>NC_136329.1:810200-1290298 GCF_964198595.1 Lampetra fluviatilis
CTCTCAGACTCTCTCACACACACTCATTCTCACACTCTCAGACTCACACACACACTCACTCTCACACTCTCAGACTCACACACACACACTCACGCTCACACTCTCAGACTCACATACACACACATACACTCACACTCTCAGACTCGCACACACACACACACTCACTTTCACACTCTTAGACTCACACACATGCTCACTCTCACACTCCCAGACGCACACACATACACTCACTCTCACACTCTTAGACTCACACACACATTCTCACACTCACACTCTCAGACTCACACACACATACACTCACTCTCACACTCTCAGACTCACACACACACACTCACTCTCTCAGACTCACACACACACTCACCTCTCACACTTTCAGACTCACACACACACTCACATCTCACACTCTCAGACTCACACTCACATACACTCACTCTCACACTCTCACATCTCACACTCTCAGACTCACACACACACTCACATCTCACACTCTCAGACTCACACACACATACACTCACTCTCACACTCTCAGACTCACAAACACACACACTCACTCTCACACTCTTAGACTCACACACACATACACTCACCCTCACACTCTCAGACTCACACACACACACTCTCAGACTCACACACACTCACTCTCACACTCTCAGACTCACACACACACAATCACTCTCACACTCTCAGACTCACACACACACACACTCTCAAACTCACACACGCACACTCTCAGACTCACACACTCACTCTCACACTCTCAGACTCACACACACACTCACTCTCAGACTCACACACAAACACTCACTCTGACACTCTCAGACTCTCACACACACACACACACTCATTCTCACACTCTCAGACTCACACACACACTCACACTCACTTTCAAACTCTTAGACTCACACACACACTCACTCTCTCAGACTCACACACACACTCACCTCTCACACTTTCAGACTCACACAAACACTCACCTCTCACACTTTCAGACTCACACACACACTCACATCTCACACTCTCAGACTCACACTCACATACACTCACTCTCACACTCTCAGACTGACACACACACTCACATCTCACACTCTCAGACTCACACACACCCACTCACTCTCACACTCTCAGACTCACACAAACACACTCTCAGACTCATACACACACACTCTCAGACTCACACACACACACTCACTCTCACACTCTCAGACTCACATACACACTCACTCTCAGACTCACACACATACACTCACTCTGACACTTTCAGACTCTCACACACACACACTCAATCTCACACTCTCAGACTCACACACACCCACTCACTCTCACACTCTCAGACTCACACAAACACACTCTCAGACTCATACACACACACTCTCAGACTCACACACACACACTCACTCTCACACTCTCAGACTCACATACACACTCACTCTCAGACACACACATACACTCACTCTGACACTTTCAGACTCTCACACACACACACTCAATCTCACACTCTCAGACTCACACACACACACACACTCACTCTCACACTCTCAGACTCACACACACACACACTCACTCTCACACTCTCAGACTCACACACACACTCACTCTCACACTCTCAGACTCACACACACACTCACTCTCAGACTCACACACATACACTCACTCTGACACTTTCAGACTGTCACACACACACACACACACTCAATGTCACACTCTCAGACTCACACACACACACTCACTCTCTCAGACTCACACACACACTCACCTCTCACACTTTCAGACTCACACACACACTCACCTCTCACACTCTCAGGCTCACACTCACATACACTCACTCTCAGACTCACACACACACACTCACCCTATCAGACTCACACATACGCTCACTCTCACACTCTCAGACTCACACACAAACACTCACTCTCACACTCACAGACTCTCACACACACTCATTCTCACACTCTCAGACTCACACACACACTATCTCAGACTCACACACACACTCTCTCAGACTCACATACACTCACTCTCACACTCTCAGACTCATACACACACCCACTCTCACACTCTCAGACTCACACACATACACTCACTCTGACACTCTCAGACTCTCTCACACACACTCATTCTCACACTCTCAGACTCACACACACACTCACTCTCACACTCTCAGACTCACACACACACACTCACGCTCACACTCTCAGACTCACATACACACACATACACTCACACTCTCAGACTCGCACACACACACACACTCACTTTCACACTCTTAGACTCACACACATGCTCACTCTCACACTCCCAGACGCACACACATACACTCACTCTCACACTCTTAGACTCACACACACACTCTCACACTCACACTCTCAGACTCACACACACATACACTCACTCTCACACTCTCAGACTCACACACACACACTCACTCTCTCAGACTCACACACACACTCACCTCTCACACTTTCAGACTCACACACACACTCACATCTCACACTCTCAGACTCACACTCACATACACTCACTCTCACACTATCACATCTCACACTCTCAGACTCACACACACACTCACATCTCACACTCTCAGACTCACAGACACACTCACATCTCAAACTCTCAGACTCACACACACATACACTCACTCTCACACTCTCAGACTCACAAACACACACACTCACTCTCACACTCTTAGACTCACACACACATACACTCACCCTCACACTCTCAGACTCACACACACACACTCTCAGACTCACACACACACACACTCTCAGACTCACACACATACACTCACTCTGACACTCTCAGACTCTCTCACACACACTCATTCTCACACTCTCAGACTCACACACACACTCACTCTCACACTCTCAGACTCACACACACACACTCACGCTCACACTCTCAGACTCACATACACACACATACACTCACACTCTCAGACTCGCACACACACACACACTCACTTTCACACTCTTAGACTCACACACATGCTCACTCTCACACTCCCAGACGCACACACATACACTCACTCTCACACTCTTAGACTCACACACACATTCTCACACTCACACTCTCAGACTCACACACACATACACTCACTCTCACACTCTCAGACTCACACACACACACTCACTCTCTCAGACTCACACACACACTCACCTCTCACACTTTCAGACTCACACACACACTCACATCTCACACTCTCAGACTCACACTCACATACACTCACTCTCACACTCTCACATCTCACACTCTCAGACTCACACACACACTCACATCTCACACTCTCAGACTCACACACACATACACTCACTCTCACACTCTCAGACTCACAAACACACACACTCACTCTCACACTCTTAGACTCACACACACATACACTCACCCTCACACTCTCAGACTCACACACACACACTCTCAGACTCACACACACACACACTCTCAGACTCACACACACTCACTCTCACACTCTCAGACTCACACACACACAATCACTCTCACACTCTCAGACTCACACACACACACACTCTCAAACTCACACACGCACACTCTCAGACTCACACACACACACTCACTCTCACACTCTCAGACTCACACACACACTCACTCTCAGACTCACACACAAACACTCACTCTGACACTCTCAGACTCTCACACACACACACACTCATTCTCACACTCTCAGACTCACACACACACTCACACTCACTTTCAAACTCTTAGACTCACACACACACTCACTCTCTCAGACTCACACACACACTCACCTCTCACACTTTCAGACTCACACAAACACTCACCTCTCACACTTTCAGACTCACACACACACTCACATCTCACACTCTCAGACTCACACTCACATACACTCACTCTCACACTCTCAGACTGACACACACACTCACATCTCACACTCTCAGACTCACACACACCCACTCACTCTCACACTCTCAGACTCACACAAACACACTCTCAGACTCATACACACACACTCTCAGACTCACACACACACACTCACTCTCACACTCTCAGACTCACATACACACTCACTCTCAGACTCACACACATACACTCACTCTGACACTTTCAGACTCTCACACACACACACTCAATCTCACACTCTCAGACTCACACACACCCACTCACTCTCACACTCTCAGACTCACACAAACACACTCTCAGACTCATACACACACACTCTCAGACTCACACACACACACTCACTCTCACACTCTCAGACTCACATACACACTCACTCTCAGACACACACATACACTCACTCTGACACTTTCAGACTCTCACACACACACACTCAATCTCACACTCTCAGACTCACACACACACACACACTCACTCTCACACTCTCAGACTCACACACACACACACTCACTCTCACACTCTCAGACTCACACACACACTCACTCTCACACTCTCAGACTCACACACACACTCACTCTCAGACTCACACACATACACTCACTCTGACACTTTCAGACTGTCACACACACACACACACACTCAATGTCACACTCTCAGACTCACACACACACACTCACTCTCTCAGACTCACACACACACTCACCTCTCACACTTTCAGACTCACACACACACTCACCTCTCACACTCTCAGGCTCACACTCACATACACTCACTCTCAGACTCACACACACACACTCACCCTATCAGACTCACACATACGCTCACTCTCACACTCTCAGACTCACACACAAACACTCACTCTCACACTCACAGACTCTCACACACACTCATTCTCACACTCTCAGACTCACACACACACTATCTCAGACTCACACACACACTCTCTCAGACTCACATACACTCACTCTCACACTCTCAGACTCATACACACACCCACTCTCACACTCTCAGACTCACACACATACACTCACTCTGACACTCTCAGACTCTCTCACACACACTCATTCTCACACTCTCAGACTCACACACACACTCACTCTCACACTCTCAGACTCACACACACACACTCACGCTCACACTCTCAGACTCACATACACACACATACACTCACACTCTCAGACTCGCACACACACACACACTCACTTTCACACTCTTAGACTCACACACATGCTCACTCTCACACTCCCAGACGCACACACATACACTCACTCTCACACTCTTAGACTCACACACACACTCTCACACTCACACTCTCAGACTCACACACACATACACTCACTCTCACACTCTCAGACTCACACACACACACTCACTCTCTCAGACTCACACACACACTCACCTCTCACACTTTCAGACTCACACACACACTCACATCTCACACTCTCAGACTCACACTCACATACACTCACTCTCACACTATCACATCTCACACTCTCAGACTCACACACACACTCACATCTCACACTCTCAGACTCACAGACACACTCACATCTCAAACTCTCAGACTCACACACACATACACTCACTCTCACACTCTCAGACTCACAAACACACACACTCACTCTCACACTCTTAGACTCACACACACATACACTCACCCTCACACTCTCAGACTCACACACACACACTCTCAGACTCACACACACACACACTCTCAGACTCACACACACACACTCACTCTCACACTCTCAGACTCACACACACACAATCACTCTCACACTCTCAGACTCACACACACACACACTCTCAAACTCACACACACACACTCTCAGACTCACACACACACACACTCACTCTCACACTCTCAGACTCACACACACACTCACTCTCAGACTCACACACATACACTCACTCTGACACTCTCAGACTCTCACACACACACACACTCATTCTCACACTCTCAGACTCACACACACACTCACACTCACTTTCAAACTCTTAGACTCACACACACACTCACTCTCTCAGACTCACACACACACTCACCTCTCACACTTTCAGACTCACACAAACACTCACCTCTCACACTTTCAGACTCACACACACACTCACATCTCACACTCTCAGACTCACACTCACATACACTCACTCTCACACTCTCAGACTCACACACACACTCACATCTCACACTCTCAGACTCACACACACCCACTCACTCTCACACTCTCAGACTCACACAAACACACTCTCAGACTCATACACACACACTCTCAGACTCACACACACACACTCACTCTCACACTCTCAGACTCACATACACACTCACTCTCAGACTCACACACATACACTCACTCTGACACTTTCAGACTCTCACACACACACACTCAATCTCACACTCTCAGACTCACACACACCCACTCACTCTCACACTCTCAGACTCACACAAACACACTCTCAGACTCATACACACACACTCTCAGAATCACACACACACACTCACTCTCACACTCTCAGACTCATACACACACACTCTCAGACTCACACACACACACTCAATCTCACACTCTCAGACTCACACACACACACACACTCACTCTCACACTCTCAGACTCACACACACACACACTCACTCTCACACTCTCAGACTCACACACACACTCACTCTCACACTCTCAGACTCACACACACACTCACTCTCAGACTCACACACATACACTCACTCTGACACTTTCAGACTGTCACACACACACACACACACTCAATGTCACACTCTCAGACTCACACACACACACTCACTCTCTCAGACTCACACACACACTCACCTCTCACACTTTCAGACTCACACACACACTCACCTCTCACACTTTCAGACTCACACACACACTCACATCTCACACTCTCAGGCTCACACTCACATACACTCACTCTCACACTCTCAGACTCACACACACACTCACATCTCACACTCTCAGACTCACACACACCCACTCACTCTCACACTCTCAGACTCACACAAACACACTCTCAGACTCATACACACACACTCTCAGACTCACACACACACACACACACTCACTCTCACACTCTCAGACTCACACACACACTCACTCTCAGACTCACACACACACACTCACTCTCACACTCTCAGACTCACACACACACACACTCACTCTCACACTCTCAGACTCACACACACACTCACTCTCAGACTCACACACATACACTCACTCTGACACTTTCAGACTCACACACACTCACGCTCACACTCTCAGACTCACACACACACATACACTCACACTCTCAGACTCACACACACACACTCACTTTCACACTCTTAGACTCACGCACATGCTCACTCTCACACTCCCAGACTCACACACACTCTCACACTCACACTCTCAGACTCACACACACATACACTCACTCTCACACTCTCAGACTCACACACACACACTCACTCTCTCAGACTCACACACAGGCTCACACTCACACTCTCAGACTCGCACACATACACTCACTCTCACACTTTCAGACTCTCACACACTCACATCTCACACTCTCAGACTCACACACACACTCACATCTCACACTCTCAGACTCACAGACACACTCACATCTCAAACTCTCAGACTCACACACACATACACTCACTCTCACACTCTCAGACTCACACACACACACTTACTCTCACACTCTTAGACTCACACACACATACACTCACCCTCACACTCTCAGACTCACACACACTCTCAGACTCACACACACACACACACTCTCAGACTCACACACACACACTCACTCTCACACTCTCAGACTCACACACACACACTCACTCTCACACTCTCAGACTCACACACACACTCACTCTCAGACTCACACACATACACTCACTCTGACACTCTCAGACTCTCACACACACACACACTCATTCTCACACTCTCAGACTCACAGACACACACACTCACACTCACTTTCAAACTCTTAGACTCACACACATGCTCACACTCACACTCCCAGACTCTCACACTCTTAGACTCACACACACACACTCTCACACTCACACTCTCAGACTCACACACATACACTCACTCTCACACTCTCAGACTCACACACACACACACACTCACTCTCCGACTCACACACACTCACTCTCACAGTCTTAGACTCACACACACATACACTCACTCTCAGACTCACACACACACACTCACCCTATCAGACTCACACATACGCTCACTCTCACACTCTCAGACTCACACACATACACTCACTCTCACACTCACAGACTCTCACACACACTCATTCTCACACTCTCAGACTCACACACACACTATCTCAGACTCACACACACACTCTCTCAGACTCACATACACTCACTCTCACACTCTCAGACTCATACACACACCCACTCTCACACTCTCAGACTCACACACATACACTCACTCTGACACTCTCAGACTCTCTCACACACACTCATTCTCACACTCTCAGACTCACACACACACTCACTCTCAGACTCACACACATACACTCACTCTGACACTCTCAGACTCTCACACACACACTCTCAGACTCACACACACACACACTCTCAGACTCACACACACACACTCACCCTATCAGACTCACACACACGCTCACTCTCACACTCTCAGACTCACACACACACTCACTCTCACACTCTCAGACTCACACACACACACTCACGCTCACACTCTCAGACTCACATACACACACATACACTCACACTCTCAGACTCTTACACACACACACTCACTTTCACACTCTTAGACTCACACACATGCTCACTCTCACACTCCCAGACGCACACACATACACTCACTCTCACACTCTTAGACTCACACACACACTCTCACACTCACACTCTCAGACTCACACACACATACACTCACTCTCACACTCTCAGACTCACACACATACACTCACTCTCACACTCTCAGACTCACACACATACACTCACTCTCACACTCTTAGACTCACACACACACACACTCACTCTCATACTCTTAGACTCACACACACACACTCACTCTCTCAGACTCACACACACACTCACCTCTCACACTTTCAGACTCACACACACACTCAGATCTCACACTCTCAGACTCACACTCACATACACTCACTCTCACACTCTCACATCTCACACTCTCAGACTCACACACACACTCACATCTCACACTCTCAGACTCACAGACAGACTCACATCTCAAACTCTCAGACTCACACACACATACACTCACTCTCACACTCTCAGACTCACAAACACACACACTCACTCTCACACTCTTAGACTCACACACACATACACTCACCCTCACACTCTCAGACTCACACACACACACTCACTCTCACACTCTCAGACTCACACACACACACACTCAAACTCACACACACACACTCTCAGACTCACACACACACACTCACTCTCACACTCTCAGACTCACACACACACTCACTCTCAGACTCACACACATACACTCACTCTGACACTCTCAGACTCTCACACACACACACACTCATTCTCACACTCTCAGACTCACACACACACTCACACTCACTTTCAAACTCTTAGACTCACACACATGCTCACTCTCACACTCCCAGACTCACACACATACACTCACTCTCACACTCTTAGACTCACACACACACACTCTCACACTCACACTCTCAGACTCACACACATACACTCACTCTCACACTCTCAGACTCACACACACACACTCACTCTCCGACTCACACACACTCACTCTCACACTCTTAGACTCACACACACACACACTCACTCTCTCAGACTCACACACACACTCACCTCTCACACTTTCAGACTCACACACACACTCACATCTCACACTCTCAGACTCACACTCACATACACTCACTCTCACACTCTCACACTCTCAGACTCACACACACACTCACATCTCACACTCTCAGACTCACAGACACACTCACATCTCAAACTCTCAGACTCACACACACATACACTCACTCTCACACTCTCAGACTCACAAACACACACACTCACTCTCACACTCTTAGACTCACACACACATACACTCACCCTCACACTCTCAGACACACACACACACACTCTCAGACTCACACACACACACACTCTCAGACTCACACACACACACTCACTCTCACACTCTCAGACTCACACACACACACTCACTCTCACACTCTCAGACTCACACACACACACACACACTCTCAAACTCACACACACACACTCTCAGACTCACACACACACACTCACTCTCACACTCTCAGACTCACACACACACTCACTCTCAGACTCACACACATACACTCACTCTGACACTCTCAGACTCTCACACACACACACACACTCATTCTCACACTCTCAGACTCACACACACACTCACACTCACTTTCAAACTCTTAGACTCACACACATGCTCACTCTCACACTCCCAGACTCACACACATACACTCACTCTCACACTCTTAGACTCACACACACACACTCTCACACTCACACTCTCAGACTCACACACATACACTCACTCTCACACTCTCAGACTCACACACACACACTCACTCTCCGACTCACACACACTCACTCTCACACTCTTAGACTCACACACACATACACTCACTCTCAGACTCACACACACACACTCACCCTATCAGACTCACACATACGCTCACTCTCACACACTCAGACTCACACACATACACTCACTCTCACACTCACAGACTCTCACACACACACATTCTCACACTCTCAGACTCACACACACACTATCTCAGACTCACACACACACTCTCTCAGACTCACATACACTCACTCTCACACTCTCAGACTCACACTCACGCTCACACTCAGACTCACACACACACACTCTCACACTCTCAGACTCACACACACACACTCTCAGACTCACACACACACACACACTCTCTCTCACATTCTCAGACTCACACACATACACTCACTCTGACACTCACAGACTCTCACACACACTCATTCTAACACTCTCAGACTCACACACACACACTCTCAGACTCACACACACACACTCTCAGACTCACACACTCACACTCACACTCTCAGACTCATACACACACTCACTCTCACACTCTCAGACTCACACACATACACTCACTCTGACACTCTCAGACTCTCTCACACACACTCATTCTCACACTCTCAGACTCACACACACACTCACTCTCAGACTCACACACATACACTCACTCTGACACTCTCAGACTCTCACACACACACACACTCATTCTCACACTCTCAGACTCACACACACACTCACTCTCACACTCTCAGACTCACACACACACACTCACGCTCACACTCTCAGACTCACATACACACACTCACTCTCACACTCTTAGACTCACACACACACTCTCACACTCACACTCTCAGAATCACACACACTCACTCTCACACTCTCAGACTCACACACACACTCACTCTCACACTCTCAGACTCACACACATACACTCACTCTCACACTCTTAGACTCACACACACACACACTCGCTCTCATACTCTTAGACTCCCACACACACACTCACTCTCTCAGACTCACCCACACTCTCACCTCTCACACTTTCAGACTCACACACACACTCACATCTCACACTCTCAGACTCACACTCACATACACTCACTCTCACACTCTCACATCTCACACACACATACACTCACTCTCACACTCTCAGACTCACACACACACACACTCACTCTCACACTCTTAGACTCACACACACATACACTCATCCTCACACTCTCAGACTCACACACACACACTCTCAGACTCACACACACACACACTCTCAGACTCACACACACACACTCACTCTCATACTCTTAGACTCACACACACACACTCACTCTCTCAGACTCACACACACACTCACCTCTCACACTTTCAGACTCATACACACACTCACATTTCACACTCTCAGACTCACACACACCCACTCACTCTCACACTCTCAGACTCACACAAACACACTCTCAGACTCATACACACACACTCTCAGACTCACACACACACACTCACTCTCACACTCTCAGACTCACACACACACTCACTCTCAGACTCACACACATACACTCACTCTGACACTTTCAGACTCTCACACACACACACACTCAATCTCACACTCAGACTCACACACACACACACTCACTCTCACACTCTCAGACTCACACACACACTCACTCTCACACTCTCAGACTCACTCACACACACTCACTCTCAGACTCACACACATACACTCACTCTGACACTTTCAGACTCACACACACATACACACTGAATCTCACACTCTCAGACTCACACACACACTCACTCTCACACTCTCAGACTCACACACACACTCACGCTCACACTCTCAGACTCACACACACACATACACTCACACTCTCAGACTCACACACACACACACACTCACTTTCACACTCTTAGACTCACGCACATGCTCACTCTCACACTCCCAGACTCACACACACTCTCACACTCACACTCTCAGACTCACACACACATACACTCACTCTCACACTCTCAGACTCACACACACACTCACTCTCTCAGACTCACACACAGGCTCACACTCACACTCTCAGACTCGCACACATACACTCACTCTCACACTTTCAGACTCTCACACACACTCACATCTCACACTTTCAGACTCACACACACACTCACATCTCACACTCTCAGACTCACAGACACACTCACATCTCAAACTCTCAGACTCACACACACATACACTCACTCTCACACTCTCAGACTCACACACACACACACTCACGCTCACACTCTTAGACTCACACACACATACACTCACCCTCACACTCTCAGACTCACACACACACACTCTCAGACTCACACACACACACACTCTCAGACTCACACACACACACTCACCCTATCAGACTCACACACACGCTCACTCTCACACTCTCAGACTCACACACATACAATCACTCTCACACTCACAGACTCTCACACACACTCATTCTCACACTCTCAGACTCACACACACACTATCTCAGACTCACACACATACTCTCTCAGACTCACACACACACACTCACTCTCACACTCTCAGACTCACACACACACTCACACTCTCAGACTCACACACACACACACTCTCAGACTCACACACACACACACACACTCTCTCTCACATTCTCAGACTCACACACATACACTCACTCTGACACTCACAGACTCTCACACACACTCATTCTAATACTCTCAGACTCACACACACATACTCTCAGACTCACACACACACACTCTCAGACTCACACACTCATACTCTCAGACTCATACACACACTCACTCTCACACTCTCAGACTCACACACATACACTCACTCTGACACTCTCAGACTCTCTCACACACACACACTCATTCTCACACTCTCAGACTCAAACACACACTCACTCTCAGACTCACACACATACACTCACTCTGACACTCTCAGACTCTCACACACACACACACTCATTCTCACACTCTCAGACTCACACACACACTCACTCTCACACTCTCAGACTCACACACACACACTCACGCTCACACTCTCAGACTCACATACACACACATACACTCACACTCTCAGACTCGCACACACACACACTCACTTTCACACTCTTAGACTCACACACATGCTCACTCTCACACTCCCAGACGCACACACATACACTCACTCTCACACTCTTAGACTCACACACACACTCTCACACTCACACTCTCAGACTCACACACACATACACTCACTCTCACACTCTCAGACTCACACACACACTCACTCTCTCAGACTCACACACATGCTCACTCTCACACTCAGACTCACACACACACACTCACGCTCACACTCTCAGACTCACACACATGCTCACTCTCACACTCCCAGACTCACATACACACACTCACTCTCATACTCTTAGACTCACACACACACACTCACTCTCTCAGACTCACACACATGCTCACTCTCACACTCTCAGACTCGCACACATACACTCACTCTCATACTCTCAGACTCACACACACACACACTCACTCTCACACTCTTAGACTCACACACACATACACTCACCCTCACACTCTCAGACTCACACACACACACTCTCAGACTCACACACACACACACACACTCTCAGACTCACACACACACACTCACTCTCACACTCTCAAACTCACACACACACACTCACTCTCACACTCTCAGACTCACACACATACACTCACTCTCAAACTCACACACACTCTCAGACTCACACACACACACTCTCAGACTCACACACACACACTCACTCTCACACTCTCAGACTCACACCCACACTCACTCTCAGACTCACACACATACACTCACTCTGACACTCTCAGACTCTCACACACACACACACACACACACTCATTCTCACACTCTCAGACTCACACACACTCACTCTCACACTCTCAGACTCACACACACACACTCACGCTCACACTCTCAGACTCACACACACACACACTCACACTCACTTTCACACTCTTAGACTCACACACATGCTCACTCTCACACTCCCAGACTCACACACATACACTCACTCTCACACTCTTAGACTCACACACACACACACACTCTCACACTCACACTCTCAGACTCACACACATACACTCACCCTCACACTCTCAGACTCACACACACACACTCACTCTCAGACTCACACACACTCACTGTCACACTCTTAGACTCACACACACATACACTCACTCTCAGACTCACACACACACACTCACCCTATCAGACTCACACACACGCTCACCCTCACACTCTCAGACTCACACACATACACTCACTCTCACACTCACAGAATCTCACACACACTCATTCTCACTCTCAGACTCACACTATCTCAGACTCACACACACTCACTCTCACACTCTCAGACTCACACACACACTCACTCTCACACTCTCAGACTCACACACATACACTCACTCTCACACTCTCAGACTCACACACATACACTCACTCTCACACTCACAGACTCTCACACACACTCATTCTCACACTCTCAGACTCACACACACACACTATCTCAGACTCACACACACACACTCACTCTCACACTCTCAGACTCACACACACACACTCTCAGACTCACACACTCACACTCTCAGACTCATACACACACTCACTCTCACACTCTCAGACTCACACACATACACTCACTCTGACACTCTCAGACTCTCTCACACACACACACACTCATTCTCACACTCTCAGACTCACACACACTCTCACACTCTCAGACTCACACACACACACTCTCACACTCTCAGACTCACACACACACACTCTCAGACTCACACACACACTCTCTCTCACATTCTCAGACTCACACACATACACTCACTCTGACACTCACAGACTCTCACACACACTCATTCTAACACTCTCAGACTCACACACACACACTCTCAGACTCACACACTCACACTCTCAGACTCATACACACACTCACTCTCACACTCTCAGACTCACACACATACACTCACTCTGACACTCTCAGACTCTCTCACACACACACACACTCATTCTCACACTCTCAGACTCACACACACACTCACTCTCAGACTCACACACATACACTCACTCTGACACTCTCAGACTCTCACACACACGCACACTCATTCTCACACTCTCAGACTCACACACACACTCACTCTCACACTCTCAGACTCACACACACACACTCACGCTCACACTCTCAGACTCACATACACACACATACACTCACACTCTCAGACTCGCACACACACACACACTCACTTTCACACTCTTAGACTCACGCACATGCTCACTCTCACACTCCCAGACTCACACACACTCTCACACTCACACTCTCAGACTCACACACACATACACTCACTCTCACACTCTCAGACTCACACACACACTCACTCTCTCAGACTCACACACAGGCTCACACTCACACTCTCAGACTCGCACACATACACTCACTCTCACACTTTCAGACTCTCACACACACTCACATCTCACACTTTCAGAATCACACACACACTCACATCTCACACTCTCAGACTCACAGACACACTCACATCTCAAACTCTCAGACTCACACAGACATACACTCACTCTCACACTCTCAGACTCACACACACACACACTCACTCTCACACTCTTAGACTCACACACACATACACTCACCCTCACACTCTCAGACTCACACACACACACTCTCAGACTCACACACACACACACTCTCAGACTCACACACACACACTCACCCTATCAGACTCACACACACGCTCACTCTCACACTCTCAGACTCACACACAAACACTCACTCTCACACTCACAGACTCTCACACACACTCATTCTCACACTCTCAGACTCACACACACACTATCTCAGACTCACACACATACTCTCTCAGACTCACACACACACACTCACTCTCACACTCTCAGACTCACACACACACTCACACTCTCAGACTCACACACACACACTCTCACACTCTCAGACTCACACACACACACACTCTCAGACTCACACACACACACACACACTCTCTCACATTCTCAGACTCACACACATACACTCACTCTGACACTCACAGACTCTCACACACACTCATTCTAACACTCTCAGACTCACACACACACACTCTCAGACTCACACACACACACTCTCAGACTCACACACTCACACTCACACTCTCAGACTCATACACACACTCACTCTCACACTCTCAGACTCACACACATACACTCACTCTGACACTCTCAGACTCTCACACACACACACACACATTCTCACACTCTCAGACTCACACACACTCACTCTCACACTCTCAGACTCACACACACACACTCACGCTCACACTCTCAGACTCACACACACACTCACACTCACTTTCACACTCTTAGACTCACACACATGCTCACTCTCACACTCCCAGACTCACACACATACACTCACTCTCACACTCTTAGACTCACACACACACACACACTCTCACACTCACACTCTCAGACTCACACACATACACTCACTCTCACACTCTCAGACTCACACACACACACTCACTCTCAGACTCACACACACTCACTGTCACACTCTTAGACTCACACACACATACACTCACTCTCAGACTCACACACACACACTCACCCTATCAGACTCACACACACGCTCACTCTCACACTCTCAGACTCACACACATACACTCACTCTCACACTCACAGAATCTCACACACACTCATTCTCACTCTCAGACTCACACTATCTCAGACTCACACACACTCACTCTCACACTCTCAGACTCACACACACACTCACTCTCACACTCTCAGACTCACACACATACACTCACTCTCACACTCTCAGACTCACACACATACACTCACTCTCACACTCACAGACTCTCACACACACTCATTCTCACACTCTCAGACTCACACACACACTATCTCAGACTCACACACACACACTCACTCTCACACTCTCGGACTCACACACACTCTCACACTCTCAGACTCACACACACTCACTCTCACACTCTCAGACTCACACACACACACTCTCACACTCTCAGACTCACACACACACACTCTCAGACTCACACACACACTCTCTCTCACATTCTCAGACTCACACACATACACTCACTCTGACACTCACAGACTCTCACACACACTCATTCTAACACTCTCAGACTCACACACACACACTCTCAGACTCATACACACACTCACTCTCACACTCTCAGACTCACACACATACACTCACTCTGACACTCTCAGACTCTCTCACACACACACACACTCATTCTCACACTCTCAGACTCACACACACACTCACTCTCAGACTCACACACATACACTCACTCTGACACTCTCAGACTCTCACACACATGCACACTCATTCTCACACTCTCAGACTCACACACACACTCACTCTCACACTCTCAGACTCACACACACACACTCACGCTCACACTCTCAGACTCACATACACACACATACACTCACACTCTCAGACTCGCACACACACACACACTCACTTTCACACTCTTAGACTCACGCACATGCTCACTCTCACACTCCCAGACTCACACACACTCTCACACTCACACTCTCAGACTCACACACACATACACTCACTCTCACACTCTCAGACTCACACACACACTCACTCTCTCAGACTCACACACAGGCTCACACTCACACTCTCAGACTCGCACACATACACTCACTCTCACACTTTCAGACTCTCACACACACTCACATCTCACACTTTCAGACTCACACACACACTCACATCTCACACTCTCAGACTCACAGACACACTCACATCTCAAACTCTCAGACTCACACACACATACACTCACTCTCACACTCTCAGACTCACACACACACACACTCACTCTCACACTCTTAGACTCACACACACATACACTCACCCTCACACTCTCAGACTCACACACACACACTCTCAGACTCACACACACACACACTCTCAGACTCACACACACACACTCACCCTATCAGACTCACACACACGCTCACTCTCACACTCTCAGACTCACACACATACACTCACTCTCACACTCACAGACTCTCACACACACTCATTCTCACACTCTCAGACTCACACACACACACACTCACACTCACTTTCACACTCTTAGACTCACACACATGCTCACTCTCACACTCCCAGACTCACACACATACACTCACTCTCACACTCTCAGACTCACACACACACACTTACTCTCAGACTCACACACACTCACTGTCACACTCTCAGACTCACACACATACACTCACTCTCACACTCTCAGACTCACACACACACACTTACTCTCAGACTCACACACACTCACTGTCACACTCTTAGACTCACACACACATACACTCACTCTCAGACTCACACACACTCACCCTATCAGACTCACACACACGCTCACTCTCACACTCTCAGACTCACACACATACACTCACTCTCACACTCACAGAATCTCACACACACTCATTCTCACTCTCAGACTCACACTATCTCAGACTCACACACACTCACTCTCACACTCTCAGACTCACACACACACTCACTCTCACACTCTCAGACTCACACACATACACTCACTCTCACACTCTCAGACTCACACACATACACTCACTCTCACACTCACAGACTCTCACACACACTCATTCTCACACTCTCAGACTCACACACACACTATCTCAGACTCACACACACACACTCACTCTCACACTCTCGGACTCACACACACTCTCACACTCTCAGACTCACACACACACACTCTCACACTCTCAGACTCACACACACACACTCTCAGACTCACACACACATTCTCTCTCACATTCTCAGACTCACACACATACACTCACTCTGACACTCACAGACTCTCACACACACTCATTCTAACACTCTCAGACTCACACACACACACTCTCAGACTCACACACTCACACTCACACTCTCAGACTCATACACACACTCACTCTCACACTCTCAGACTCACACACATACACTCACTCTGACACTCTCAGACTCTCTCACACACACACTCATTCTCACACTCTCAGACTCACACACACACTCACTCTCAGACTCACAAACATAAACTCACTCTGACACTCTCAGACTCTCACACACACGCACACTCATTCTCACACTCTCAGACTCACACACACACTCACTCTCACACTCTCAGACTCACATACACACACATACACTCACACTCTCAGACTCGCACACACACACACACTCACTTTCACACTCTTAGACTCACGCACATGCTCACTCTCACACTCCCAGACTCACACACACTCTCACACTCACAATCTCAGACTCACACACACATACACTCACTCTCACACTCTCAGACTCACACACACACTCACTCTCTCAGACTCACACACAGGCTCACACTCACACTCTCAGACTCGCACACATACACTCACTCTCACACTTTCAGACTCTCACACACACTCACATCTCACACTTTCAGACTCACACACACACTCACATCTCACACTCTCAGACTCACAGACACACTCACATCTCAAACTCTCAGACTCACACACACATACACTCACTCTCACACTCTCAGACTCACACACACACACACTCACTCTCACACTCTTAGACTCACACACACATACACTCACCCTCACACTCTCAGACTCACACACACACACTCTCAGACTCACACACACACACACTCTCAGACTCACACACACACACTCACCCTATCAGACTCACACACACGCTCACTCTCACACTCTCAGACTCACACACATACACTCACTCTCACACTCACAGACTCTCACACACACTCATTCTCACACTCTCAGACTCACACACACACTATCTCAGACTCACACACATACTCTCTCAGACTCACACACACACACTCACTCTCACACTCTCAGACTCACACACACACTCACACTCTCAGACTCACACACACACACTCTCACACTCTCAGACTCACACACACACACACACTCTCAGACTCACACACACACACACTCTCTCTCACATTCTCAGACTCACACACATACACTCTCAGACTCACACACACACACTCTCAGACTCACACACTCACACTCTCAGACTCATACACACACTCACTCTCACACTCTCAGACTCACACACATACACTCACTCTGACACTCTCAGACTCTCTCACACACACATACTCATTCTCACACTCTCAGACTCAAACACACACTCACTCTCAGACTCACACACATACACTCACTCTGACACTCTCAGACTCTCACACACACACACACTCATTCTCACACTCTCAGACTCACACACACTCACACACTCTCAGACTCACACACACACACTCACGCTCACACTCTCAGACTCACATACACACACATACACTCACACTCTCAGACTCGCACACACACACACACACTCACTTTCACACTCTTAGACTCACACACATGCTCACTCTCACACTCCCAGACGCACACACATACACTCACTCTCACACTCTTAGACTCACACACACACTCTCACACTCACACTCTCAGACTCACACACACATACACTCACTCTCACACTCTCAGACTCACACACACACTCACTCTCTCAGACTCACACACATGCTCACTCTCACACTCAGACTCACACACACACACTCACGCTCACACTCTCAGACTCACACACATGCTCACTCTCACACTCCCAGACTCACATACACACACTCACTCTCATACTCTTAGACTCACACACACACACTCACTCTCTCAGACTCACACACATGCTCACTCTCACACTCTCAGACTCGCACACATACACTCACTCTCATACTCTCAGACTCACACACACACACACTCACTCTCACACTCTTAGACTCACACACACATACACTCACCCTCACACTCTCAGACTCACACACACACACACTCAGACTCACACACACACACTCACTCTCACACTCTCAAACTCACACACAACAACAACCGCCATTCGCCACTAAGTGGCGGTGACGTCACCACGACGCTTGTGCCAGGCCATGTGCACCCTGAGGCCACGTGAAGTGTCGAACGCCCGCTGGCAGGAGGTCACGGGGCAGACCCAGGTGCCACGGGTCGACTGACCGAGATGACCGAGACGAGTGGCTGATGCACCACCTGTGCCCCCTACTGTGCCAACTTGCTGTGCTTTAGCCACCCAGCGCTCCGCTCGTTGTTGTGAGCGTCGCTCCTCCGCCCTCCGTTGTTGTTGGAGGGCGACTGCCTCCAACTGCCCAGTAGCGTCCTTCACGAGCCTCCTCCACTGAGGCCGATCTTGACACCGCTGGTACCAGTCATCGGCAAGTCCACTCAGCTCCACGTCCTCCTGTACCACATCACTCCATCTCTTCTCTAGCCCGTGCCGCGCCCGTTTAGCCCCCTCGATCCGGCCGAACAAAAGCTGTTTAGGCATGCGGTGGCTGGGCATGCGGGCTACATGACCCAGCCAACGCAGCCTTGCCTGCCGGAGGATCTCACTGATAGGACTTTGCCCAGATCTTTCAAGGACTTGTGAGCTCCTCACACAATCCAGCCTGGTTAAACCCAGGATGGATCGTAGGCAGGCCAGCCTAAATGTTTCCAACCGGCGAAGATGCTCCACTAGGGGGGTCCACGTTTCGCAAGCGTAGAGAAGGGAGGGAATGACCGTGGCCGAGAAGACCTGAAGCTTCGTGCGGAGCGACAGACCAGGTAGCTTCCACACAGCGTTACGCAACCGATGAAAAGATATTGCCGCTCGACTGATTCGGAGTGAGACCTCTGCTGATAAACTGGAGCCGGTCATAAGCACACTGCCCAGGTATGGGAAACTCTCCACTCTCTCCACAACTGCCCCATCACCGATTGGGAGTTGTGGGGGTGGAGTGCCAGATGGTACAAAATACCCAGGCAGGTGCTTAGTTTTGGTGGGGCTGATGGTAAGGCCCCACCTCTTAGTGGCACGCTCCAGTCTCAGCAGCAGCGTCTCCAACTCCTCTTCTGAATGAGCAGCTATTACCAAATCATCGGCATACATAACGTGGTTGACCAATAGGGAGCCATCCCTTGATCGCACCCGGGCGTCGATCAGCCTCCCATTATATCTGTACCAAATGGTAATTCCCCCGGTACAGCTATTGAAGGCTTCACGAACTACGCAGTCGAAATAGATGTTAAATAATGTGGGAGCCAGAGGACATCCCTGTCGCACCCCAAGGTGTACAGGGAAAGGCTCCGACTCCCGGCCACGTAGTTTTACCCCGGCCCGCTCACCATCATGAAGGTCCTTAATGATCGTGAGCAGAGGGTCAGGGACTCCGAAAGCACGAAGAACAACCCAGAGCCCAGTCCGACTGATGGTATCATAGGCCTTGACCAGGTCAATAAAGCAGAGATGTAGGTCTTTTTGGAATTCCCTACACCTCTGCTGTAGCAGACGGACAGAAAATATGGCATCTGTGCAGGACCGCCCTTTCCTGAAACCGCATTGGGGCTCCGCAAGCCTCTCCTCAGCGTGCCTAGCAAGGCGATGTTGAATAATCCTTGCCAGGACCTTACCCGGCACACTGAGGAGTGAGATGCCCCTGTAGTTGTTACAGTCGGTACGGTCCCCCTTCTTAAAGAGGGGGACCACCAGGGCATCCTTCCAGTCCTGCGGAACCCGTCCAGTGGTCCAGACTGTTGTTATGATGTCATATAGGGCAGTCTGTGCACAAACGCCACCCTCCCTCAGCATTTCGCTTGGGAGATCATCTCTGCCCGGTGCCTTCCCTGGTCTCAGACTCCGGATCGCCCTCAGTACTTCCTCAACAGCTGGTACCTCAGCCAGCCACTCACAGGGGGTGACCTCTTCCAATATTTGAGGCACCGCAGCCTCAGCAGGGTTATCCCCACTTTGTGCCATGATGTTTTCCTGGCTGAGAGATTTTCCCTCCCCCAGGACCTCACAGAAATGCTCAGCAAATCTGCAAACCAGTTCCTGGGGGTCGGAGATTGGATCACCGTTTTTTCCTCTAATGATGGTAATAGGTGTGGCGCTGCAGGTTACTTTTTTGATGGAGTTAAATAGTGATTTGTGATCACGGGCCACTGAGGCAGACTCCATCTCCTCAGCAACCCGCGACCACCACCCATCCTTACAGCGCCTTACGGCTCTCCGAACCTCCGAGCGAAGGCTGCGGTAAACCTCCTCATTCTCTGACGTGGGATGCTGTAGGCGATGAGAGTGGGCCTGTCGCTTTTTCTCAATTAACCTGAACACCTCCTCCGTCAGCCAGGGTTCCCGGGGAGGTCTGGACCGAGTACCCAAAGCAGCCATTGCAGCTGCATGAGTCACAGTCTTAAACCTCGCCCATTTACCCTCGACATCAGGTGGAGTGGGGGACGATGCCAACCCCAGCTGCAAGCGATGATGAAATTCTCGCTTGCAACTTTCATCAGCTAACTTAGACCAGGCCACTTTTGGTTGGAATGGGATCCTGGGTGTACACCCACCACCGGAGTGGAAGAATGGCAGGCGCATCTTACAGATGACTAGTCGATGGTCAGAGGGCAGATCAGCTCCACGGTAGGTCCTGGTGTCAAGGACATGGGCTCGCATCCGCTGGTCCGTCACTATGTAGTCCAGCAGATGTTCTTGCTTGGACCCGGCATGCATCCATGATGTTGTGTGGATGCGCCGATGCCGGAAGAGCGTGTTGGTAATTACAAGCCCATGGGCTGCACAAAAATCTAGCAGCCTCCTACCGTTATTATTGAGCTGATCTGGCCCATGCCTTCCAATCACTCCAGACCAGGTGCCAGCATCATGACCAACTCGGGCATTGAAGTCACCCAACAAGATGACTCTGTCCCGAGTGGCCACTTTAGCCAGCACCTGTGACAGGAGGTCATAGAAAGCGTCCGACTCATCGGCTTTGCCTGCATCCCTCCACGGATGTTCGTCTTCGGTGGGGGCATAAGTAACCACGACCACCACTCCTCGCCTCTGGTTGATGGGAAGGCGAGCCCAAAGTATCCTGGGGCTTACAGCTTCCCACACCTCACCGCCACGCTCCCACGCCCCCTTCATTCTTTTGTTCAGAAGAAGAGCCACACCCTGTTGTTTGGCAGTCTCCTGCCCCGAGTAGAGGACTGTCCACCCCTCATGGTGGCAGGAGCCAGAACCGGTCCACCGGACCTCCTGAATGCCACAGAGATCCAGGCGGTACCGGTCCAGCTCCCGACAGAGGAGTGGCAGCCTCTCCTCCGCAGTGAGCGTTCGAACATTCCACGTGGCCATCCGCAATGGTTTTTCGTTGTTTCTGGAGAAGCCCCGAGGGTTAAAATTCAATCTCCTGGCTCCGCCAAATGGGGTTTGGCCAGGAGACGTCATAAAAGCCTGACCCCCCGGGGCCTCCGGCACAAGCTTATTAATTACAGGTTTATGTTTAATTCGTAGTTTAGTGGTGGTTAATTGAAGGTGGAGGGGTTACCAGCCCCTCGCACCCGTCCAGAGCCCCCGTTTAGCCACTGTGGTGGTCACAGACGCCATGAGGGGAGAGGCCAATGGGCATTGGCCCTCCCCCCACAGCACTGCCCACGACAGTGTTGCCCGTCCGGCACCGCGAGGAGGTAGGAGGTTGTTTTGCCGGACAAACTCACACACACACACTCACTCTCACACTCTCAGACTCACACACATACACTCACTCTCAAACTCACACACACACACTCTCAGACTCACACACACACACACTCTCAGACTCACACACACACACTCTCACACTCTCAGACTCACACACACACTCACTCTCAGACTCACACACATACACTCACTCTGACACTCTCAGACTCTCACACACACACACACACTCATTCTCACACTCTCAGACTCACACACACTCACTCACACTCTCAGACTCACACACACACTCACGCTCACACTCTCAGACTCACACACACACACACTCACACTCACTTTCACACTCTTAGACTCACACACATGCTCACTCTCACACTCCCAGACTCACACACATACACTCACTCTCACACTCTTAGACTCACACACACACACACTCTCACACTCACACTCTCAGACTCACACACATACACTCACTCTCACACTCTCAGACTCACACACACATACACTCACTCTCAGACTCACACACACACACTCACCCTATCAGACTCACACACACGCTCACTCTCACACTCTCAGACTCACACACATACACTCACTCTCACACTCACAGAATCTCACACACACTCATTCTCACTCTCAGACTCACACACACACTATCTCAGACTCACACACACTCACTCTCACACTCTCAGACTCACACACACACTCACTCTCACACTCTCAGACTCACACACATACACTCACTCTCACACTCACAGACTCTCACACACACACTCACTCTCACACTCACAGACTCTCACACACACTCATTCTCACACTCTCAGACTCACACACACACTATCTCAGACTCACACACACACTCTCTCAGACTCACACACACACACATTCACTCTCACACTCTCAGACTCACACACATACACTCACTCTCACACTCTCAGACTCACACACACACACTCTCACACTCTCAGACTCACACACACACACTCTCAGACTCACACACACACACACTCTCTCTCACATTCTCAGACTCACACACATACACTCACTCTGACACTCTCAGACTCTCACACACACGCACACTCATTCTCACACTCTCAGACTCACACACACACTCACTCTCACACTCTCAGACTCACACACACACACTCACGCTCACACTCTCAGACTCACATACACACACATACACTCACACTCTCAGACTCGCACACACACACACACTCACTTTCACACTCTTAGACTCACACACATGCTCACTCTCACACTCCCAGATGCACACACATACACTCACGCTCACACTCTTAGACTCACACACACACTCTCACACTCACACTCTCAGACTCACACACACATACACTCACTATCACACTCTCAGACTCACACACACACTCACTCTCACACTCTCAGACTCACACACATACACTCACTCTCACACTCTTAGACTCACACACACACACACTCACTCTCATACTCTTAGACTCACACACACAGACTCACTCTCTCAGACTCACACACAGACTCACCTCTCACACTTTCAGACTCATACACACACTCACATCTCACACTCTCAGACTCACACTCACATACACTCACTCTCACACTCTCAGACTCACACACACACTCACATCTCACACTCTCAGACTCACACACACACACTCACTCTCACACTCTCAGACTCACACAAACAGACTCTCAGACTCATACACACACACTCTCAGACTCACACACACACACTCACTCTCACACTCTCAGACTCACACACACACTCACTCTCAGACTCACACACATACACTCACTCTGACACTTTCAGACTCTCACACACACACACACACTCAATCTCACACTCTCAGACTCACACACACACACACTCACTCTCACACTCTCAGACTCACACACATACACTCACTCTCACACTCACAGACTCTCACACACACTCATTCTCACACTCTCAGACTCACACACACACTATCTCAGACTCACACACACACACTCACTCTCACACTCTCGGACTCACACACACTCTCACACTCTCAGACTCACACACACACACTCTCACACTCTCAGACTCACACACACACACTCTCAGACTCACACACACATTCTCTCTCACATTCTCAGACTCACACACATACACTCACTCTGACACTCACAGACTCTCACACACACTCATTCTAACACTCTCAGACTCACACACACACACTCTCAGACTCACACACTCACACTCACACTCTCAGACTCATACACACACTCACTCTCACACTCTCAGACTCACACACATACACTCACTCTGACACTCTCAGACTCTCTCACACACACACTCATTCTCACACTCTCAGACTCACACACACACTCACTCTCAGACTCACAAACATAAACTCACTCTGACACTCTCAGACTCTCACACACACGCACACTCATTCTCACACTCTCAGACTCACACACACACTCACTCTCACACTCTCAGACTCACATACACACACATACACTCACACTCTCAGACTCGCACACACACACACACTCACTTTCACACTCTTAGACTCACGCACATGCTCACTCTCACACTCCCAGACTCACACACACTCTCACACTCACAATCTCAGACTCACACACACATACACTCACTCTCACACTCTCAGACTCACACACACACTCACTCTCTCAGACTCACACACAGGCTCACACTCACACTCTCAGACTCGCACACATACACTCACTCTCACACTTTCAGACTCTCACACACACTCACATCTCACACTTTCAGACTCACACACACACTCACATCTCACACTCTCAGACTCACAGACACACTCACATCTCAAACTCTCAGACTCACACACACATACACTCACTCTCACACTCTCAGACTCACACACACACACACTCACTCTCACACTCTTAGACTCACACACACATACACTCACCCTCACACTCTCAGACTCACACACACACACTCTCAGACTCACACACACACACACTCTCAGACTCACACACACACACTCACCCTATCAGACTCACACACACGCTCACTCTCACACTCTCAGACTCACACACATACACTCACTCTCACACTCACAGACTCTCACACACACTCATTCTCACACTCTCAGACTCACACACACACTATCTCAGACTCACACACATACTCTCTCAGACTCACACACACACACTCACTCTCACACTCTCAGACTCACACACACACTCACACTCTCAGACTCACACACACACACTCTCACACTCTCAGACTCACACACACACACACACTCTCAGACTCACACACACACACACTCTCTCTCACATTCTCAGACTCACACACATACACTCTCAGACTCACACACACACACTCTCAGACTCACACACTCACACTCTCAGACTCATACACACACTCACTCTCACACTCTCAGACTCACACACATACACTCACTCTGACACTCTCAGACTCTCTCACACACACATACTCATTCTCACACTCTCAGACTCAAACACACACTCACTCTCAGACTCACACACATACACTCACTCTGACACTCTCAGACTCTCACACACACACACACTCATTCTCACACTCTCAGACTCACACACACTCACACACTCTCAGACTCACACACACACACTCACGCTCACACTCTCAGACTCACATACACACACATACACTCACACTCTCAGACTCGCACACACACACACACACTCACTTTCACACTCTTAGACTCACACACATGCTCACTCTCACACTCCCAGACGCACACACATACACTCACTCTCACACTCTTAGACTCACACACACACTCTCACACTCACACTCTCAGACTCACACACACATACACTCACTCTCACACTCTCAGACTCACACACACACTCACTCTCTCAGACTCACACACATGCTCACTCTCACACTCAGACTCACACACACACACTCACGCTCACACTCTCAGACTCACACACATGCTCACTCTCACACTCCCAGACTCACATACACACACTCACTCTCATACTCTTAGACTCACACACACACACTCACTCTCTCAGACTCACACACATGCTCACTCTCACACTCTCAGACTCGCACACATACACTCACTCTCATACTCTCAGACTCACACACACACACACTCACTCTCACACTCTTAGACTCACACACACATACACTCACCCTCACACTCTCAGACTCACACACACACACACTCAGACTCACACACACACACTCACTCTCACACTCTCAAACTCACACACACACACTCACTCTCACACTCTCAGACTCACACACATACACTCACTCTCAAACTCACACACACACACACACACTCTCAGACTCACACACACACACACTCTCAGACTCACACACACACACTCTCACACTCTCAGACTCACACACACACTCACTCTCAGACTCACACACATACACTCACTCTGACACTCTCAGACTCTCACACACACACACACACTCATTCTCACACTCTCAGACTCACACACACTCACTCACACTCTCAGACTCACACACACACTCACGCTCACACTCTCAGACTCACACACACACACACTCACACTCACTTTCACACTCTTAGACTCACACACATGCTCACTCTCACACTCCCAGACTCACACACATACACTCACTCTCACACTCTTAGACTCACACACACACACACTCTCACACTCACACTCTCAGACTCACACACATACACTCACTCTCACACTCTCAGACTCACACACACATACACTCACTCTCAGACTCACACACACACACTCACCCTATCAGACTCACACACACGCTCACTCTCACACTCTCAGACTCACACACATACACTCACTCTCACACTCACAGAATCTCACACACACTCATTCTCACTCTCAGACTCACACACACACTATCTCAGACTCACACACACTCACTCTCACACTCTCAGACTCACACACACACTCACTCTCACACTCTCAGACTCACACACATACACTCACTCTCACACTCACAGACTCTCACACACACACTCACTCTCACACTCACAGACTCTCACACACACTCATTCTCACACTCTCAGACTCACACACACACTATCTCAGACTCACACACACACTCTCTCAGACTCACACACACACACATTCACTCTCACACTCTCAGACTCACACACATACACTCACTCTCACACTCTCAGACTCACACACACACACTCTCACACTCTCAGACTCACACACACACACTCTCAGACTCACACACACACACACTCTCTCTCACATTCTCAGACTCACACACATACACTCACTCTGACACTCTCAGACTCTCACACACACGCACACTCATTCTCACACTCTCAGACTCACACACACACTCACTCTCACACTCTCAGACTCACACACACACACTCACGCTCACACTCTCAGACTCACATACACACACATACACTCACACTCTCAGACTCGCACACACACACACACTCACTTTCACACTCTTAGACTCACACACATGCTCACTCTCACACTCCCAGATGCACACACATACACTCACGCTCACACTCTTAGACTCACACACACACTCTCACACTCACACTCTCAGACTCACACACACATACACTCACTATCACACTCTCAGACTCACACACACACTCACTCTCACACTCTCAGACTCACACACATACACTCACTCTCACACTCTTAGACTCACACACACACACACTCACTCTCATACTCTTAGACTCACACACACACACTCACTCTCTCAGACTCACACACAGACTCACCTCTCACACTTTCAGACTCATACACACACTCACATCTCACACTCTCAGACTCACACTCACATACACTCACTCTCACACTCTCAGACTCACACACACACTCACATCTCACACTCTCAGACTCACACACACACACTCACTCTCACACTCTCAGACTCACACAAACAGACTCTCAGACTCATACACACACACTCTCAGACTCGCACACACACACTCACTCTCACACTCTCAGACTCACACACACACTCACTCTCAGACTCACACACATACACTCACTCTGACACTTTCAGACTCTCACACACACACACACACTCAATCTCACACTCTCAGACTCACACACACACACACTCACTCTCACACTCTCAGACTCACACACACACTCACTCTCACACTCTCAGACTCACACACACACTCACGCTCACACTCTCAGACTCACACACACACATACACTCACACTCTCAGACTCACACACACACACACTCACTTTCACACTCTTAGACTCACGCACATGCTCACCCTCACACTCCCAGACTCACACACACTCTCACACTCACACTCTCAGACTCACACACACATACACTCACACTCTCAGACTCACACACACATACACTCACTCTCACACTCTCAGACTCACACACACACTCACTCTCTCAGACTCACACACAGGCTCACACTCACACTCTCAGACTCGCACACATACACTCACTCTCACACTTTCAGACTCTCACACACACTCACATCTCACACTTTCAGACTCACACACACACTCACATCTCACACTCTCAGACTCACAAACACACTCACATCTCAAACTCTCAGACTCACACACACACTCACATCTCAAACTCTCAGACTCACACACACATACACTCACCCTCACACTCTCAGACTCACACACACACACTCTCAGACTCACACACACACACACTCTCAGACTCACACACACACACTCACCCTATCAGACTCACACACACGCTCACTCTCACACTCTCAGACTCACACACATACACTCACTCTCACACTCACAGACTCTCACACACACTCATTCTCACACTCTCAGACTCACACACACACTATCTCAGACTCACACACATACTCTCTCAGACTCACACACATACTCTCTCAGACTCACACACATACTCTCTCAGACTCACACACACACACTCACTCTCACACTCTCAGACTCGCACACACACACTCTCACACTCTCAGACTCACACACACTCTCAGACTCACACACACACACACACTCTCTCTCACATTCTCAGACTCACACACATACACTCACTCTGACACTCACAGACTCTCACACACACACTCTCAGACTCACACACACACACTCTCAGACTCACACACACTCTCACACTCTCAGACTCACACACACACACTCACGCTCACACTCTCAGACTCACATACACACACATACACTCACACTCTCAGACTCGCACACACACACACACACTCACTTTCACACTCTTAGACTCACACACATGCTCACTCTCACACTCCCAGACGCACACACATACACTCACTCTCACACTCTTAGACTCACACACACACTCTCACACTCACACTCTCAGACTCACACACACATACACTCACTCTCACACTCTCAGACTCACACACACACTCACTCTCTCAGACTCACACACATGCTCACTCTCACACTCAGACTCACACACACACACTCACGCTCACACTCTCAGACTCACACACATGCTCACTCTCACACTCCCAGACTCACATACACACACTCACTCTCATACTCTTAGACTCACACACACACACTCACTCTCTCAGACTCACACACATGCTCACTCTCACACTCTCAGACTCGCACACATACACTCACTCTCATACTCTCAGACTCACACACACACTCACTCTCACACTCTTAGACTCACACACACATACACTCACCCTCACACTCTCAGACTCACACACACACTCTCAGACTCACACACACACACTCACTCTCACACTCTCAAACTCACACACACACACTCACTCTCACACTCTCAGACTCACACACATACACTCACTCTCAAACTCACACACACACACACACACTCTCAGACTCACACACACACACTCTCAGACTCACACACACACACACACACTCTCACACTCTCAGACTCACACACACACTCACTCTCAGACTCACACACATACACTCACTCTGACACTCTCAGACTCTCACACACACACACACACTCATTCTCACACTCTCAGACTCACACACACTCACTCACACTCTCAGACTCACACACACACTCACGCTCACACTCTCAGACTCACACACACACACACTCACACTCACTTTCACACTCTTAGACTCACACACATGCTCACTCTCACACTCCCAGACTCACACACATACACTCACTCTCACACTCTTAGACTCACACACACACACACTCTCACACTCACACTCTCAGACTCACACACATACACTCACTCTCACACTCTCAGACTCACACACACATACACTCACTCTCAGACTCACACACACACACTCACCCTATCAGACTCACACACACGCTCACTCTCACACTCTCAGACTCACACACATACACTCACTCTCACACTCACAGAATCTCACACACACTCATTCTCACTCTCAGACTCACACACACACTATCTCAGACTCACACACACTCACTCTCACACTCTCAGACTCACACACACACTCACTCTCACACTCTCAGACTCACACACATACACTCACTCTCACACTCAGACTCTCACACACACACTCACTCTCACACTCACAGACTCTCACACACACACTCACTCTCACACTCACAGACTCTCACACACACTCATTCTCACACTCTCAGACTCACACACACACTATCTCAGACTCACACACACACTCTCTCAGACTCACACACACACACATTCACTCTCACACTCTCAGACTCACACACATACACTCACTCTCACACTCTCAGACTCACACACACACACTCTCACACTCTCAGACTCACACACACACACTCTCAGACTCACACACACACACACTCTCTCTCACATTCTCAGACTCACACACATACACTCACTCTGACACTCTCAGACTCTCACACACACGCACACTCATTCTCACACTCTCAGACTCACACACACACTCACTCTCACACTCTCAGACTCACACACACACACTCACGCTCACACTCTCAGACTCACATACACACACATACACTCACACTCTCAGACTCGCACACACACACACACTCACTTTCACACTCTTAGACTCACACACATGCTCACTCTCACACTCCCAGATGCACACACATACACTCACGCTCACACTCTTAGACTCACACACACACTCTCACACTCACACTCTCAGACTCACACACACATACACTCACTATCACACTCTCAGACTCACACACACACTCACTCTCACACTCTCAGACTCACACACATACACTCACTCTCACACTCTTAGACTCACACACACACACACTCACTCTCATACTCTTAGACTCACACACACACACTCACTCTCTCAGACTCACACACAGACTCACCTCTCACACTTTCAGACTCATACACACACTCACATCTCACACTCTCAGACTCACACTCACATACACTCACTCTCACACTCTCAGACTCACACACACACTCACATCTCACACTCTCAGACTCACACACACACACTCACTCTCACACTCTCAGACTCACACAAACAGACTCTCAGACTCATACACACACACTCTCAGACTCACACACACACACTCACTCTCACACTCTCAGACTCACACACACACTCACTCTCAGACTCACACACATACACTCACTCTGACACTTTCAGACTCTCACACACACACACACACTCAATCTCACACTCTCAGACTCACACACACACACACTCACTCTCACACTCTCAGACTCACACACACACTCACTCTCACACTCTCAGACTCACACACACACTCACGCTCACACTCTCAGACTCACACACACACATACACTCACACTCTCAGACTCACACACACACACACTCACTTTCACACTCTTAGACTCACGCACATGCTCACCCTCACACTCCCAGACTCACACACACTCTCACACTCACACTCTCAGACTCACACACACATACACTCACACTCTCAGACTCACACACACATACACTCACTCTCACACTCTCAGACTCACACACACACTCACTCTCTCAGACTCACACACAGGCTCACACTCACACTCTCAGACTCGCACACATACACTCACTCTCACACTTTCAGACTCTCACACACACTCACATCTCACACTTTCAGACTCACACACACACTCACATCTCACACTCTCAGACTCACAGACACACTCACATCTCAAACTCTCAGACTCACACACACACTCACATCTCAAACTCTCAGACTCACACACACATACACTCACCCTCACACTCTCAGACTCACACACACACACTCTCAGACTCACACACACACACACTCTCAGACTCACACACACACACACACTCACCCTATCAGACTCACACACACGCTCACTCTCACACTCTCAGACTCACACACATACACTCACTCTCACACTCACAGACTCTCACACACACTCATTCTCACACTCTCAGACTCACACACACACTATCTCAGACTCACACACATACTCTCTCAGACTCACACACATACTCTCTCAGACTCACACACATACTCTCTCAGACTCACACACACACACTCACTCTCACACTCTCAGACTCGCACACACACACTCTCACACTCTCAGACTCACACACACTCTCAGACTCACACACACACACACACTCTCTCTCACATTCTCAGACTCACACACATACACTCACTCTGACACTCACAGACTCTCACACACACACTCTCAGACTCACACACACACACTCTCAGACTCACACACTCACACTCACACTCTCAGACTCATACACACACTCACTCTCACACTCTCAGACTCACACACATACACTCACTCTGACACTCTCAGACTCTCTCACACACACACACTCATTCTCACACTCTCAGACTCACACACACACTCACTCTCAGACTCACACACATACACTCACTCTGACACTCTCAGACTCTCACACACACACTCATTCTCACACTCTCAGACTCACACACACACTCACTCTCACACTCTCAGACTCACACACACACACTCACGCTCACACTCTCAGACTCACATACACACACATACACTCACACTCTCAGACTCGCACACACACACACTCACTTTCACACTCTTAGACTCACACACATGCTCACTCTCACACTGCCAGACGCACACACATACACTCACTCTCACACTCTTAGACTCACACACACACTCTCACACTCACACTCTCAGACTCACACACACATACACTCACTCTCACACTCTCAGACTCACACACACACTCACTCTCTCAGACTCACACACATGCTCACTCTCACACTCAGACTCACACACACACACTCACGCTCACACTCTCAGACTCACACACATGCTCACTCTCACACTCCCAGACTCACATACACACACTCACTCTCATACTCTTAGACTCACACACACACACTCACTCTCTCAGACTCACACACATGCTCACTCTCACACTCTCAGACTCGCACACATACACTCACTCTCATACTCTCAGACTCACACACACACTCACTCTCACACTCTTAGACTCACACACACATACACTCACCCTCACACTCTCAGACTCACACACACACTCTCAGACTCACACACACACACTCACTCTCACACTCTCAAACTCACACACACACACTCACTCTCACACTCTCAGACTCACACACATACACTCACTCTCAAACTCACACACACACACACACACTCTCAGACTCACACACACACACTCTCAGACTCACACACACACACACACACTCTCACACTCTCAGACTCACACACACACTCACTCTCAGACTCACACACATACACTCACTCTGACACTCTCAGACTCTCACACACACACACACACTCATTCTCACACTCTCAGACTCACACACACTCACTCACACTCTCAGACTCACACACACACTCACGCTCACACTCTCAGACTCACACACACACACACTCACACTCACTTTCACACTCTTAGACTCACACACATGCTCACTCTCACACTCCCAGACTCACACACATACACTCACTCTCACACTCTTAGACTCACACACACACACACTCTCACACTCACACTCTCAGACTCACACACATACACTCACTCTCACACTCTCAGACTCACACACACATACACTCACTCTCAGACTCACACACACACACTCACCCTATCAGACTCACACACACGCTCACTCTCACACTCTCAGACTCACACACATACACTCACTCTCACACTCACAGAATCTCACACACACTCATTCTCACTCTCAGACTCACACACACACTATCTCAGACTCACACACACTCACTCTCACACTCTCAGACTCACACACACACTCACTCTCACACTCTCAGACTCACACACATACACTCACTCTCACACTCACAGACTCTCACACACACACTCACTCTCACACTCACAGACTCTCACACACACACTCACTCTCACACTCACAGACTCTCACACACACTCATTCTCACACTCTCAGACTCACACACACACTATCTCAGACTCACACACACACTCTCTCAGACTCACACACACACACATTCACTCTCACACTCTCAGACTCACACACATACACTCACTCTCACACTCTCAGACTCACACACACACACTCTCACACTCTCAGACTCACACACACACACTCTCAGACTCACACACACACACACTCTCTCTCACATTCTCAGACTCACACACATACACTCACTCTGACACTCTCAGACTCTCACACACACGCACACTCATTCTCACACTCTCAGACTCACACACACACTCACTCTCACACTCTCAGACTCACACACACACACTCACGCTCACACTCTCAGACTCACATACACACACAAACACTCACACTCTCAGACTCGCACACACACACACACTCACTTTCACACTCTTAGACTCACACACATGCTCACTCTCACACTCCCAGATGCACACACATACACTCACGCTCACACTCTTAGACTCACACACACACTCTCACACTCACACTCTCAGACTCACACACACATACACTCACTATCACACTCTCAGACTCACACACACACTCACTCTCACACTCTCAGACTCACACACATACACTCACTCTCACACTCTTAGACTCACACACACACACACTCACTCTCATACTCTTAGACTCACACACACACACTCACTCTCTCAGACTCACACACAGACTCACCTCTCACACTTTCAGACTCATACACACACTCACATCTCACACTCTCAGACTCACACTCACATACACTCACTCTCACACTCTCAGACTCACACACACACTCACATCTCACACTCTCAGACTCACACACACACACTCACTCTCACACTCTCAGACTCACACAAACAGACTCTCAGACTCATACACACACACTCTCAGACTCACACACACACACTCACTCTCACACTCTCAGACTCACACACACACTCACTCTCAGACTCACACACATACACTCACTCTGACACTTTCAGACTCTCACACACACACACACACTCAATCTCACACTCTCAGACTCACACACACACACACTCACTCTCACACTCTCAGACTCACACACACACTCACTCTCACACTCTCAGACTCACACACACACTCACGCTCACACTCTCAGACTCACACACACACATACACTCACACTCTCAGACTCACACACACACACACTCACTTTCACACTCTTAGACTCACGCACATGCTCACCCTCACACTCCCAGACTCACACACACTCTCACACTCACACTCTCAGACTCACACACACATACACTCACACTCTCAGACTCACACACACATACACTCACTCTCACACTCTCAGACTCACACACACACTCACTCTCTCAGACTCACACACAGGCTCACACTCACACTCTCAGACTCGCACACATACACTCACTCTCACACTTTCAGACTCTCACACACACTCACATCTCACACTTTCAGACTCACACACACACTCACATCTCACACTCTCAGACTCACAGACACACTCACATCTCACACTTTCAGACTCACACACACACTCACATCTCAAACTCTCAGACTCACACACACATACACTCACCCTCACACTCTCAGACTCACACACACACACTCTCAGACTCACACACACACACACTCTCAGACTCACACACACACACTCACCCTATCAGACTCACACACACGCTCACTCTCACACTCTCAGACTCACACACATACACTCACTCTCACACTCACAGACTCTCACACACACTCATTCTCACACTCTCAGACTCACACACACACTATCTCAGACTCACACACATACTCTCTCAGACTCACACACATACTCTCTCAGACTCACACACATACTCTCTCAGACTCACACACACACACTCACTCTCACACTCTCAGACTCGCACACACACACTCTCACACTCTCAGACTCACACACACTCTCAGACTCACACACACACACACACTCTCTCTCACATTCTCAGACTCACACACATACACTCACTCTGACACTCACAGACTCTCACACACACACTCTCAGACTCACACACACACACTCTCAGACTCACACACTCACACTCACACTCTCAGACTCATACACACACTCACTCTCACACTCTCAGACTCACACACATACACTCACTCTGACACTCTCAGACTCTCTCACACACACACACTCATTCTCACACTCTCAGACTCACACACACACTCACTCTCAGACTCACACACATACACTCACTCTGACACTCTCAGACTCTCACACACACACTCATTCTCACACTCTCAGACTCACACACACACTCACTCTCACACTCTCAGACTCACACACACACACTCACGCTCACACTCTCAGACTCACATACACACACATACACTCACACTCTCAGACTCGCACACACACACACTCACTTTCACACTCTTAGACTCACACACATGCTCACTCTCACACTGCCAGACGCACACACATACACTCACTCTCACACTCTTAGACTCACACACACACTCTCACACTCACACTCTCAGACTCACACACACATACACTCACTCTCACACTCTCAGACTCACACACACACTCACTCTCTCAGACTCACACACATGCTCACTCTCACACTCAGACTCACACACACACACTCACGCTCACACTCTCAGACTCACACACATGCTCACTCTCACACTCCCAGACTCACATACACACACTCACTCTCATACTCTTAGACTCACACACACACTCACCCTCTCAGACTCACACACATGCTCACTCTCACACTCTCAGACTCACACACACACTCACATCTCACACTCTCAGACTCACACTCTCAGACTCACAACTCACACTCTCAGACTCACAGACACACTCACATCTCACACTCTCAGACTCACTCACACATACACTCACTCTCACACTCTCAGACTCACACACTCACGCTCTCAGACTCACACACACACACTCTCAGACTCTCAGACTCACACACATACACTCTCAGACTCACACACACACACTCTCACATTCTCAGACTCACACACATACACTCACTATGACACTCACAGACTCTCACACACACTCACTCTCACACTCTCAGCCTCACACACACACACTCACTCTCACACTCTCAGCCTCACACACACACTCTCACACTTTCAGACTCACACACACACTCTCAGACTTACACACACATACACTCACTCTCACACTCTCAGACTCACACACACTCACCTCTCATACTCTCAGACTCACACATACACTCACTCTCACACCCTCACACTCTCAAACTCGCACACACACACTCTCAGACTCACACACTCACTCACACTCACTCTCACACTCTCAGACTCGCACACACTCACCTCTCACACTCTCAGACTCACACATACACTCACTCTCACACTCTCAGACTCGCACACACACACTCTCAGACTCACACACACACACACTCACTTTCACACTCTTAGACTTACACACATGCTCACTCTCACACTCCCAGACTTACACACATACACTCACTCTCACACTCTCAGACTCACACACACACTCACTCTCAGACTCACACACACACTCACTCTCACACTCTTAGACTCACACACACATACACTCACTCTCACACTCACAGACTCACACACACACACTCTCAGACTCACACACACACACTCTCAGACTCACACACACACACTCACTCACTCTCACACTCTCAGACTCACACACACACACTCACTCTCACACTCTAAGACTCACACACACACACTCACGCTCACACACTCAGACTCACATACACACACACTCACTTTCACACTCTTAGATTCACACACATGCTCACACTCACACTCCGAGACTCACATACACACACTCACTCTCACACTCTTAGACTCACACACACACACTCACTCTCTGAGACTCACACACATGCTCACTCTCACACTCTCACACTCTCAGACTCGCACACATACACTCACTCTCAGACTCACACACACACTCACCTCTCACACTCTCAGACTCACACACACACTCACATCTCACACTCTCAGACTCACAGACACACTCACATCTCACACTCTCAGACTCACTCACACATACTCACTCTCACACTCTCAGACTCACACACACACTCACTCTCAGACTCACACACACTCCCTCTCACACTCTTAGACTCACACACACATACACTCACTCTCACACTCTCAGACTCACACACACACACTCTCACACTCTCAGACTCACACACATACACTCTCAGACTCACACACACACACTCTCACATTCTCAGACTCACACACATACACTCACTATGACACTCACAGACTCTCACACACACTCATTCTCACACTCTCAGACTCACACACACACTCACTCTCACACTCTCAGCCTCACACACACACACTCACTCTCACACTTTCAGCCTCACACACACACACTCACTCTCACACTCTCAGCCTCACACACACACTCTCACACTTTCAGACTCACACACACACTCTCAGACTTACACACACATACACTCACTCTCAGACTCGCACACACACACTCTCAGACTCACACACTCACTCACACACTCTCAGACTCGCGCACACACACACACTCTCAGACTCACACATACACACACTCACCCTCAGACTCACACACACACTCACCTCTCACACTCTCAGACTCACACACACATACACTCACTCTCACACTCTCAGACTCACACACACACCCACACTCTCACACACACATACACTTAATCTTACTCTCTCAGACTCACACACACACACATTCTCAAACTCTCACACTCTCAGACTCACACTCACTCACACTCTCAGACACTCACACTCACTCTCACACTCTCTCACACACACACACACTCTCACCCTCTCAGACTCACACACACATACACTCACTCTCACACACACACTCACTCTCACACTTTCAGACTCACACACACACACTCTGAGACTCACACACACTCTCACACTCAGCGCGGCGTTCAGGGGGGGGGCAGTTGGATGAGTGGGCGTGTTTACCTTCCCCCACACTCCCTGATATCTTCAACCCCCTTAACTATCGGCCCCTCCCCCTTGCTTAGGCACCTCCCCTTACCCCCCTCCCTCAGGCCCCTCCCCTGACCCCCCCCCCCCCCCCCCATATCCTTAGGCCCCTCCGCTAGGGGTCGGCACGGTTTGGCTCAAACCACCAAACCGCGGTTTGAACCGAACCAAATCGGTTTGGTTTGGCTCTGTTTGAACTGGTTCGGTTTGGTTTGGGGCTACGAAAACCGACTCGGTTTGGCTCGGACAGGGTGGAACCGGCTCAAACTAGTTTGGTTCAAGCCAACTTAAGAGGTTTGGTTTAGCTTAGTTTGGTTTTGGTTTGGTTTGGTTCAGTCGTCGCTGGTTTGGTTTGGATTGCTCAATTTGAAACCAGTTTGAGTCGGTTCAAACCGGGCCGACCCCTACCCTCCGCTGACCCCCCCTTCCATTAGGCCCCTCTCCGTACCCGGCAGTAGGTCTCCACCAATCAAAGAGCTGTTTGTATTATATATTTATTTATGCACGACAGACAGACAAAAAATCCCTGGTCGGCAGTGTGGAACATTGTTCCTACCTGTAAAAGCACCCCTAGAACATGAACAATATAACAAAATGTTTTTCTGAGTAGCACAGATCGATCTGCAATAAAGGGGGGGGGGGATTTTAACAAAAAGTTTTGGAAGGCAGGAGAACAACAATAGGAACAGAAAGGGAAAGAAAAAAAACCTTCTGTAAACCACGCAATGCAACCCCCTTGATCCCCACATAATTCCGCATGTTCGGCTGGATCACGGGCCCCACCGGTTAGGGGTTTAGAAGCTGTGAGCGGCACAATACAGTCATCCTGATGCACGCTGTCCCTCTGCATTTCCCCCGGCTCGTCGGACATACCAAACACTGGTCATACACAATTTGCGGATGAGTTGTTTTGCCAATGAGGAATATAGGGCTTCAACTGCGATGAATGAACAAACCAACGGCGATGGCCAACTCGTATGCGCACGCACTGCAGCCGTTTGACTTGCACTACTTCCACAGGACCCCTGCCATGGGCGATAAAATTTGAGGAACGTTCCCAATGGCACTTGCAGGCAATGCAACCATGCCCAATCCCCCACAGCCCAATGTAACGTATGGTCCCTCCTTCCCGAATTCCGTTCGTTGGCTGCCTGGTCCTTGGCGGTGTTAAATTTCACCGCTTCTCTAACTGCTGAAACACATTTCAAGGTGATTTACAAGGGCGCAGGCAATTTAGATTTTCCCTTTTTTTCAGACAATCCCAATTTAATCTCCATAGGAGGTTCACTCTCCCTCTCGTACATAAGGAAACAAGGCGAAAATCCAATGGAAACGTGGGTGCCGGAACATGCTGTTCTGACAGCATGACTAAGCATAGTTGTCAGAGTTCGATGCAGACGTTTTACCATCCCGTCCATCTGGGGATGGTACGGGGAACTTCAAATCGTATCAGTGCCTAGCACATCGCAAAGTTATCATAGCAGCTTAGAGGAAAAATTTCTTCCCTGATCCGTGAGAAGCTGCTCGGGTGCACCCTTGTCCAATACATATCCATGCAAAAACGCATCCGAAATAGAGGCTGCCGACTGGTCGGGTAGCGGCCAGGCCATCGTGACAAACATTCAACATGACAAACATTCAACTCCTACCAAGAGGAACTTGTTCCCTCTCTGCGTGGCAGGAAATGACCAGTAGATGTCGAGTGCGACCAACTCATTGATGCACGAAACCGAAACAGACTGCAATGGAGGCTGTGACTTTTACAACGGCGGTTTCCTATGTGCGCATTCCGTGCAACTCTGAATGAGGTCTTGCACGTCGCTCTACATCCCCGGCCAATAATAATTGCATTGCAACATTAGCAACGTTCTCCGGACCCCAAGGTGTAACAACGTGTTCCCATGCCCCCCCCCCCCCCCCGAGTCAGCTTGCCGTGAAGGGCAACGGGCACAACGACACAGTGCCGGGGTGAACTATCCTCCTCCATCATCAAAACACCATCCCTTAGGACCAGTCGCAGGCCATCAGAGGGAGCGGATTCCATCTGTCCAGCTTCCGCTTGACACCGTAAGGTCATAAACGATCCATCTTCTAATTGCAAATCTCCCTATTCAGTACGCGTAAGGTGCAAAACACCATCCCCCGGAGCGACCTCCTCGTCGGGCTCCACTCCCCCAACCTTTGCTATAACAGGAGTGGGCTTCACCGCTGGAAGTGTACAACAACCCGCGCCCGATGCACGCATACAACCAGTCCTTTTACTGAACACATCTGAAAACTCGCATAGCAGCGATTATAATTTCCCCTGCCACACCAGAGACAACTGTGGGTTTCCTTGACACAATACCTCTGACCAAGTCTCATCCAATGAAGCATTCTTATCCACCGCACCAACAATCCCGTTGCGCACAATTCCATTTCCTTCACGAAACGCGGCTGTCACATAAGCCAATACCGTCCCTGCCCAAACCACAGCCCATCTCTGGTCCTGCATTTTGCACCTTCAAGAACGGCTCCTGATTGAGGGTGACGACTGTCTGTGCGCCAACTAGCGCTAATCTCCGAGTCACCGTATTTGACAGAGTCAACAAGATGCCTGATTGAGGATCCTTAGCCTGTATGCGCTTCCAATAGCGCAGCCGAACCAACATCTCCGATCTCGGCGAGATATACACCGAGTCCTTGGCAAAAGCCTGGACCGCAAAAAAAGAAGTCTGCAGCCCGACGGCATCTGCACACAACCCTGATCAATGAGGATCTTAAGGGGCATTTTACTTTTAAAAACCCGTGCCCAAAAGGCAGGGCACCACCAGTGTCCTCGAGGTCAGTACTGGCCCGACAAATGAAATCTCGCCAATCTCGACGTGGGCCTCTATTTGCCCTATAATCCCCATACTACCATCGTTCGCTGCGACACACGCGTTCACTACTGGCCTAACAAGCCTGTCCCTGATCGGCAACAGGTCAAAAATTTACGGTGGCGAAAGCACCCGTATCAAATAACACTCGCACCTCAATTCCTTGAATATAACCTGACACAGCTGAGGCCCCCACAGCAGCTGCAATAACCTGACACGCTAACTTTTTCTACTGTGTCCCCAAGCTAGGCCATCCCTGTGTAACCAATCCCTGCCCCCGGCGTCAACGTGAGTATGGTGTGGGGTGGAGATGACTTTCGTAAGCCTAGATCCATGAGGTTGTAACACAGGCCGAGTGTTTGGTGTGTTGTGACTCACCCTTTGGGGTTGGGATACAGCCGTCGATGGAGCTGGGTGCGCCGGAGACATTGTCAGAGCTTGACGCGGGCTCAGACATTGTCGCATGAAGTGCCCCGGCTGGCCGCAGTGGAAACAGGTAAGTGCGGCCCTCCATTGTAGATGATCCTCCTCCTCGCGCGGCCTCCAGTTTCGCGACCGCCGTGGCACCTTTCCCTGTCTGCGACTCCATGTCACGACCGCAGATGCCACATCACCGTCGAAAGGTAGGTCCTCTGTCGGTTGATTCACAACGTTTCGCGGCGACCACCCAACTGGTTCGTCATCACGGCCGCGGTCGCCCATCCAGGCCGCCATCTGGGACCAATGGTGCAAGTTCTCGTGGGCCTACAGACATCAGGTGGCCCATCGGGACGTCTGCTCTTCCTCATCGATGACCGGCAAGACGACCCCCATTTAATGCGCCAGTCTCAACATCCTTTCCACCACCAAAGAGTCAAGGGTCTTCGGGTCTACGGTGGGGTACGCCGCCTCTCCCAATGCCAACAACGCGCCATGGTAGGCGAGAGGCGTCTTGGCCTCTGCTGCAAAAATTTCTTACATGTCGGAAGGTGGTTCGTATATTTCGGCCATCTCGGCACATGCATCTTTAAGTGCCGTCTTATTCCCTGCGGGTATGGCCTGGATAACAGCGAGTGCATCGTCTAACACTATGGGCAGAGCTCTCAGCACTTCCCCATCAGTCCAATTCACCGACCAGTAAGCCACCTTGAAGTGCCAAGTGAAAGCGCTCCAGTCGCCACCTGCCACGACAAATTCCCTCGCAGCGGGCAGTCGGAGGGTTCGTGCTGATCCTCTTGCGGCATCGACAGTAACAGGCACCGCTTCCAGCAAATCACGCTCGGGCTCAGAAATGGCAGCCCCCGGCCGCGTGGTCTCTGAGACGCGCGTAATGGCAGCTGCTCCCGGCTGTTCTTGAATCTTTGGTGGTGGGCCGTCTCCTCCTGGTACGGTACGTGCAGTCAGCCCCGCCAACGTGGTCGCCGTCAAGAGCTCCACGATTTGCACGAGCGTCGCCCTCAGGAGCTCCAACTGATCCGACACCACGTGCCATACAAGAAGCTGTCACTGGTCCCACCATCTCTGGCGCTGCCACTTCTCCCACCGCAACTTGGGTAACCGGGAGCGCAGGTCCCGGGGCTGTAAGGATGTCCAGCGTCTCATTCTCGTCATCGTCGAAAGACGTCACAGGTGGGTTACGCTTATTCTGATACTTCGACATCGTTTAAATTTTCTCACTATTCTACTTCTTTTGATAAGAAAAAATAAAAAAAGAATGTTACACTATGACACCAGATGTCGTGAACGACTTCTGACACACGTCTTATTTATTAAGAGCACACAGGGTGATACACTTCGTAACATGGCTACACCTAGGCTGTCTAAACACGCAGCCAATCTCCATCCTGCACTGCATTGGCTGGTTGACGAGCGTAGTGGCGGCAACGGAGCTGGTCTTGCAGAAGAACAGCCACGTGGTTGAAGACAAAGAAATGACGATGGCAGCAATGCAAACAGGACCCAGACCCCACACTAACAGCCCCGAACCTCTGGTTCGGTGCTCCTTATATCAGCCTGGCGCAGCCAAGCTCCACCTCTGGCCACGCCCCCTTTACAGAACCTTCGGGTTGGTTCCCGGAGCTTCTCGACTGACTCTGCTCACACAGGCCGGCAGGTGTCACCCTGTCAATACATAACCCCCCCCAACCCCTCCCCCCCGTGGTGAAAAAATAGCCGTCACGGCTACCAATAATACTGAAAAGGCAAGGAAGCTTCAAAACTGACTCCGCCCTTGACCTTTACCCCAGGTACGCCGCTTCATAATAAGGCACTATCTCATGCAGCTATAACCGTAATTACCCCCACAGGCTGGCCGGTGTCATCCTGTCATTACAAATGTTTAGTGTGTGATCAATTCATTCCTTGGTAAGGTTATGCAATTAACGAGAACGAATGATAAAATACTTCTAAACGACCATAGTCATGTAACTCAAGGGACAGAGCAATGCTTTCCACGATCAGCTCATAGTTAACGCACCACCTTGGGATGGCAACCCTTTTTGAAACACAAAAAATACTTATTGGAACAATAGTATTAGTCCCGATATGCACGTTATGCGTGTCTTCTTGCCAACCGTTGAGTAAGCGGCTTATGCGGTACAGCGTTCCTTGTACCGAAATAACCTCGGTTCCCCCAGCCGGGGCGATGGGTCGATGTGTGTGTGTCGAACACACGGCGCTCTCGCCTGTGCCGACACTCTCTCTCTTGGCTGCTCCGTCCTTGTGAGCAGTAGCCTGCTTCGCCCGGGCTCCCTGGGTGCCTCTCCCGCCCTTCCTCCAGGAGGGCTCCTGCTGTGATCTGCCGCAGGGAGCTGGTACTCAATATATATGTAAAAGTAAAAAATTGTGTATGGGTTTGTGGGTTTGTGTGTGGGTTTGTGTGTGGTCGCGTGCTTGGCTCTCCAACGGTGGGGTTCACGTAAAAAAAAAATACCCAGGTACCACGCAATAAGCTCCGCGGTGAGCAAGCGCTATTCCTTTTTCACATTCGTCAACGTTTAATTAGTTAAATGATCGATTTTGTGCAGTTTGCATTTATTTATTAATTAAATGGCACGTGATCGACCATACCAAGTCACACGCGTTCGGTGGGGGGGGTGGCTTTTACCAAGTCGGTCGGTGTGAGGAGGACATTTTCACACAAAACGCTGGCGTTAATTCTTCCAAATGTCATGTACCCCCCCCCCCACCCCAATGCGTGCAGTTATTGCTATATAGTCCCTACATTAATATTATATAGCGCTACGATAGTAATTATCATAGCGCAGGTGGAGGGAGTGGCCCAGCCCATAGCCTGCCAGGGAGCCACCTAGGCCGGCTGCACAATCAAGGTGAGGCCGCGGGTTCTGCACGGGACTAGGCCTCACCACGGTAATTTTAAGAACAATTGTATTGCTTATTTTGCTAAACTCACGTACATAGAAAAATGATATTAAAACAATTGGTTTTGAAATATAATAATTTGGTTTGTGTGTAGACAACTTTTTTTTATTGCTTCTTTCGCTAACCTCACATTGATAGAAACCTATTATTTATTTAATCACCTTGCAAATAATAAATTACTTTTCTTTGCATACAATCATATATTTTGTCATTTTCTTGCTTCATTTACATAACCTTGGAAATATTAACATAATATTGTTTGTGTGCACGAAAATATTATTTCATTTTCTTCTTTCGCTAAACTTACGTACATTCAAACCTATTTTTTTAATAATCACCTTGCATTTATACGAATAATTATGTTTGTGTGCAGACAACTAATTTTTCACAATTTACTTGCTTTTTTTTATGTGTGTGCCTATGTCTTTGTGTCCGTGTGAGTCCATCTGCGTGTCAGCGACGGTCACTTTGTGTGTGTGTGCGCGAGTCGATGCGTCTGTGTGTGTGCGTCGATGTTTGTGTGTGTGTGTCGATGTGTGTGCGTAAGTCCATGTGTGTGTGCGAGTCTATGTGTGTGTCAGTCGATGTGTCTATCAGTCGATGTGTTTGTGTGTGTGAGTCCATGTGTGCGTGTAAGTCGATGTTTACTTGTTTGTAAGTCGATGTGTGTGTTTAGGTCAATGTGTGTGGTTGTCTATGTATGTGTGTGTGTGAGTCGCTGTGTTTGTGTGTGTGGGTCGATATATATAACCCGCTGACGCATTTACCCCGCAAAAATAGCGTTTTGAGTAAAACAAATTTCAGATAGCCCACACCTCCAAATACCCCGTATGCATTCATATTTTCAACGTCGTTATCGCGGCTTAATTCCATCATATTAATACGAAGTTTACATTTGTAATACATTTCACTATCAATTGTTAACATTAAAATCATAACATGCACAAAGAAAACAAACTAACCGGAAACGAGTAAACTTATAACAGTAAATAAGTAACGAAAGTAAATATCTAATAAATAAGTAGCACATAACTGGTAGAGAAGTAAGTACAGCTTTATCACTGGTAGATTTCGCACTGCGCAGACAATAGCGGCACTATGGTACACCATTGCCTCGCCCCCAACCCCCCACCTCTCTCTCCCCCGAGCTCTCCCGTCGCCTGTAAACAAAGTGCGCCCACTTGAAACATTGTCGTTTCATTGTGAAGTATTGGAAATGACGGCAGGAAACTCCTTGACGGGTAACACACTTATTTTATTAAATCTTCACTTATCTCGATACAACGTGTGGTCTCTATTCTTCCGAGTACGGTCACCAGACACCGGTACAACTCGTAGCCTCTATTCTTCTTATAACACACTGTACTGGACTCGTGTAGACTCCAGGCCTCTGGCTACACACACCTCACTCGTCTCGTGTAGACTCGCCTCGTGTAGACCCTATGCCTCTGGCTACACACACATCACTCGTCTCGTGTAGACTCTTCTCGTGTAGACCCGTCTCGTGTAGACCCTATGCCTCTGGCTACACACACATCACTCGTCTCGTGTAGACTCTTCTCGTGTAGACCCTATGCCTCTGGCTACACACACATCACTCGTCTCGTGTGGACTCTTCTCGTGTAGACTCGTCTCGTGTAGACCCTACGCCTCTGGCTACACACTCTGCATGCTGACACTGCATGCTCACCCTACACTCCGCCTCTGGGTTACACAGAGTCCCGGTCCACACAGGACAGCGGGACTAGGTACCGCAGGGCCCTATCTCTTCCTCCCGTCTTCAGTCTTCGCTGGTTACACTCTCCCCGTGCGCCTGTGCGCATCACCTTATATAGTCCCTCCTCCCGAGAGACGGAGCGGATGCGGACCTCGATGCGAGCATCGCTTCTTAGTGAACCAATCACAACACGCTATCTCTACGATCCTCTTTTCCCCAACGCGTGTTTCCACTCACCAACCAATCATGCCGCGCTGCCACCCGATCACTCCCACACCAGTGCGTCACCAGCACCCAGCCAATCAGCACCACACAACCCACGATCCCGCGCTGACCCCTGATCCCTCACCGTCAGCGCGCGTCACCACACACACATCCAATCACAACGCGCTGGCACCTGATCGCTACCCCAGCGCGTATCACCACTACATCACCCCCCCCCCACATAGCTCGCAGCCGTCCCGACTGCTAACCAACAACCTCCCACATCGTTAACACAACAAAACCCCCCAGTGTGCCCCGTAACACAGCAACAACAACACAACAGCAACGTATGTACAATTTGACAATTAACACAAGAAAAGTTAACAATACCACACACAACACCTTATAAAAAAAAAAAAGCTATATACAGCCCGACGAACAACATAATAAAAGCGATTTCTAGAAAATGGACGCGCCCCGCGTCTCTGCAACTAAACGAAGTGACGAGGCGCTCCCACTGCCTCGACTCCTCACGTGGCAGGTCAAACAAAGTAGCGCGACCTGGCGCGAGTCCGTCTGGCCGGTCCGTCATATGGGACAGGACACTGACGACCGTCCGGCGGCTCCGGCTGCTCTAGACGGCGTGGAACGGGCCTGAAAGGGCCGGCCCCGCCGCGAAGATCCGGCCGCCGGTGGTCGGCAGCTGTCAGTTCCGAGACACCTGGGAGCAGATCAGGCGGAGACATGTGAGGATCAGGCAGAGACATTTCCCCCTTAGGGTCGTCGGTCACGTCACATGCTCGGCCCTCACGACACAATGGGAGGCCATATGGAGGCGAGAACGGTTTCAGTCGGAAGGGGTGGACGTACCACCGTCGTTTTCCCCATTTTATCTGAACGCACTGGGGCCGTGCAACGCGCACGATCTCCACGGGCCCCCGCCATGGCCTCAACAATTTAGGTGACGTAGCCAAGGGCGCCTGAGGGCAATGCAGCCAGGCCCTGTCACCAGGTTTCCATTATTGCACGGACACCTTCCGTACCCGCAACCGTTCATTAGCAATTTGGCGAGCCCGCGAATTAAGCCGTGCGGCCTCCCTTGCTTCTGTTAGCTTGTGAATATTGAATGTAATGTGTTCCGCCAATTTAGAATTGGTTCGTGGAGCGGACAGGCCAAGCTGCGTTTCCATGGGCGGGTCGGCTTCCCGACCGTACATCAAATAGAATGGGGAAAACCCCGTCGCTGCATGGGGGGCCATTCTATACGCGGCAAGGACCCCTGGGACCTGCAGGTCCCAATCTACATGTGCCTCACACACCTGCTGGCACAGCATAGAAGTCAAAGTCTTGTGAAGTCTTTCCACCATCCCGTCTGTCTGCGGGTGGTACGGGGAGGTACGCACCTTTTTAGTACCCAACAGATCGCACACCTCTTGCAACAATTTACTCGAAAAATGTTTACCTTGGTCGGTCAGCAAGCGTTCGGGAGCCCCCTTGTCCAGGACATAGCCCTGGACAAAGGCGTCCGTCACGGCCGCTGCCGACTGGTTGGCGAGAGGCCACGCCATAGGCCACCGGGTGAAATATTCGACCCCCACCAACAGGTATTTATTCCCTCTAGACGTGACTGGAAAAGGCCCCAGAATATCGAGAGCAACGAGCTCGTTAGTGCGCGAGACCTGAATAGATTGCAGCGGTGGATTAGCTGGCACGGGCGGTGGTTTCCGTCTGGCGCACTCAACGCACCCCTTCAGAATATTTACCACGTCACTCCCCATTCCTGGCCAATAATAGTCCCGCTGAAGCAGGGCAAGCGTTTTGTTTACTCCCAAATGCAAGAGGCGTTCGTGTGCGGCCAAAACAACTTCCCCCCTTACAGCAGAGGGCACCACCAGCGCATGCCGCCGGGACAAACTGTCCCATCTCATCAACATGCCCTGTTTAAGTACATAGGAGCCAGTTCGCTCCTGGTCCTCTTTAGGACCACCAACCCTGTGGCGCAATGCTAGCAGGGAGCTGTCCGCCATTTGGAGGCGGCCCCACTTCCCCAGCGACAGTGAGAGCAGCGAGTCCCGATCCTGAGAGGTAGCGGGGACATCCCCGATTGGCGCACCCGCAGTCGCAGCCAATGCCCCCTCGTCTTCCACAACCGGCGGTTTACAGCGCGCCGATCCCGATAGACACGCACATTTCTGACACGGCAACAATCGCGACAGGGCATCGGCATTTGTGTGTCGCAACCCCTTACGGTATGTGGTCGTGGACTGATAGTCTTGGAGGACTTCCAACCACCGTGACAATTGGCCCGAGGGTTGGGCGACCCTCAATGAATACTGTAGCGCCGCGTGGTCCGTCCGGACCGTAAAGTGACGCACATAGAGATACGGTCTGAACTGTTGTACAAAAAAAACAATGGCGAGCAGTTCACGACGGGTGACGCAGTAGCGCTGCTCCGCCAGGAGACAACACCCTGCTACCATAAGCGACCACCCTTTCGACTCCCCCAACGACCTGGGACAGTACCCCCCCAATGCCCGTGTTGCTAGCATCCGTGTCTAGCAAGAAGGGACTCGCAAAATCCGGATAACGCAAGGGTGGGGCACCCACCAAGGCGTCCCGGAGGGCGCAGAACGCGGCCTCCTCTTCCGGTCCCCATTTGAACTTCACACCCTTCGCCGTAAGAGCGTGCAAGGGTTTTGCAATAGTGGCGAAGTGCTCAACGAATCGGCGATAATACGAAGCACACCCGATGAAACTGCGCACGTCTGCAACAGACGTGGGTGTCGGCCATGAACTGACACAGTCCGTGTTTGCGGGATCGGTAGAGATCCCCGAAGAGTCGACAATGTGACCCAAGTATCTAACGGACTTACGAAAAAGGTGGCATTTGGCCGGTTTAAATTTCAATTTAGCCGATCGCATTCGCAAGAACACCCCTCTCAATCGCTGGAGGTGTTCCTCAAATGTTTTACTGAAAACAATGACATCGTCAAGGTAAATCAAGCACGTCTCCCATTGCAAGCCCGACAAAACCAACTCCATAAGGCGCTGAAACGTCGCTGGAGAGGAGTGAAGTCCCATGGGTAACCGGTTAAACTGGAACAGGCCCCCTGGAGTCCGGAATGCTGTCTTAGGTTTAGACTCTTCGTCGAGTGGCAACTGCCAGAATCCCGATAACAAATCAAGAGTCGAAAAATATCGCGCACCAGACAATGCATCGAGGGACTCGTCCATCCTGGGGAGCGGATACGCGTCAGCCACAGAGATCTTATTCAGGCGACGGAAATCTACGCAAAATCGCAAGGACCCGTCTTGCTTCTTAACCAGCACAATAGGTGCTCCCCACGGACTGGAGGAAGGCGAAATAATGTCGGCTTCAAGCATATCGTTAACGGCCGACTGAACATGTTCCCTTTTCAGCAGGACTCAGCCGGAAGGGATTTAACCTGACCGGTGCCGCATCGCCCGTGTCAATGTGGTGGCGTAAAAAATCCGTACACCCAATGTCATATTTATGTTTACTGAACACATCAGAAAATTCCATTAGTAACTCGCGCAGCGCACCCAACTGCACCCCTGACAAATCGTCCGAGCCCGTGCACAGCGAATGGACCCATTCAAGGTCCTCCGTCGGTTCAATGTTCTGCGTGGGGCTCGGATCAACGTGCGCAACCAGCCGCTCCTCCGCAGGAACCCGCGCCGCGTGAGCCAGCACGGTACCCTGCTGAATGACGGCTGGCCGCGATCCAGCGTTTAAAACCATCACAAACGGATCCTTGTCCGCCCGAACCAAAGTGTGAGCCACCGACAAATCGACCCCTCCGACAGCCCTGTTAGAAGGACCCAAAAGCATGCCTTGTTCCGAAGTCCCCTCCCCCCATGGTTTCCGCAACCGGAGGGGAATTAACATCTGTGAACCCGGGGGCACGTGCACGGTCTGCGTCGCCAATGCTTGTATCGTGGCGCACGCCGTCCGAATCTCAGTAGGGCTCGTCAAAAATGAAATACGGCGACCCGAAGGTAGTTCAATGCAACGCTGATCGATTAGAATTTTAATGGGCATCTTAGCCAAAAAATCAGTGCCCAATAGACAAGGAACCGCCAAAGAAGACGAAACGAAAACGGGTCCCGACAATTTGATATCTCCAATGCAAATGGTCGCCCTAATCTGACCGATAATGCCCAACGATCCCCCATTTGCGGCGAAAAACGGCACATCCACTGAGAGCAGCGGACGGCACTGGACGGGGAGAATGTTATAAATGAGGTCAGATATAATAGTCGCCGACGCCCCCGTGTCCACCAATACCCTGACCTCTACCCCATTAATAGAACCCACAACGACGGATGAACCCGCTGAAGCAGCCACAATTCTATGCCCCAACTCCGACCACTCAATGTCTCTCCAGTCCCGGCCGAAACCCCCTCGCCGAACCGAATCCCCGAACCCTAACCGGCCCTCTTCCGTCGCTCCGCGACGGCCCATGCGTGTCGAGTGTGTGGGCCGAGCATGTGCGGTGCCGCGACTTGCCGGGGTTTGTAGGGATGCCTTGGGGCCTTGGTCGTCGTCCAGCCGAGATCCCATGGCGCGCTGACGGGGAGCGCGGCAACCGGACGCCACGTGGCCCCGGAGGCCGCAGTTGTAGCACGTGATGAGGGTCGTCGGTGATCTCGGTTGCTCCAGCTTGCGGGCCGATCGCAGAGGCGACCGACCCCCCGACCTCCAGTCCCCCGGTCGTCCCGCGGTGAACGCCTCCTCTCGCGGACTGACGACTTGGGGTTCGGTGATCACCGGACCCGGAGCCGAGGCCACGGCAGCGTTGCAGACGATCCCCTGTTTGCGTTGAAGGGCCTCGTGCGCTTGTATACTCGTAGCGACCCGTAAGGAAGAAATGTCGATCCCGTCGGCCGTGTTGATGGGGACCCCCAGGTCCTGCGCCAACTTAAGCAGCTGCTCCAAAACCATCGCATCCTGGCCCTCCTCGTCCATCCGAGGGAATGCAGCATCGGCGAGAGCCAGCAACGCCGTGCGATAGGCGAGCGCGGTCTCCGTGTCCGCCTTGCATAAAAATGATGGCGGCACGCCGAGGGAGGTCCGTAGACCCTGGCCATGAGACCCAGCGCTGCCTTAAGCGTGGAGCGGTCCGACCTCCGAGCTGACATGAAGGCCGCGAGCGCGTTGTCGTCCAACATGGCAGGCAGTGCCCGCAGCGCCGTAGCATCGGACCAGGCAGACATCTCCTGATGCGCCAAAAACCTGCGCTGAAACTGGCCCCAGTCCCCGCCTTCCGCCTTGAAGGCTGACAATGCGGGGAGGCGCTGTTGAAAAATGAAGTCGTCCTCCGCGTCGTGGTTCCTTCCCGCCGCCCCGTCGGTGTGTAAGATGGCGGCCCCAATGGCGGACGACTGATGGCGGTCCGCAGCGCGCGTCGATGACGTAAGATGGCGCGCTTGGAGAACTGCCGCCACGTGGCGGTCGCCGTTCCCGCCAAAAGTCGACGCCGATGAAATGGCGGGAATCGCCAAGTCATTTTGGCGGGAATCTGCGGGGCGACCCTGTAGAATGTCCGCCGCCGTCTCCGCTCCAGCCGACGAGCTGATCTCCGCCAGGATGGACGCGGCGGCGAGCAGCAGCTCCGCCAGACGAGAGTGCGCCTCCCGGAGCACGGCCTCGGTCCCCCGCCGCTCCTCCGGCGCCGCCGGCGGATCCTGCAGCGTGGGCCATTCTTCGTCCTCACCCCCCGACGGTAGCTGGCCCGGGTCGTCAAGGTTGTCCTCGCGGTCAATCCCGTGGGTCCGATTGGTCTTCCTTGTATCCATGCTTGGAAGACAGTTTCACTTCTGACGCCAGTTGAAGTATTGGAAATGACGGCAGGAAACTCCTTGACGGGTAACACACTTCTTTTATTAAATCTTCACTTATCTCGATACAACGTGTGGTCTCTATTCTTCCGAGTACGGTCACCAGACACCGGTACAACTCGTAGCCTCTATTCTTCTTATAACACACTGTACTGGACTCGTGTAGACTCCAGGCCTCTGGCTACACACACCTCACTCGTCTCGTGTAGACTCGCCTCGTGTAGACCCTATGCCTCTGGCTACACACACATCACTCGTCTCGTGTAGACTCTTCTCGTGTAGACTCGTCTCGTGTAGACCCTATGCCTCTGGCTACACACACATCACTCGTCTCGTGTAGACTCTTCTCGTGTAGACCCTATGCCTCTGGCTACACACACATCACTCGTCTCGTGTGGACTCTTCTCGTGTAGACTCGTCTCGTGTAGACCCTACGCCTCTGGCTACACACTCTGCATGCTGACACTGCATGCTCACCCTACACTCCGCCTCTGGGTTACACAGAGTCCCGGTCCACACAGGACAGTGGGACTAGGTACCGCAGGGCCCTATCTCTTCCTCCCGTCTTCAGTCTTCGCTGGTTACACTCTCCCCGTGCGCCTGTGCGCATCACCTTATATAGTCCCTCCTCCCGAGAGACGGAGCGGATGCGGACCTCGATGCGAGCATCGCTTCTTAGTGAACCAATCACAACACGCTATCTCTACGATCCTCTTTTCCCCAACGCGTGTTTCCACTCACCAACCAATCACGCCGCGCTGCCACCCGATCACTCCCACACCAGCGCGTCACCAGCACCCAGCCAATCAGCACCACACAACCCACGATCCCGCGCTGACCCCTGATCCCTCACCGTCAGCGCGCGTCACCACACACACATCCAATCACAACGCGCTGGCACCTGATCACTACCCCAGCGCGTATCACCACTACAATTGTACAAACAATTCGAATAATTTAAAACGTGATAACATGTTCAATTTTAGTGTGAGTGGTTTATTCAACAATTTTAGTGTGCCTTTCTCCTAATTTTCAAGCTTGTGTGCCGTGCCACGTCGTCATCTTACTTGCGCAGCCGCAACACGTTGCCGTTTAAGCTTATCTTTTTTCTCTCTCTGGCTATTTGTTCTCTCTGCCTGTGTCCTCTCTTTTGGAATGTTCACACTTAAATTCTAACTTAGCAATCTTTGAAATACGTAATCAACCAGGCTATGCGTTAATTGTGTGTTGACCGACTCTCTGTGTTGTATTACATCACATTTCGATATTTTGCGAGGTTATTTAATTTTAGTGTGCCTTTCTCCTAATTTCAAGCTTGTGTGCCGTGCCACGTCGTCATCTTACTTGCGCAGCAGCAACACGTTGCCGTACACTCATTGATATGCTAATTTTCTCTGCCCCCTCCCTCTCTCCGTCCCCGCCCCCCCCTCTCTATATTTAAGGGACCGTCACAGAAACGACCCCTCTCTCTGTGCCGATATGTGTCCTCTCTCTGTGTGTCCTTGTGATGTCTGTCTGCTTATGTCTGTCTATAGTTTTCTAGTTAGATTTTAATTGCTATTTCGTTTATGCCTGATGATGATTGCTTGTGTTGCAATCGAAACGTCGCTATTATTTTAATTTATTATTTTATTTTTAGACGTGACTTAACCGAAAGAACCAAAGAATAATTCCTGCAGTCACGAAAGCTCCAAATTAAGATATTCAACAGTGCTTTAGTCAAAGGAAAGTGTTGCATAGTGGATTGTCCTACCATGAAACAATTAAACGAGTTATGACATGTCACACGTGTAAAATATTTTTGGGATAGCCCGCACCTCCATATACCCCGCAGGGTCTTGTTTTGTTTGTAAAAAGTGGTTTACCCCGCGGGTTATATGCGGGAAAATAGGTACTTCATTCTCAAAAAAGTTATTGATATAGTTTCACAAATACTAATTACCACAATATTGTAGCTAAAACACCAGAATATTTGACAAAATCAGCGACTATAAAAACACCAGCAGCAACGAAATCAACAGCGCGTGCTTGTAGCGCGTGCAGACGAGACCACGTGATTCAAAGCGTCATTGTAATTAGGAATAACGACAGCTCTGACCGGAGGGCATTAGAAGGTTCAAAAAGTAAATTAGCATAGAGTTTTAGCCTTGTAGGTATATTGATACAGTAGATGTAAGCTGAGCTTACGAAAAATGTTTTTGATGTTATAACTACAGGGATATTTTTCATCAAAATAATACATTTCTGCTGAAACACTGCACAAAAATGTTAGACAGTCATTTTGGTGTCACCCGCTCTGATGGTGCCACCCGGTGCGGTCCGCACCCCCCTAGTGACGCCACTGCTCCAGAGCCACATGCGGCTCTTCAAGGACTGCTTCGTGACGTTATTTATTAAGGACCGCCTACTCGTATTCACCACGTACATTGCGGCTCTGGAAATATTGAGGTTTTTTTACCGAATTCGAGAAAAAATTCTCCTATTGTTGTTTTGCTTGCATTAGAGGATTTCCTCAGGGTTTTCTGGTTCCTAAGCTTGTATTTGGTGTTGAAAGAATAGCAAGAATTGATTAATTGTATACTTTTGCCCTTTATTTAAATCCATTTATTCATTTATATCGACTTTCTTACTTTTTATATTTTGCTCTTATATCGTTTTGTGTATTGTTATTAATGTAACTTGTTAACCCTACTGAACATCTGTGAAAAAGAGCTTCATAGCTCATCAGATTCTTCCAGGATGAATGATTATAATTCCACCACTAAAATATATATTTACAATGTAACTGGTATTGGCTAAAACATCTCAATTCTTTAAAATGTCGTGCTAAATTACTCTATAGAGCATTACACAGAGCAACATAGCCCCGACTGGCATGATTGATGCCAAAAAGTGTTGGGGCTCAGTGAGGCTTTCCATTGCATCTCACTCAAACATTCTAAGGAAACCCACATTGACAGCTGCCAGGAAGATTTGGTACAGTACACAAAATAAAAATAACTGGTATCTGGCACTAAAGACGAATTGCCTAAATTTATCAACAGAAAGTGTATATCGGATTAATTGTTTGTGGCAGATACTATATTGGACATTCGGAACGTAACATCAGCGTAAGACTAAAAGAACACCAAAGAAATATTAAATTATCTCAAACACAACTGTCGGCAGTGGCAGAGCATGCTTATCAACAAGGACACTCAATTGATTTTGATAACGTTGAAGTGTTGTGTAACGAATTATTACTGGCCAAGACTAATTAGAGAATCCATTGAAATTGAGAGAAATACAAGTAACTTTAATCGATCTGACAGCTACAGGCTTAGTGCGGCCTGGAAGCATATTATTAAATAAAATATATAATACAAATACAATTCCTTATAAGGGAAACAAATATCAATGAATAACAATTGAATGATTACCAATCTATTATATAATTACAATACCCTCCCCCTCTCCGCCTCAAATCACTGCACCAGAATGAATTAAATGATGACGTCACCCTGATGCTGCAATTGCCCGATGAAGCTGGATGTAATTACCAGCGAAACGTCGTACTCAAATTTTAAATGATGTTGATTCACTCTTCAACACACCGGTGGGCTAAAGTAGTGAACTATTTGTCCTTTGTAAACGTGACACATTTTTTACTGTTTGGCCGTGTCGGGTGGTGGAGGGTTACGACACATTTGTAAATAACGCGATCTAACCCAAAAACCTTTATTATGCTTGAAGCAAATTCGCGTTAGGCAAGAGTAATTTTCCACTGAGGAATAACAGCGAAGGAAGGGGTGCCATTCCAAACCGTAATTGTATTGTTTTTGTTTCACAGTCCACTGTTTTAAGTGTTATTGTACCTGTTGTGTTTATATACTACCTAAATATGCCATGTGTGACAGTCGTTTATTTAAACATGAAGTGTGAGAGATATGGCGAGTTAAAAAGAGAGAGATATGACGATACGCGTGCAAAGATGCTAGAACAAAGCCTGAGGAGGAAGAGGATGGCATGCCATGTATCACAGCGCGTATGAGTACTACAGTACCAATACTACGGCACTAAACTACCAGCTTCCAGCATCACAGAACAACGCTGCTAACACCCACACCGCTGAGAAAAGTAGTCCGTCACGTGATAGACTCGCGTTATAGCGAGTATTCCGTCACGTGCTAGATTCGCGTTGTAGCGAGTAGTCAGTCACGTGCTAGTGTGACCCGTGCCCACTGTGTATCGATCTCTCCTGGTCGTGATCGTTATCGAGGACACAGTGCGGTCATTAATAAATGATAAATGAAAGTTATGGTAGTACTCTGCGTTGTTTTGGTTCCGCTGCGTGATCCTCCTCCTTGTCAACTGTGACACGACTCGCTATTACTCCCAACACTGTCTACGTGCACCCAATGACTTTCTGGACGAGGGTCCAAAATTAGATGTTTCTTTGTCCGGCTCGCAGCTCACAGGTACGCCAACGGACCTGTAATATCGACGTGCTGGTGTCACGATTGGCCCTCCGATAAACATCTCCCTCTCTTCAAAATCATCCTGCAGTGGTCACGTGACTCTGGCAATTGAGTCAGGTGCCTGCCTATTCTGAGAGGTTGATGAAGGGCGTGGCCTAACATACCCCCCATTTATCCTAAGCCAACCGTAACCCAGAAACATTCACAAGGTTGAATCACCACTAATTATATTGTAGTGCGAATATATACACCAATTATTAGTAACACAACCACAATGGTTGCACTAGACTTGCGTTATAGTGAGAAGTCCGTGCTGCATTAGACTCGCTAGTAGTCCGTCACGTGCTAGATTCGCTTTGTACTGAATACACCGTCACGTGCTAGACTCGCATTGCAGCGAGTGGTCTGTGACGTGCTAGACTCGCCGTGTAGTGAGTATACGGTCACGTGCTCGACTCGCGTTGCAACGAGTAGTCCGTCACTTGCTAGACTCGGGTTGTCGCGAGTGGTCTGTGACGTGCTCGACTCGCGTTGTCCTGAGTAGCCTGTCACGTGCTAGGCTCGCATTATAGTGAGTAGTCCGTCAGCAATAATGCACTACGTGAGGATTCACTCTATTCTGTTTGGTTACCTCGGCTGCCTTCTGGGGCGAACTTTTGAAAGACATAATAATCATCGAGTAAACAAGGTTTGTCACTTCGAGTTTTACCCAGACAGTCTGAGACATCTCTCGTTGGGTGGCAGTGTTCATTAGTTCTTAGATCCGGTGGTATTGTTCAACATTTTCAGAGTAATAGTATGACGATGTTTATTGCTAGCTTCTTGGCATTCTGGGCCCATCTGGATCTTGTGCTCAGAAACTATGATTTGTTTTAATGCATCTTTATACATCAACTTTACAACATAAACTAATAGCAGATCTGACTGTTCACAGCTTCCACAACTCTGGCGACAACGGTCACGATTCAAACATGTGAGTTATTTGTTACAATGTTGATTCTCTCCAAGTTGTATTTAAACATATACACATTTTTCCATATTTTAAATAATATGTTTACAGACCAATGTAATTATATTCACTCAGTAATCGTATTGTTGGTTATAGATATGTTTTTACACTTTTCTGTACGTGTTTTAACCATTAATAAAGCGAATTCGATAATCACTATTTCTAATAAAACGTAAAACTCTATTTTATTAACATTCGTGTTTGCTTTTTCAGCACCTGCAACGACTGCTTACCCATGGATTATAACCAATTCATCGAGTAAGTGTTTTACATTCTATTTCTATGATTGTTAATCAACTAAATTAAAGAGAAACAACAGTTAATCCCCATGTCAAATATTAGTTATTTTGATATTTTTCAAATGAAAAGATTCATTTGTATTATATTGCACTGTTTTTTAATGTACTTCAAATAAGGTTGAAACGTATTCATGCATCAGGTCTACCCATCCGTCTGTCTATATGCCCTTAACACAGGGGCATAACCCTCATAAAGATGATCAACATAAACGAAACTCAGAAAGATGTGCAAATATTAGTTATCCTCGCCTTTTGCCCGTACAAGTACGGGTGTATTGCAATAAATCTGAAACTTGCAAGCGAAAATCAGACTGACGTGATATTCATTGCATCCATTCGTGTGCAATTTGTAAAGCCGCGGTGACACAGACTTATTTCATTAAAAGGTTTTAATCCCTTGTTCATCCTGACGTCCTTTTGAGGAGGTGCCTCGCCCCCCTTGTGGAGTGATGTCACCCGCGAATTATTAATGGAGGGGTGGTGTCCATTTGGAGGACGCCACCTGTTCTTGTTTATTAATGAGGGGGGCTGTTCGATGTGGAGTGACGTCACCTGCTCATGATTATTAATAAGGGGGGTTCTCCATGTGGAGTTATGTTACCCGCTCATGATTATTAATGAATGGCGGGTCCATGTGGAGGATGTAACCTGTTCATGGTTATTAATGAGGGGGGCTGGTCGACGTGGAGTGACGTCACGCGCGTTACACACCGACATTCTTGGGTGAATATAGTAGTAAATACCCAACAGTTTATGGTGGGACCCCTGTTTCACTTAATGCACCCAATGACTGTGTGCAGAGTATAACAATAACTGCCAGTATACTGTAAAATAATGGCGTTTATTTTTAATTCAAATTATTAATCGTTATTAAATTGTTTAATGTTGACAAGTTTGCTGCTTCTCCGGGGGAGTGAAAATATCATTAGCAATTATAGCAATCCAAGTCACCTTCATAACAGCAACAACAAACAATACAATAATACAACTGGACAATACCGGTTTCACGGATTCCTTCAAATACGAACACTGACGTGAGACAATTGCGGAGCAACCATCCAGGGTACGTATTAAGTGTTCCCCCAGTTCTTAAACAGAATAAATAACACGTTCCAAGGACAACTTCACAGCCCTCATGTGGTCACCTCCATTCTTCCCCGCGAGTGTTCCAGCTGCCGACTCCCTGTAGTCTTCAGCATTCGGGAGGGCTACTTCCACGGCAGCGGCGGGTGGTTTTCTGTGACGATCCAAAAATGATGCAGCGGAAATTCACCTCCAAGAGAAAATAGCTGCCTCATCAATACACCCGGGCACACCACGACCGTGATGCGGTTTGAATATCTGACACCCTACGTTGTTTCTTTTCCACCTGACACTTTGCTCCGCTCCCGAAATATGCCTTTGTCACTACTTAGCTTATTCCAGGCCCCATAGCCCACAACTACAGCAAACCAAATGTTTTAATTCGTACTCACTACGCTGCATGGTCACCCCGCGCGTTCCTCGCTCCTCCATCCTTTTCAGAAAATCTACGGAGCAGCTTTATGTTAAAACGGTTGACCATGGAGTACTGCATAAACTCTAGATTATTGGTAATTGCCTCTCTGATCTGAAAAAAGTCAAAAATGGCATGAATTCCCATTTTGCCTCTGTTGGCCATATCTTTCACTACTCACAACAAGCGGACCCCATTCCTGATATGCAGCTTCATAGCCTTCTGAATTTACCGACCTTGCAGCAGGAATTAAAATTTCCTCCGTTAACTCCACCTCTGTTGTTAGAACATCCAGCCTTGTGAAAACCAAGAATTTGAAATCATTCGCCAATATTTTCCAAACTCTCCTTAGAGCAGGGATCGGCAACCTGCGGCTCCAAAGCCACGTGCGGCTCTTGAAGAACTGTTTCGTGTGTCTCTTGAACAATTGAGGGTTTTTCTCTACAGAATTATTAGATAACAACGTCTCAGATTGTTATATTAGTTGCATTAGAAAATTTCCTCAGGGTCTTCTGGTTCCCAAGCTTGCATTTGGTGTTGAAAGATTGTCAAGAATGTATGTACAGTACTTGTGAATTGTATACTTTTGTCCTTTATTTGAATCCATTTATTCATTCATATCGACTTGCTTAACTTTAATTATTTGTTATTCATGTAACTTGCTGATCCACCCCTATTGGAGATCTGTGAAAACGAGCTTCATATAATATCATTCCACCGCTAAAGTATACAGTGAGGGAAAGAAGTATTTGATCCCCTGCTGATTTTGTACGTTTGCCCACTGCCAAAGAAATTATCAGTCTATAATTTAAATGGTAGGTTTATTTGAACAGTGAGAGACATTATAACAACAAAGTAATCCAGAAAAACGCATGTCAAAAATGTTATAAATTGATTAGCATTTTAATGAGGGAAATAAGTATTTGACCCCCTCTCAATCAGAAAGATTTCTGGCTCCCAGGTGTCTTTTATACAGGTAACGAGCTGAGATTAGGAGCACACTCTTAAAGGGAGTGCTCCTAATCTCGGCTTTTTACCTGTGTAGGACTCGTACAAGGGTTGTCTTTCTCTTTATTTTCCTCTTAGAGTCCACCTTCGCCGCGCCACCGCTCCGCGTCTCGGCGCGGCCTCGCTCCGCTCCGCGTCTCTCTGCTGCGCCACCGCTCCGCGCCTCTCCGTGCCCTCACTCCGCTCCACGTCGCTCCGCGCCTCTCTACCTCACTATCGCTACGCTTGTCGTCTCTACGGTTTCTCCTACTCTGCATCCTTCCAATGCATGGCTACCCTGTCTGCTCACTGCGTTCTCGCTACCACTGTCTCTCCGTTGCTTTACTCTACTGACACTGTCTCTCTACGCTTTCCTCTACTAACACTGTCTCTCTACGCTTTACTCTACTATCACTTGCTCTGCAACTCCCTGGGCACCGTTGGGCATTAGCGACGCCCGCTAATGCCCAATTACCTTTCCAGCCAATCACTGGCCTGTGTCCTCCCGGCTACCCTGACACCTGTTTCAACCCTTAACGACCCACTTTGCCTAAAGCCACAACAACAACCACTACCTCACATCACCCCACTGTACTGTGCTTGCTTGCATGGCAACAGAGGCGGGGGATGCGTGGCGCGCTATACTCAAGCCCTACACCTGTATAATAGACAACTGTTCACAGAATCAATCAATCAATCAGATTCCAAAATCTCCACTATGGCCAAGACCAAAGAGCTCTCCAAGGATGCCAGGGACAAGATTGTATACCTACACCAAGGCTGTAATGGGCTACAAGACCATCGCCAAGCAGCTTGGTGAGAAGGTGACAACAGTTGGTGCGATTATTCGCAAATGGAAGAAACACAAAAGAACTGTCAATCTCCCTCGGCCGGGGGCTTCATGCAAGATCTCACCTCGTGGAGTTGCAATGATCATGAGAACGGTGAGGAATCAGCCCAGAACTACACGGGAAGATCTTGCCAATGATCTCAAGGCAGCTGGGACCATAGTCACCAAGAAAACAGTTGGTAACACACTACGCCGTGAAGGACTGAAATCCTGCAGCGCCCGCAAGGTCCCCCTGCTCAAGAAAGCACATATACATGCCCGTCTGAAGTTTGCCAATGAACATCTGAATGATTCAGAGAACAACTGGGTGAAAGTGTTGTGGTCAGATGAGACCAAAATGGAGCTCTTTGGCATCAACTCAACTCGCTGTGTTTGGAGGAGGAGGAATGCTGCCTATGACCCCAAGAACACCATCCCCACCGTCAAACATGGAGGTGGAAACATTATGCTTTGGGGGTGTTTTTCTGCTAAGGAGACAGGACAAGTTCACCGCATCAAAGGGACGATGGAAGGGGCCATGTACCGTCAAATCTTGGGTGAGAACTTCCTTCCCTCAGCCAGGGCATTGAAAATGGGTCGTGGATGGGTATTCCAGCATGACAATGACCCAATACACACGGCCAAGGCAACAAAGGAGTGGCTCAAAAAGAAGAACATTAAGGTCCTGGAGTGGCCTAGCCAGTCTCCAGACCTTAATCCCATAGAAAATCTGTGGAGGGAGCTGAAGGTTCGAGTTGCCAAACGTCAGCCTCGAAACCTTAATGACTTGGAGAAGATTTGCAAAGAGGAGTGGGACAAAATCCCTCCTGAGATGTGTGCAAACCTGGTGGCCAACTACAATAAACGTCTGACCTCTGTGATTGCCAACAAGGGTTTTGCCACCAAGTACTAAGTTATGTTTTGCAGAGGGGTCAAATACGTATTTCCCTCATTAAAATGCAAATCAATTCATAACATTTTTGACATGCGTTTTTCTGGATTTTGTTGTTATTATTCTGTCTCTCACTGTTCAAATAAACCTACCTTTAAAAGTATAGACTGATAATTTCTTTGTCAGTGGGCAAACGTACAAAATGAGCAGGGGATCAAATACTTTTTTTCCCTCACTGTATATTTACAATGTAACTGGTATTGGCCAAAACATCTAAATTTTTCAAATATCCTGCTAAATTGCTCAATAGAGGATTATACAGAGCAACATCGCCTCGACTGGCATGATTGACGTCAAAGAGTGTTGAGGCTCAGTGAGCTTTTCCATTGCGTCTCACTCAAATATTCCAAGGGAACCCACATTGGCAGCTGCCCATGTATGTGACAAGGTAGCTGAGCACCGGCCTGCAAGCGGGCATTAGTCGCCCAGTATGATTTGATGATTGCTGTATAATCCCAATTGAAACATTTGCGGCATTATATTTCAAATATGATAGATTGTGACCATGACGCTGGCACACAATGGCCCTCTCTTTTTGAACGACGTTACGGTATCTTTAACATCTGCTGAGAAGCAGATGGCAGAGATTTTATGGTTAATGCACTTGCAGTATTATCCAGGGCTGCCTGCCAGCTTTAAACCGTGAACCTCTGCAATAAGCGGCGAATGCGCTATCATTGGGCTGTGTCACCAAAGTGGAGGATGATAATTGCAACTTAAACGGTGATTATTTTATTATTATCATGTTTAGATATCCAGAAATAAGTGTGATTGAGGAAGAATCTCAGAACCCCTATGCCCTTGATATAAGATGCACAAATTCAATTCATATTTATTTGATCATTATTTTTCAGCTACGGCAGATTTAAGTACAACAACATCTACAACTGAATCAACAAGTGAGTACACTTTTAGTAAATGTGCTTAACACCGAGCTTGGTTTTTAAACGTAACATTCCTTAAGTAAAACAAAAAAATCAGACTCGCATGCTGCGAGTCCTCGCTTAACGCGGCGGTCGCGTTCCTAAAAATAGCTGCTTAAAGCAAATTCGCGTTAAGCAGGAATAATTGTCCCCTGGGGAATAACAGTGAAGGTGCCGAGTGCCATTCCAAACCGTAATTGTATTGTTTTTATATCACAGTCCACTGTTGTACATGCTTTTTTACGTGTTGAGTTTATATTTTGTAATAAATATGCTATGTGTGACAGTCATTTATTTAAACATAAATTGTGTGTATCAGTGGTACAGTACCAATACTACGACACTAAACTACCAGCTTCTAGCATCACAGAACAACGCTGCTAACACCCTGGCCGCTCAGAAAAGTAGTCCGTGACGTGCTAGATTCGCGTTATAGCGAGTAGTCCGTCACGTGCTAGTGTGACATGTGCCCACTGTGTCTCGATCTCTCCTGGTCGTGATCGTCATCGAGGACAGAGGGCGGTAATTCATGAATTATAAAATAAAAGTTGCGTGATCCTCCTCCTTGTCAACTGTGACACGACTCGCTATCGCTCCAAACACTGGCTACGTGCACCCAATGACTTTCTGGACGAGGGTCCAAAATTAGATGTTTCTTTGTCCGGCTGGCAGCTCACAGGTACGCCAACGGACCTGTAATATCGACGTGCTGGTGTCACGATTGGCCCTCCGAAAAACATCTCCCTCTCTTCAAAATTATCCTGCAGTGGTCACGTGACTCTGGCAATTGAGTCAGGTGCCTGCCTATTCTGAGAGGTTGATGAAGGGCGTGGCCTAGCATACTCCCCATTTATCTTAAGCCAACCGTAACCCAGAAAGATTCACGAGGTTTAATCACCACTAAATATATTGTAGTGCGAATATATGCACCAATTTTTAGTAACACAACCACAATGGTTGCACTAGACTTGCGTTATAGTGAGTAGTCCGTCCTGCATTAGACTCGCTAGTAATACGTCACGTGCTAGACTCGCCGTGTCGTGAGTATACGGTCACGTGCTCGACTCGCGTTGCAGCGAGTAGTCCGTCACTTGCTAGACTCGGGTTGTCGCGAGTGGTCTGTGACGTGCTAGACTCGCGTTGTCCTGAGCAGCCTGTCACGTGCTAGGCTCGCATTATAGTGAGTAGTCCGTCAGCGATAATGCACTACGTGAGGATTAACTCGATTCTGTTTTGTGACCTCGGCTGCCTTCTGGAGCGAACTTCTGAAAGACAGTAATCTTCGAGTAGACAAGGTTTGTCACTTCGAGTTTCACTCGGACAGTCTGAGAATTGACATCTCTCGTTGGGTGGCAGGATTCATTAGTTCATTATATCTGGTGGTATTGTTGAACATGCTCAGAGTAATAGTATGACGATGTTTATTGCTGGCTCCTCGGCATTCTTGGCCCATCTGGATATTGTGCTCAGAAACTATGATTTTTTTAAATGCATCTTTATACATCAACTTTACTACATAAACTAATAGCAGATCTGACGGTTTTCAGCTTCCACAACTCCAGTGACAACTATCACGATTCAAACATGTGAGTTATTTGTTTACCTACGTGACTTTACCGAAAAAACCTAAGAATATGAATCCTTGCAGTCACGAAAGCTTCAAATCTAGAATTTGTTAAAATGTTTATTCTCTCCAAGTTGTATTTAAACATACACATATTTTTCCATAATTTAAATAATATGTTTACAGACCAATGTAATTATATTCACTCAGTAATCGTATTGTTGGTTATAGATATGTGTTAACACTTTTCTGTGTGTTTTAACCATTGATAAAGCTAATTCGATCATTACCAATTATAATAAAACGTAAAATTCTAGTAAATTAACATTCGTGTTTGCTTCTTCAGCACCTGCAACGACTGCTTATCCATGGATTATAACCAATTCATCGAGTAAGTATTTTACACTCTAATTTGATCATCAGTTCTCTGATTGTTAATCAACTAAATTAAAGAGAAACAACAGTTTATCCCCGTATCAAATATTATAGTTCTGTTGATATATTTTTTTAAATGAAAACATTCATTTGTATTATAATACTGCACTGCTTTTTAATGCTCTTCAAATAAGGTTAAAACGTATTCATGCATCAGGTCCGTCTGTCTGTTTGCCCTTAACACAGGGGCATAACCCTCATAAAGAAAATCAACATAAACGAAACTCAGAAAGTTGTGCAACTATTAGTTATACTATCCTTTTGCCCGTCCAAGTACGGGTGCATTGCAGTAAAATCTGAAACTTGCAAGCGAAAAGCAGACCGCGACGTGATATTCATTGCATCTGTAGTGGTGGTGTTGACGTGCGCCGACTGTGACAGTGATGGATCACGGGGCGGCGCGGGGTGCGGGGTTGGGCACGCGTTGTGGGCGTGGTGTGGACGCGCGCGCCGGGAGTGACAGATGACGGGGCGGCGCGGCGTGGGTGGTGAGGCACGCTGAGATGTGGGAAAACAGGATCGTAGCCAGCGCCCAGTGATTGGTCGAATAGGATGGGTGCTCGCAGCGACGTCCGCAGGTGGGGTATAAAGGGGGACGCGCGAGAGCACTCGGGGAGAGTTATCCAGTTGAAGATCGAAGACGGAGTTGAAGACCTAGTGCCCCGAGACCCCTAGTCCCGCCGTCCTTGTAGGGACCGGGGCCCTGTGTGGCTCGGAGGCGAGACTGTGGGACCCGGGGTCCGACGCCCACGTGGGTCGGGCTGGGGACCCACAGTCAAGACGGACACCCCGGGCAGGGAGTGTCCAGAGTAGCTCAGTGGGCGTTAGTCGCCGAGTAGCTAAGTGGGTGTTGGTCACCCGAGTAGCTCAGTGGGCGTTAGTCGCCAGGATAGCTAAGTGGGTGTTGGTCACCCGAGTAGCTCAGTGGGCGTTAGTCGCCAGGGTAGCTAAGTGGGTGTTGGTCACCCGAGTAGCTCAGTGGGCGTTAGTCGCCGAGTAGCTAAGTGGGTGTTGGCCACCCGAGTAGCTCAGTGGGCGTTAGTCGCCGAGTAGCTAAGTGGGTGTTGGTCACCCGAGTAGCTCAGTGGGCGTTAGTCGCCAGGGTAGCTAAGTGGGTGTTGGTCACCCGAGTAGCTCAGTGGGCGTTAGTCGCCAGGGTAGCTAAGTGGGTGTTTGTCACCCGAGATACTAAGTGGGTGTTAGTCACCTGTGAACGAGTTTGGTAAAATAAAGAGTGTGTTACCCGTGAAGTTGTCTCCCGCCGAGTTACTACATTACAACTGGCGTCAGAAGTAAACCTGTCTTCAAGAAGAATGGACACGAGGAAGACTACCCGTACCCACGAGCGAGGTCGGGACGACGACGGCGTACCGGGGACACCAACCTCGGGAGGAGAGGACGAGGAGTTGCCGCCGATGCAGCACATCGCGGTGATGGCCGACGCTCCGCTCGCCTCCGACACCAGCCTCCAAGACGCACACTCCCGGTTGGCGGAGTTGCTACTCGCCGCCGCCGCTGTCTTGGCGGACATCTCCGTTCCGGCGAGCGAAAAAACGGCTGCGGGGTTGGTGGAGAAAGCGAGGTTGGAGGGATCCCGCCAAAAGGCACTTCGCGCCAAAAGTCTGGAAGTTGCCGCCGTTTTTGAGGGGCCGCCATCGATTGGCGGGAAGCACGGACACCACGTGGCCGGAGACCTCCGCTCAGCGCAGCCCACGTCATCAGCGCGCGCCGGAGCTCTACATTTTGCGCCTGACGACCGAGCCGACATTTTACACAACTACAGCGGAGCGCGGGAAAATCTCTCCGACGTCGACGACGATCGGGTCCTCCAGCAAAGATTGCCCGCGCTGTCGGCGTTCAAGGCGGATGGGGGCGACTGGGGAGCCTTCCAACGAAGGTTCCTCGCTCATCAGGAAATGTCGGGGTGGTCCGACACCACTGCCCTGCGTGCGTTGCCAGCGATGCTCGACGACGACGCGCTTGCAGCCTTCACATCTGCTGCAAGGTCATCCCGCTCTACGCTCCAGGCCGCACTACACCTGATGGCGAAGGTGTTCGGACCGCCCTCCACCTGTCGCCACCAGTTCTACGATCGGCGGAAGGTGGCTGGAGAAACGACGCTCGCCTATCGCACGGCGCTGCTCGCCTTGGCGGACGCAGCTTTTCCCCGCATGGACAAGGAGGGGAAGGACGCCATGGTGACGGAGCAGCTGCTGGCGTTGGCCCACGAGTTGGGGGTCCCCATCAATGTGGCGGACGAAATGGATATCTGCTCCCTGGCGATCGCCACGAGCATTCACGCGTACGAGGTCCTCAAACGCAAGCCGGGGGTCGTCTGCAAATTGGCGGGGAACGCGGCACTGGCCGCCACGATCGCCGAACCTCAGCCAGCTGCGGATCAGGAGCAGGCCTTCGCTGCATCGCGTCCGGGGGAGTGGAGAACGGGAGGTCGTTCGCCCACACGTTCATCCCGCAAGCTGGAGCAACAGAAACCTACGACGTCCCTCGTCGTCTGCTACAACTGCGGCCTTCGGGGTCACGTCGCAGCCGGGTGCCGGGCCCCGCGTCAGCGCGCCACAGGACCACGTCGGGACGACGACCAGGCCCACAAGTCATCCCAACAAAACCCGGCAAGTCGCGGCACCTCACACGCTCGGTCCACAAACACGGCACATTCGGGTCGCCGCTTGGCGGTGGGGGGTTCGCGGCTGGGTGCCGGGGGTTCACTTCGGCGAGGGGGGTCCGTACACGGCCCGCAAGCAGTCGAATGGTCCGAATTGGCCCACAGGATAGTGGCTGCGTCGGCCGGGTCGTCCGTGGTAACGGGGTTTATTGACGGGGTTGAGGTCCGGGTGCTTGTGGACACGGGTGCGTCGGCCACTATCATTTCGGACCTTATTTATAACATTCTTCCCGTCCAAAGTAGACCCCTTCTGCCAGTGGACGTGCCATTTTATGCAGCGAATGGGGGATCCCTGGGGATCATCGGCCAGATTCGGGCGACTATTTGCATTGGTGACATCAAATTGGCGGGCCCTATTTTTGTATCATCATCGCTGGCCGTTCCCTGTTTGCTAGGTACGGACTTTTTGTCCAAAATGCCCATCAAAATTCTCATAGATCAGGCCTGCATTGAGCTTCCGTCAGGTCGGCGGGTTGCGTTCTTGACGAGCCCTACCAAAATACGCACGGTTTGTGCGACGGTGCAGGCGCTGGCAACTCAGACTGTACGGGTGCCCCCGGGATCGCAAATGTTGGTACCCCTTCGGTTGAGGAAACCACTCGAGGTGGGTGCGGAGGCACAGCGGGTGCTGTTGGGGCCGTCTAACAGGGCCAGAAGGGGCCTCGACTTAGCGGTTGCTCAAACCATGGTGAGAGGGGACAGTGAGCCGTTCGTAATGGTCCTGAATACGGGGTCGCGGCCGGCCGTAATTGCGCAGGGAACGGTGCTGGCTCACGCCGCGCCGCTACCCATTGAGGAACGGCTCGTGGCTCAAGCAGATTTCACTGTCGAGTCGCATCCTCCAAGTGATGAGGGGACAGAGTGGTTGGACTCGTTGTGTGCCGGTTCTGCTAACTTGTCCAAAGTGCAATTGGGAGCATTGAGGGGTTTGCTACTCGAGTTTGCTGACGTGTTCAGCAAACATAAGTACGATATCGGCTGCACGGACCTGTTGCGCCACCACATAGCTACAGGGGACGCGGCCCCTATTCGACAGAATCCCTTCCGGCTCAGCCCAGCCGAGAAGGAGCATGTGCAATCGGCGGTTAATGATATGTTGGCGGCCGATATCATTTCGCCCTCTTCTAGTCCGTGGGGTGCTCCTATTGTCCTAGTTAAAAAACAGGACGGGTCCTTGCGGTTTTGTGTCGATTTCCGCCGCTTAAACAAAATCTCGATGGCGGATGCGTATCCGCTCCCCAGGATGGATGAGTCGCTGGATGCCTTGGCGGGAGCACAGTTTTTTTCCACACTCGATCTGCTTTCCGGATTTTGGCAATTGCCACTCGATAACGAGTCTAAACCTAAAACCGCTTTCCGGACACCTGGTGGCCTATTTGAATTCAACCGTTTGCCCATGGGCTTACATTCCGCTCCCGCCACGTTCCAGAGACTCATGGAATTGGTTTTGTCGGGCCTCCAATGGGACACCTGTTTGATTTATCTCGACGATATCATCGTCTTCAGTCGGACTTTTGAGGAGCACCTCCAGCGACTGAGAGCGGTGTTCCTCAGGATGCGTTCCGCTAAGCTTAAATTTAAACCGGCTAAATGTTTTCTGCTTCGGGAATCGGTCAGGTATTTGGGCCATATCGTGAGTCGTTCAGGGATCTCGACAGACCCTGCTAAGACGCACTGCGTCAGCTCATGGCCAACGCCAACCTCGGTCACGGAGGTTCGCAGTTTTATTGGTTTCGCCTCCTATTACCGTCGTTTTGTCAAGCAGTTTGCCACCATAGCCAGGCCCCTGCACGCTTTGACGGCTAAGGGTGTGCGGTTTCACTGGGGGGCGGAAGAGGAGGCTGCGTTCTGCTCCCTTCGTGACGCCTTGGTGCAGGCTCCCCCTTTGTGTTACCCCGATTTCACACAACCGTTTTTGCTTGACACAGATGCCAGCAACACGGGTATCGGGGGGGTGCTCTCACAGGTGGTCGGGGGGGTTGAACGGGTGGTCGCCTACGGTAGTAGAGTTCTTTCCCCCGCCGAACAACGCTATTGCGTGACTCGTCGTGAATTGTTAGCGATTGTGTTTTTTACACAGCAATTCAGGCCGTATCTTTACGGCCGTCATTTTACGGTCCGTACGGACCATGCGGCTCTACAATACGCTATGCGCGTGGCACAGCCATCGGGCCAATTGTCCCGATGGTTAGAGGTCCTTCAGGACTACCAATTCACGACGATTTACCGCAAGGGATTGCGACACTCAAATGCGGACGCCTTGTCGCGGTTGCCACCGTGCACGGACTGCACATGTTTGTTGGGATCGGCGCGGTGCAAACCCCCGGTCGCCGACACCCCGGGAGTTGCGCTCGCCGCCACTGACACCCCGGGAGTCGACGCCCCCACGGGGAGGGATTCGCTGTTGTCGTTGCCCCTCATTGAGTGGGGCCGTCTCCAAATGTCCGACAGCTCCCTACTTACGCTACGTCGGAAAGTTGGCGCTCCCGAGGTAGGGGATGCGCGGGTCGGTTCCTGGGTGTGCAGACAGGGCCTTTTGATGAAGTGGGACAACATGTCCCGGCGTCACGTGCTCGTTGTGCCTGTTGCTATGCGGGGTAGGGTCGTTCTGGCAGCTCATGAACGGCTCATGCATCTGGGTTTTCACAAAACGCTCGCCCTAATCCAGCGAGACTATTATTGGCCGGGGATGGGTAACGACGTGGCGAACATTCTTAAGGGATGCGTAGGGTGCGCCAAAAGAAAACCGCCACCATTGGCAGCTAATCCACCGCTGCAATCCATTCAAGTTTCGCGCACAAACGAATTGGTTGCGTTGGACATCTTGGGGCCCTTTCCTGCTACACCGAGGGGAAATAGGTTCCTGCTGGTTGGCGTAGAATACTTCACCCGATGGCCCATGGCATGGCCACTCGCCAACCAGTCGGCTGCAGCGGTGGCGGACGCCTTCGTCCAGGGTTATGTTTTGGACAAGGGCGCCCCCGAACGCTTGCTGACGGATCAAGGAAAGAATTTTTCGAGCGTTTTGTTGCGCGAGGTGTGCGACCTGTTGGGTACAAAGAAAGTGCGTACTTCCCCCTACCACCCGCAGACTGACGGGATGGTTGAGCGTCTGAACAGGACGATTACGTCTATGTTGTGCCAACAGGTCTGCGATGATCAGGTTGATTGGGACTTACAGGTGCCGGGGGTACTCGCGGCCTATCGAATGGCCCCTCATGCGGCGACGGGGTTTTCCCCATTTTTTCTTATGTATGGGCGGGAGGCCGATCCGGCCATGGACGTCCAACTGGGGATTTCCCAGCCACGTGCAAAATCAAAATTGGCAGACCACATCAAATTTAATATCGCCAAATTGACTGAAGCGCGGGAGGCGGCGAGGTTGAATTCGCGGTCTCGGCAAATCGCGAACGAGAGATTGCATGGGCGGAGGGTGCATACGCATGATTGGAAACCAGGCGATAAGGCCTGGCTGCATTGTCCACATGCACCGTTGGCTACGTCCCCCAAATTGTTGAGACCTTGGAGGGGACCGGTGGAAATTGTGCGGGTTGCACGACCCCAGAGTATACAGATTAAATGGGAAAAACGCCGTTGGTACGTGCACCCCTCCCGACTGAAGCCCTATGCGGCACCGTGTGACCCCGTTCTGTGCCGTAACGACCGGGCGTGTGATGTGACCGTCGACTTGGGGAGGGAGGTGTCGCAGGCTGATCCTCACGTGTCTCCACCTGACCCACCCCCAGGTGCCTCGGGCTTGACGGCTGCTGACCGTCGGGAACCTGAACCCCGCGGCACGCATGGGTCCTCGATGCCTGGCCAATGTCTTCCTGAACTGCCGGCACCACCGGACGTTCAACCGCGTCTGGTGCCGTACGACGGACCGGCAAGGCGGACTCGGGCTAGGGCACAACAATTTTCATGAAGACATTTTTTTTTCAACACCGAGCTCGCCCGGTGTTCCCCTCTGCCGGGGTAATGTCCCGTTGTAGGGACGCTCGGAAAGAATGGGACGCTGCACGAGTCGAGAGAAAAAAAAAAAAAAAAAAAAAAAAAAAAAAAATTCCATTTATTTTTCTTTCTGCATACACATTGCTATTGTCACTCGCCGGATTGTATATATTGTTCTGTTGTCGCGGTGGCATTGGTTGATGGTTGCGGATGGTAGTGTTCGCGTTGTGTTGTGTTGTTACGTTAGTTGTTGTTCTTGTTGTTGTGTTGTGTTACGGGGCACACAGGGGGGTTTGTATATTTTTATAGCAGCCGGGTCGGCTGCGAGCTATGTGGTAGGGGGTGATGTAGTGGTGGTGTTGACGTGCGCCGACTGTGACAGTGATGGATCACGGGGCGGCGCGGGGTGCGGGGTTGGGCACGCGTTGTGGGCGTGGTGTGGACGCGCGCGCCGGGAGTGACAGATGACGGGGCGGCGCGGCGTGGGTGGTGAGGCACGCTGAGATGTGGGAAAACAGGATCGTAGCCAGCGCCCAGTGATTGGTCGAATAGGATGGGTGCTCGCAGCGACGTCCGCAGGTGGGGTATAAAGGGGGACGCGCGAGAGCAGTCGGGGAGAGTTATCCAGTTGAAGATCGAAGACGGAGTTGAAGACCTAGTGCCCCGAGACCCCTAGTCCCGCCGTCCTTGTAGGGACCGGGGCCCTGTGTGGCTCGGAGGCGAGACTGTGGGACCCGGGGTCCGACGCCCACGTGGGTCGGGCTGGGGACCCACAGTCAAGACGGACACCCCGGGCAGGGAGTGTCCAGAGTAGCTCAGTGGGCGTTAGTCGCCGAGTAGCTAAGTGGGTGTTGGTCACCCGAGTAGCTCAGTGGGCGTTAGTCGCCAGGATAGCTAAGTGGGTGTTGGTCACCCGAGTAGCTCAGTGGGCGTTAGTCGCCAGGGTAGCTAAGTGGGTGTTGGTCACCCGAGTAGCTCAGTGGGCGTTAGTCGCCGAGTAGCAAAGTGGGTGTTGGTCACCCGAGTAGCTCAGTGGGCGTTAGTCGCCGAGTAGCTAAGTGGGTGTTGGTCACCCGAGTAGCTCAGTGGGCGTTAGTCGCCAGGGTAGCTAAGTGGGTGTTGGTCACCCGAGTAGCTCAGTGGGCGTTAGTCGCCAGGGTAGCTAAGTGGGTGTTTGTCACCCGAGATACTAAGTGGGTGTTAGTCACCTGTGAACGAGTTTGGTAAAATAAAGAGTGTGTTACCCGTGAAGTCGTCTCCCGCCGAGTTACTACATTACACATCCATTCGTGTGCAATGTGTAAGGCCGCGGTGACACAGACCTATTCCATTAAAAGTTTATAATCCCCTGTTCATCCTGACGTCATTTTGAGGAGGCACCTCGCCCTCCTTGTGGAGTGATGTCACCCGCGAATTATTAATGGAGGGGGGGTGTCCATTTGGAGGACGTCACCTGTTCATGATTATTAATGAGGGGGGCTGTTCGATGGGGAATGACGTCACCCGCTCATGATTATTAATGAAGGGCGGGTCCATGTGGAAGACGTAACCTGTTCATGATTATTAATGAGGGGGGCTGGTCGATTTGGAGTGACGTCACGCGCGTTACACACTGACATTCTTGGGTAAATATAGTAGATAAATACCCAACAGAAAACTAGCCGCATTGACCACAGGGGTTGGCCGGGTCACCCCGGGCCAAACCGTGTTGTTTCAATGCAGCCTACGGACGGACTGCTTCCTGCCTGTCTGACACTGGAACAACCATAACTTTGTTGAGGACAATCACAATTGGGAACACGCTACAGAATCCACGCACGTAGGGAAGGTGCTGTTAGCGAGCAGCTCGACTCCTCGCATTGTAGTGAGTAGTCCGTCACCCGCCAAACTTGCGATGTAGTGGTCATGCTTTGCGTTAAGCAAAAAACCTTCTAAAAAAGAAAAAAAGCATGATAGTGAAAACACTTTAACGTATTGCGCCAATGACACAACACTTTGTGACATTAGAGCCTCGTACCACATCGACTGTCAATATTGACTTCAATCAGTGCACATGTGCACTATCAACATAGTTTGTGCAACAACGACATGCGGTTGAACTAAAGCAAAATTGGAGACCATCGCCAAATTGAAGGCAATGTGCAAGTCAATTTTTGCCGATGGCTCCGCTACCCTTTTCTGACTGTAAATATTATCGGGGTAATGCTTGACAAGCATCTCAATTTAAACCCGCCGTGTTACAAACATCTGCCGTGACTGCATCTACCACATCTGGGTGCTCCATTATGTTAGATCCATACTGGATAACGTGCTACGGTGGCGAGATGTTATCTCCCTCGCCTGGCATGCAGGAGGTCATCGGTTCGATCCCAAGGCTGATGCCTATATATTTGGAGTTTGCATGTTCTCCCCCTGGTCACGTGGATTTTTCTCCGGGTCCTCCAATTTTTCTCTCCACATTTAGAAAACATGCATTTCGAGTATTTGGCTGCGATAAGTTGCCACATGATAATCCACTTCATTGATTTATAACTTGTAGCCAGGTCACATCTAAAAGAGAGCTATACAGTCCAAACAGCCTAGCCATAGACTCCTCATGTGGCTTCATTGGCTGCCGATTCTGAAATGTATTTAGGTACAAGGCTGCATCCATAACTTACCAGGCTCTGCAGAACAGTCGACTGTCTCTCTGAACAGCTCACGGTTCACAATTCCGATCAAACGTCTGCAATTATCCAGCGAATCATTGCTCGTGATTCCACCGACCAGAGCCATAATGGCCAGCGGAGCATTCTGAGTCGCCTCTCCATCAGTCTATAATGCTCTGCCTGATGACCTTCGATCTCATGCCATCTTATGAAATGTAAATAAAAAAACAATAAACATTTAAAACATAGTTGTTTCGCGTAGCGTTCGGGACTCGGACCAAGTCACCGGCTGCCTCTCTACTCAAGCATCGCCACAGGCCTCGGCCTTGTGACATCGCCTCTGAGATATGGCGCTGGACTAATACATTTGCTTCTATTTGTTGTTTGGAATTACACTGAACAATGAGGAACACATACATTTCGATTTAAAGCTTTCGTGACTGCAGGAATTCATCTTCTTGGTGACTTTACCGAAAGAACCAAGAAGAGGAACACATAGATCAGAGCAATTAACACAAATTAGATACATCATATTGATTGTCAAAGAAAGCAAATGGGCTTGCATTATGGTTAGAATGGGGTTATGGCCAATGGACAAGACTGGCTATAGAATGGCAGCTGAAGAAATAAGCATTCCCGAGAGGATGACCATTGCAAAGACAAAGCGATTCAATCAGTTGATGTGTGGGAGTGAGATGGATCGTGGCATCATGGTATCATGAATTATAGCAATGCTATAGGAAGGCCTTCTGGTGGCTGTTCACGTAGTCTGCAGTTATTTTTCAGGAGGGAGTGCTGTTGCCATGTATTTCCCGATTGCATCATTATTGTATATAATAACAGATCACTTAACACGGTAGTAGAGGCTTTCCTAAAAAGTGCCACGTTAAGCGATAACAAATTCCCCACAAATAATGTAACGATAAAGGTTGGAGAGATATGATGTACTACGTACACATGTAGGATTGATCATGAATGATGGTGATGATATGTGACATTTGGTTGCTTTCGCTTATTGAGTACCATGCATTGTTTCCCAATCTCGTTGACACAACTGTTCATTTGGACATGGATGTAATTTAGATGTGTAGGTTTAATTTATTTTCGCATGAACTCCAAATTGTTTAATTGTAAATCACAACGCGTGATCGTGTTGTTTGTCTTCACAGATGCGTCCCTGCGTCTGGTCGACAGCCAGTACAGCTGCCAGGGGCGGGTGGAGATACTTCAGAATGGCACATGGGAGAGCGTATGCTTCTATTACCCATCCATTAGCTATGCTGTGTGCCAGGAGTTGGGTTGTGGCCAATCAATTATTTACAATTATTACAATGTGGAAGGGTATGATACCGCGTGGTCCGCCTCATGCACGGGATTAGAGAAAGCAATGTCCCAGTGCACGCTGTCACGGCAAAACCAGTACTGTAATGGTGCATACTGGGACCCAACAAAGAGCTACGTTTCATGTTCAGGTACTGTGCCTTACAAAATATATTTTAACCGAATCAAAGTAAAGGAATGCACTGGTGTTCATTGTTCACAGCGGTGGCTCACGGCCCCACTTAGAGCTAGGGGAAAAAAAGTTTTCTCCACTACATGTTACGTATAGAACCATGTTTTACCCTAATCAGACATCATGCATACGTGGATTAACCATATACTTGTGGTTTAACATGCAAACAAACATGCTTTGATAATGCATATTATACCACAATCGCGATGTGTGGTTAATGCAGACGTAATGATACCTTGTAATATGTGTCTATTTGGTGTTTTAATATTTTAACACCTTCGGTATTATTGCAGGAAATGATACGGCCTATTTTTTATCGTATTTCTTCCGTGTTACCATTAACTATTTGCGCACGTTAATTGCAAGTGCAAAGCCTGAGGTGGAGATTTCTGCGTCCTAACTGGAGCCATTAACGCATCCACAAGGGATTCCAGGCTGTGTTTGATGAAATTAGAAAAAATCTCTGCCCAAAAGAGTTAAAATTAGCCCAATTAGAATGCAGCCTAAAGTGGAATAATGCGTAGTAAAGAGTTTCAGTTTTAATAGCAGAATATTGAAAATCACAGAATGGCCAACATTTGGATCCTGGCTTATGGGCTTATGGGCTGCACTAGATTTAGATTCGTACTGTGTGCGTGGATGCGTCCTTGTGGGATGTTTAATGCTCACGTTTCACAGTTACTTTCATTTTGATCTGCAGCTGCAGGGCTCCGTCTGGTTGGAGGTGCCAACCGCTGTGAGGGCCGCATGGAAGTCTACAAAAATGGCGTGTGGGGAGAGCTCTGCAGCTCAACTCTGAACAGAGACATCGCAGACGGCATTTGCCGTCTGCTGGGCTGTGGCTGGAGCCTTGCTTATGGTAGTAACGTGTCGGCATTTGGACTCGGACAGGGAACCATCTTCCCAGATAACCTATCCTCACCTGGCAACAGAATATATGATAACCTTGTATACGGAACTAACAATTGCAACCTTTCACAGACAGCTGCCATCATTTGTGAAGGTGAGCAATGATTTGTTTTTTATTTTATCAATTTGAAGTACACATTTAGCCTACATTTCCTTACCCCAATCTATCAAATATTTCCAAATTGTATCTGCCATTACCCAAAATATGTCTGCCGCTTTCCATTGACACATTCTGCTTTGTTGTGTTTATAGTTTTTTGTTTAATCGATGCTTTATATTAACATTAAATCGGGTTACCCTCAACTTGTCACCGATCTTTAATTGTAATCTCCTCTCGCTTCTTGTATGTATGTTGAACGTCCGGCCGTGCTAATTGTAACTGCGGGGTTATACAACGTTTCAATGTTTTATTTCCACTTGTTTATCACAAAGTTTAGTTCTGTGAGAAGCTCTCCATCGTTGCTCATGATATTGTTTTGATGGCGCATGCTTGGAATCAACCTGACAGACAGGAAGAGGGCCACAAAGTTTATAGAACGTACACTAATTAATAACATAATATTGACCGTCAAGGAAAGTAAGTTGCACTTGGGCAGGACATGTTACTAAAATAAATGGTGGCTTTTCAAATGAAAAGTATACTTGGTATCTCTCCATTCTCACAGCACAGTGTATTCGCGAAGGTGCTATGCTTCACGTAGCATGCAATAGTTGTACAGCCGGTAGTGATGGTGCCATGCGTTTCCCGATTGCATAATGAATGGGTCATTTGTCAAATTTGGATGACGACTCCAGCACACAATGACCTACTTTTTTTCGAATGTCACAGGTTCTGCAAGATTCACTGTAAAGCAGATGGTGTATATAAGTTGGTTAATATACCCACTATTATCCAGGGTGCCTCAATATTTGACCGATAAACTGCAGCTTTATCATTATTCCAGGAGTGTGAGTTCCTCACATACCGTGCTCCTCTGTAAGCCACACTTTCAGCAAAAGTTTCAGAGCTCGGGCTTGACACCTTTATTCTTAACGGAACGGGCAAAGCCGATTATTTTATTTTTCATCAACTCCAATATCCGTCTATTCCTACAAAACAATCAATATATCCATATAGCGACATCGTCCTCTTCCTTCCACGATATTTAGCATCACGACCACTTCCTTAAATCACACCAACATAATATCCTATAGTAATGCATTTGATATATTTTCACAGAATCCGCATATCTGCATAGTGATAACAATACTTATCTTGAATCTGCATCAGGACTATAATACTTTCGCTACACAACACCAAAGTAATTTACTGGATCGTACTGCGCTGCCATTAACAACACTGCCAAATGCACAAGCGTGTCTCGCTAAATGAGCGAGATATGTTAAGCGAAATTTGCTCAGTAAACAAAAACTCGTTAAATTGTCGTTTTCCCATTGACTCACTCCCACGTTAAAAGCAGAGTTACCTTTCAATTCTAACATTGTCCACCATTGAACAACGTTTTCAACAAGAGAAATACAAATTACTGTATAGTTTTAAAATAATGTCATAACACATCAAATGTCACACGGCACATGAAGAACCACAGTGCAAGATCCCGTATATAGCCTATGACATCACCTCCTGTCTTTCCACTCACACAGACCTTTCGCGCTCTCTCTTAACCCCCCTAGACAAAGATCCCCTGCGTAGACTTAATAGACTGTTGGGTCAAGTGCTGTTCGCGAGCACCGATGAAAGCCGGCACGGCACACGAGCCAGCACCACGCCTGGACGCCTTTGTCTCACGAGTGGCGATGTTTACACACCTTAGCAAGTACTCATTTAAGTGGGCCCTGGGAGAGCTCTAGGACAGGTTCAGATAATCGTCATTGGTGTTGGCCGTGAGCGGGAATCGAATTCGGTTGGACTGGACTTGGAGTGTCACGCGCTAACCGTTGGGCCACCCACCTATTACGGTTCGATCACAAGGCCTGCCACCCACCCCTCACCGGACCCACCCCAAACACGTATTTCACGCAGCCCAGCACAACTGCGAAGCAAATACAATACCTGCGGGCCTGTGGTTGAGGGCCGTGGTGCTCCCCCTGCCGCCACAGGAGGCATTTGATAGATCGGTTTCCACTTGTTACATTAATTGGAATTGCTCGTTCTGGCGAATTCTCGTAAAAGAATGCTCTTGAAGCGAGAACGGCTTGCATTATCATTGACTTCACGATGATCACTCAAAACAATTCCCCCGTGAACGGTAAAATATTTTGCAATCATAACCTGCACCAAATATAACTGCCTATGCCTGTCTTTGGCCCAAATATCAACGTTTTCTTGAGAGGTGGCCACGCTTCTCTCCACGAGGTTGTTGCAACTCAAATCAGTCTCATCTGGTTTCAGGCTCAATCCCCCCCCCCCATTGTTATGCTTTTCACGGCGGGGGGGGGGGTTGCGGAATATCTCAATGCAGGTCATACCACTTTAAAGTTTAGGGGTGTAGTTTTAAAAACATATTCCCGTGTCCTGTATTCATCGTTCAACGCGGTAGACGCGTTCCTGAAAAGTGCCGTGTTCAGCGAAAACAATTTCCTCCCATTAATAAATCAATGACAATGACGTTTGGCGAGATACGACGTACTTCGCACACACTGAGATGGCGGTACAGTTAACTGAGGGTATGCTGTCACTGCGTTACTGTATCATTCCGCGTGCTATTTGACTTCAACGCTCAGCCGTGCAGCTCAAGAAAGTAGTTCGTTGTCAACCACTCAGAAACTGCGTAATAACGGTGCACATTCCACGTTATAATGGGAACGTTCCGAATTATTACGGTACACATTCCACGTCATGACGGCGTGTTCCACATTATAGCGGTGCACATTTCACGTTATAACAGGCACGTTCCCTATTATAACGGTACGCATTCTACATTATAACGGGGTACGTTCGGCGTTGTGCGAAAAGTGTTCCTGAATGTAAGAACCACGTTATAGCAAAAATGAACACCACGGGTTAAGCGATGTCTTTCCTAATAGACTCCTCTAGTAGGTAGAGTTGTTCTTCTATTTACTGTTGAGCTGAACAAATTGTAGTTGGTGTGTTAGACGCGTGTACACCATGTGGCAATTGATGTGTTTGACTTTGTCGGGTAGTGGAGGGGCTTAACCACACAGATTTGGTCAGATAATTGCGTGGCCTAACCCAAAATAAAATTATGAATCATGAATCTTGGCTGTGAAACCTTTTCTGTTTAGTTACGTTGGGATTGCATGGTGTAAAATGTAATCCTTCAACTTGTTGTTTCCAACAGCATCCGGGAACGGAAACCAATCGCTGATCATAACTGGATCAACGAGTAAGTTCAACTGGCAGGGGGCAAGCAGTGGGTTCGTGTGGGTAGGTGAAGGGAACACATCTTGTCTCACCTCTCGTTGTGTTGTACCCTCTAATTATGAAAACTACTTCACCTTTAAGGTAACGCATGTTTACGTTATCTTAAATTTCACAATACCGATGTGCTACATGAGGTGTGCTACATAGAGAGTGAAGTCTTGTTGGGGGACGAAGTTGGTCAAGTAATGATGACCGTAAATATAATTTGCCTTGTGTTGTGGGCTAATGGAGTAATCTTCGTTATAGCAAACACATTTTATGGATAGATACAATGAGATCCTTGTCTACTCCTATTTGTTTCATATGCAAATATGTGTGTGTTGTATGTGTGTGTTTATTTAGATGATATGATTCATCTGGTTGACCGTGAAATGGAATGTCAAGGTCGCGTGGAGATATTTAACAATGGAGAATGGGGAACAGTATGCGGAAGCACTTCCTACATGGGCAACGTTGCCTGCCGTGAATTGGAATGTGGATATGAAATATCGTCCACACGTTACAACACTCCACTACCAGTGCCCACGTTGAGTGTTCAGTGCGACATTGCTTCAAATAATATATCGGAATGCAATGTGACACCAAGAAATAAGTATGACTGTTTACTGGAAGGATATTACTACACTCTTTGCTCAGGTATGTATCGTCCAGACCATAAAATAACACATGAAGTATCATATTGCACGTTAATAAATAAAAATCATACTTTGGGCTGCTACTACAAAGCTAATGCAATACTATAAATAAAAAACATTGTATTACTTTGTGAACCAAAATGTAAAAATGATTCAATTCATCATATAATTTAGATGCATTAAAAACGATCAAACAATATCAGCTATCACTAAAATATACAAACAGAACTGTCTTTGTATATAAACAGTTATTGTTAAACGGAGTAGATGCGTTCTTCAAAAGTACCACATTTCGCGAAAATTGCTTTGAGCAAAAACAATCTGCCCATTAAAAATGTAACGATAAAGTGTGGTGAGATACGATGAACGCACGCACAGTGAGATGGGTAGCCACGCAGGTCAAGAAAGTAGTTCATCATCTATCGCTTAGAAACCGCGTTATAACGGGCGCGTTCCATGCTATAACGGTATGCATTCCGCATTTTAACGGGTGTGTTCCACGTTGTGCAAAAGTTTTCCTAATGGAAAAACCATGTTATAGTGACAACACATTATCTGAACACGTGTTAAGCGAACACTTACCCTATATATAAATATGAAGCTGAAAATTGCAAAACATGATTCTATGACTGTGTAGTGGTTCTTGATTTATCTGAACCGAGTGTGCAGAAGGGAAGAGGTTGAAAGGTTGTGGAAGGTTCGAGAAGGAGGGCAGAGCTTGCAGAGTGGCGGGAGTTGTGGTGGGGACCGGGTATGAGAGTGGGGGTGAGCAGGGAAGGAAACATAAAACAACGGGTAGAAAGATGGTTTGGGTCACTGGGAGTTGAGTTTGCTGACTAAGAGCGATAGCTGGGGTCGTGGGTCTACTCACGGTGCAAGGATCAGTCTTGTTCCATTGTGAACCCTTATAGACTGTGTACCATCTGGCCTCATTAAAGGGGCAATGGGGGGGGGGGGTGATTACACGTCGGCTTGGTGGTACACGCAGAGCGGCTGGGAGGGGAATTACGACTGCACTGTTATTGCAAAAATGCTATGAAATTACTTAACATTATCATGGCTTGTCTATTTCAGCGAAAGGACTCCGTCTTGTGGGTGGAACAAATCGCTGTGAGGGCCGGGTGGCGATTTCTAGAAATGGTGTTTGGAATGAAATCTGTGATTCAACTGTCGACACTCAAGATGCAGACATGATTTGCCGTCTGCTCGGCTGCGGTTGGAGTGTAGCCCATGGAATGATGTCGCAGTTTGGTGTTGGAGCTGGAACAATATTGCCTGATAATTTAATTTGCTCACCTTATCCGAATCAAATATTTGACTGTTTGCAGTTTGGGACAAATAATTGCAGCCAACTTCAAACAGCAGCAATAATCTGCGAGGGTATGTTGTCCTTGATCTTACGTGACTTTTATTTTATCGTAAATAACTGGTAAACACTTTAGTTATTCAGTTTGGTTTCTGCTACAGCAAGATCGTCATGTTCGCCACAAACAGCGAGTGTAGTGATTCACACATCCCCATGACGTGGTCCACCGAATTGTCACAATTCACGGTTTTTGAGTCAACTCAATAATGCATTGTTTGGTCTCATGTTTACAGTCACTTTTGCGCTGTGTGTTGTTTTCTCTCGTGTTAGTACAGCTACATTTACCTAATATAACACTAACTCTACAGCATTTAAAATACATGATAACCTCCGTAATTTTAAATGAATGACGCATTACACTGCACTATGTATGCACCAATTACCATGCGCCCTACCACTGAAACAAACTGCCCCTATACATGAAGCAATACCACATCCTTAACCTCCTTTTATTCTTCTCTTATAACTCAACTATTCCCTATCACCCACAATCCCTTGCTATTACATCCCTTTTCCCCTCCACTCCGTCCCGTCTCTCCCCTGCACTTATGTGACCCTCACGTGCCCTCTGTTACGGCCACTCATTCCTCCGCCCTTGCACTGCCCTAGCCATTTAAATCACTTTGTTGTTGTTACCGCTTTTAAACAATGTAGAGCACATTGACCTAAGGAGCTTCATAATTATAAGATAAGATTCGAAATTATTGAAACCGTATGGTGTCTAAATCGATATTCTTTTTTTCCAATTCCGAATCATAACCATCATACTCTTTGGTTCTTTCGGTAAAGTTACGTAGATATAAAATAAAATAAATCACGACGTTTCAATCGCAACACAAGCGGTCGTCCACAGGTGGACAAAAAGTACTGAGGATTTCCAAAAATCAAAATGATGGCCTGGTTATGAGTGGGATCACTGAACGCAGATAACGGCATTCAAACAAAGTCAATATATGAAAGGTCTGCATTGTATGTTAAGATATTTAGGATCAATATATCATGCCCAAAGTCAATGATGCCACCACACCTCACTAGCCCTTTCTATCCTCTGCTAAATTCCACACCTGCTGTACAATAGTAGACACGCGGCCTCTAAGATCTGCGCTGACACTGTCCCACCATCCGCTCTTGGGTCTTCTGTTCCCCCTGGTCGGCGGACCCATGGAGACCGCTCCCAACGCCTGTCTCGGGAAGCTGACACCTCTCATCCTGCACACGTGCCCCATCGTTCGCAGTCGTTGCAGCCCAAATCATACCCACAACACTCGCCTGCCATTCCCTCTTCATGGACGTCTGCATCTCTTCTGAATTGCTTATCTTTGTATTGTCACGAATTTCCCTAGCAGCCTTCTCAGACACTGGTGCTCAATTGCTAACAACTTATTTTCGAGCTGCTTAGTCACGGTCCAGCTCTCGGACCCGTACGCTAACCCGGAAGGCATTCCCGCCTCAGCTATTGATTAGCAGTGCGGGTTTTGTGCAGAATGTGGCTTTTAGCTTTTAGAGCGAGAGAAGTGGACCAGAAAAACCGCGACCATGCATTTGTTGTAAAAGCGTGAACACAAACTACATTGATGAGACCCATGGACTCTGCTGAATACAACCCTATTGACGTGGAGACGTAATTAGAACAAAATGCAAATATTATTATTAAAACACCTTCTTGCCCCTGCAATGCCTTTGCAGCCCATCATTTATCTATATTTGGCCGATTCTAGGGTTAGGTTAAAGTGTATCTAATCTGGTCTGAGAATGATTTATTGTGATAAATGTGGTTCATTCACACATGTTATGACTTTTCAGCTTCAGGGACTGCAAACCCTCAAGTGATTGTCACCGCAACGGAAAGTAAGTCAAATCATAATTTTTATATTCAAATGTAAAGCTACACCTTGAGATATATAACTTATTTAAAACACACCAGACAAACGTAATTTGTGTCTATGAATAAAATGAATAAAACTATGTGTATACATGCCAATCCCTCTGATACTGCTTATATTATAGCCTCACTATTGCAACGTGTGATATTGTACTCTCCAGATGGAACAATTCGGCTTGTGGATCGTGAAATGAATTGCAGAGGCCGAGTAGAAATAATGAACAACGGCACTTGGGGCTCAGTTTGTGACGCTGGCTGGACTTTAGGTGCTGCTGATGTTGTGTGCCGACAAATGCAATGTGGGAATGCTGTCGATAACCAGGCCTACTATGGCAAGGGCCCCAGCCCCAAGTGGACAGCCACGTGTGGGTCATTGGAAGATTCTCTCTTCAAGTGCACACTGACCGAAGGAAATCCAAACTCTTGCACTCGGATATCAGATGCCGGTGTTCAATGTACAGGTTTGCTATTTTGTACATAACTTTTTCCCCCAGTAACATATTTTTAAAAAATGTCAATGTTACATATTTGTTTACACTTTGAACAGTTCACAAAACCTCTTAAAAAGGGCTTTTTTATTTATGATGACATAAAGTTGTGAGCAGGGCCGTCTTTAGGGGAGTGCGGGGCCCAGGGAAAATCCACTATATGGGCCCCCCTGAGGTATTGAAACTAAACGACTAAATGGGAAGTATTACATCTGACATCGTGACGTCGATGCACGGGGCTCCCCAAAGCGTGGGGCCCGGCGCAGTCTCCCAGATTTGCCATACCCTAGAGACGGCTCTAGCTATGGGATCCTCTAATATTGAACGTCTTGGGAGCCTTTAACATTGAATACCGTGGGGACCTTTAACATTGAACACCATGAGAGCCTTTAACATTGCACGCCATAGGAGCCTTTAACATTGAACGCCACGGGAGCCTTTAACATTGAACGCTATGGGCAGGGCTGTCCATTGGATTGTGCGGGGATCGGAGCAAATCCCACCATGTGGGCTCCCTGATGCCTTCAAACTAAAGCGGAAGTCCATAATAGAGGTCGTTTGGGTTAGTTCGCATAAATATAAATGTGTTGTTATACCTGCCACCACCCGACACAGCCAATCAGTAAGATTTGTCTCGTAAAGAAAACATGCTAATTAGTTACTAATTAAGCACACCGGTATGTTGGAGAGTAAACCCAAAACATTTACAATTCGAGTATCGTGACGTTTCTTAAATAGAGGGATAAGTTTGATGTCGTCACTTGCGAGCCATTCAGGTGCGAGGGCCACACGGGGCTAATGTATTCATATAAATTACGACGGACATCTTGAGAATAGGTTTTTCCCTTTTTTCTGGCAACAAAACAGGTGTTAAGATGTTAAAATACCAAACTGAAACCTTTTACAAGGAATCATGTCTGCGTTAACCACAATACTTGTGGTCAGTATGCAAACAAAGAACGTACTCTGATAATATATGCATTGTTACTCTTTGGTTCTTTCGGTAAAGTCACGTAGTTAGAAATAATCAAATAAAACAAATTACGACATTTCAATCGCAACACAAGCGGTCGTCATCAGGCAAATGGAGTTAGCCTCTAAAGGCAAACCGTGTTTAAGGGTTTTGGGATGGGTGTAGCCCAGTGTATCACAGCACCAGGAGCATGGGCGGTGCACGAGTGCCAATGCAGCAACAATGCCAATTTTAGCAACAATGCCAATTTTAGCAACAATGCTAATGAAGCAACAATGCCAATGCAGCAACAATGCCAATGCAGCAGCAATGCCAATGCAGCAACAATGCCAATGCAGCAACAATGCCAATGCAGTGGGCGAGAGAGCTGCCGGGGCAAGAAGTTATTATATGTAAGAAAGGGGGGAGGAGCAAGGGGGGACAGTAAGATCCGTTTGGCGTTCGGAAGTGAAACTGATTTGTCCACGCCAGAGACAGCTTTCTATTGAGCCTAGTCTCAAAAGGGTGTTAGACAAGAGGACGCCAAAAGGCGTACAGTACAAAGGCAAGCATTATCCGAGTAATGAGGGCTCGGGTGAGCATCTACATCATGATGTAGATGCTCACCCCGAGCCCTTTGAGACTAGGCTTAAAAGGAAAGCTGTCTCTGGGGTGGACCAATCAGTTTCCAAGACAATGCATATATATTGATTGGGTAATTACTAGGGTAATCAACATACATAGTGTGCAAGCACAATGTGCATGCGCAATACACATTCATTATTTATGCACACCATGCGTGTACATCTGGTGTAGTAACTAATTGCCATGCGTTGGTTAAGTTATAAACGTTACTAATTAGCTATGTCGGGTGGAAGTGGGTGAACGACACATTTATATGTACGTGAGCTAACGCCCAAAACCTTATTGTAAATTGTTTCGGGTCTAACAGACTTGTGACAGAGATCACAGCTCCAGTCGTGCAGCATCTCCCACATGGTCTGTTTTGAAGCTGATCAACGCCTTCATCGCATCATGACAGAACCACCTCATGCACCTCAATGCACCTGTAGTGTGTTATACGATGGCACACACTTGAACTTGGAGGCAACACGTTTATTCTACAACTCCAACAGGGTACTACATAAACGTAACAACGGGATAATGATATAGGTGGTAACTACCACGGTTAACTGGACTACAACAGGGTAACTACATAACCGGGTCAGTCAGTAACATACTGACAGTCAGTAACATACTGACTGATTCACGATGCCGAACGTGATGACCGAAGAGTGAAGAGACGTAGCCTGGCGGGTTGATTGCAGAAGACAGCCCGGATCGGCTCTCGTGACTTCCCTTTTATGCCCCTCAGCGTGGCCTCGCTCCGTCCTTGGCCACGCCCCCTTCTGGATCCTACCAGAAGGTTCTGGGCCTTACATCACGTGTCCCTCTCGCCACCCTTTGGCCCGCCTCACTACCCTGTGCTGGTCACGTGCCCTCTCTGGTTCACCCAGACTTTCATATCTTCAATTGCCCTCTCTCTGACTGTCACCAAAACCATGCCCCCTAAGGGCCCCCTTTCATGTCATACATACTCTGGTGCCAGAGAGAGGCTCTAACACGCACAGTTCCACTCTTCTCTCAGTAGCTGGCAAATAAACGCCGTAGTGACTTAATATATGTCACTACACACCCATAAACGAGACCAAATCAGAAATCTGAAGTTCCCGAGCCGAGTAAGTGACCTATGGAACACAGTTCCACTCTTCTCTCAGTAGCTGGCAAATAAACGCCGTAGTGACTCAATATGTGTCACAACACACCCATAAACGAGACCATATCAGAAATCAGAAGTTCACGAGCCGAGTAAGTGACCCATTGAGCTAAACGGCTCTTTTTTAAGTGCAACTCGGCCAGCAGACAAACACGGCAGCAAGATATACTAATACGGCAGCAAGAGTTACACATTTATTGTAATAAATAAGGATAACAATGATCTACATTTACACATTACTTGTTTCGATCTGAATAACGTTTAAAAGAGTAGAGATATGGCAGAGTAGTGCTCTTTAGAGAAGAGACACCAGGGTTGGTTCCACAACTTTGGAGCAGCAGTAGGAGATACGTGAAACACCTTTGATCCAAGTTGCATACGAAATATCGGAATCGTGAACAATCAGACATGCGTCGTAGATTTGTTTGGATGATGACCCCACTTCTGTGATCCCTCTGTACTGGCTCACCCTAGACATGTTTAAATCATACAGGTATCCCTCGTTTTTATGAAAGGGATGCATTCTTCAAGAAGCACGCGTAAAACGACATTTCGTGAATCGAAAATTGATTTATCCATGAATATACGAAATATTAGCGTTATGTTTTAGACAGTAACTCCAGATCTACTCCTAACCTAAACATGAACAACTACTAGCTTTACTAGCCGGCTTCGCCTGGGACTTGGATTCTTGTCTTGGATTGATACACGGCCTACGCGGAGGGTGGGGGGGATGCGTGACGTCAGCAGGCACACTGCGTAATGCTGCCGCATGCGGGTGACATCACAGATGTGACGTCACCGCTCACTTGCCGTGCAATATATTATATCCATTATTGCGCCCCCCCCCCAAAAATACTAAAGTATTTTTTTATACCATTGGAACCTCATTTGCCAGTAAAAAATATGATAATTGGTGTTTTACCCTTCTATCTGGCAACAAAACTGACACCTTTTTTTACAAGGAGTCATGTTTGCATAGACCACAATACCTGCAGTCATAATGCAAACAAAAAACTTAACTCTGATAATGTATGTACTGTCCTTGAAGTTGATTGGTCCACACCCGAGACAGCTTTCCTTAGAGCCTAGTCTCATGGGTTGGACCAGATGACGCCAAAAGGCGCACAACTCAAAGACAATGCACCATCAGAGTATGAGAGCTCGGGGTAAGCATTTACACCATTGGAACCTCATTTGCCAGTAAAAAATATGATAATTGGTGTTTTACCCTTCTATCTGGCAACAAAACTGACACTTTTTTTTATCATACTCTGATGGTGCATTGTCTTTGAGTTGTGCGCCTTTTGGCGCACAACTCAAGGTGTCAGTTTTGTTGCCAGATAGAAGGTAAAAAAACAATTATCATATTTTTTAATACGTTTTGCATTGTGTACAGTCTGGAAACTACCCACATGCCAAATTTCAAGTTTTTGTTGCATGTTGGGAAGTATGCTAAACATTTCGAACAGACACACATATTCACAAATTTCCTTTTTATATATATAAGATGTTACTTTTCACAATGCTAAAATAAAAATAAAGAACATGAATATTAAATCGATTGACTTATAATGAACTTAAGGCAAACAATAATTTACCTTTTGAGGAAACTCATAAAAAGATCTGCTGCATGTTGGAGTGCCTGGCGAGGCGATGTGGAGGCGTTTCTGCTGCACTGCAGGGATACTGTGATGCCATCGCGGATCAGAGTCAGAAAATGTTTTTAGACTGCAGGAAGCTTATGAGCTATGGAGCTCTTTTTCACAGATGTCCAGTAGCAGATGGATGAGGCAGCCTTTCGGGTAATGCTTCTTGTTTGATGATTTTATGGCGCGTGCCAAAGTGAAATTTGTTTTCGTTAATCCAAAAGTGTCCATAGTTTGTCAATTACATTAACGCGACATTTTGTAAAACAGAACGTGAGTCAAGGGATGCACCTCGACTCCATGGACTCACCTCATCTCCCCAAATTTCTTCCATCCCGTCGTCTCAACTCACTCGTGGGCTGAAGCCTTTCACTCCTCATTATTTTCCCTATAAACTGATTTGAGAAATACAATAATCTCTTTAAAACATTCTGCGCCACATATCCTCCCCTTATGTACAGCATATTGGCATGCAGTCAAGATTTTAATGTTTTTATTTGGCTATGTTTAACTTAATTTTCCTTTTTAGTGGCTGTCTTAATCCAATTTGTTAAAATTCATATTTAATTAAACTTGATTTGAAGCTTTCGTGACTGCAGGAATTACTCTTTGGTTCTTTCGGTAAAGTCATGTTTTAATGTAAATGTTTTTCCATTACTGAAAGTTTCCTAATCTAGTCCCTGTCCTTACCAAAACTTGGATTATAAATCGTGTACATTAAACAATTATTATTAAGCGACATTCACCTTTTGACTTTGCCTTATTCACATTTTTACTAAATTGCTAAAGTTAGATATGCGAAAATTAAACGTTTACCGGTTTATTCTGATTTGTTACACGGATGATATTCCCGTGTAGATAGTTGCCTGGCTATTTTACACGGAGGGTCCGTGGTGGCGTGTGGCTCAGCAACAACACAAACAAGACATATTATTTGGTTATTTCGGTAAAGTCACGTGACTTTAACGAAAGAACCGAATAATATGAATTCCTGCAGTCATGAAAGTTTTAAGACAAACAAGACAATTAAACATTGCAGAGAACGAGGCCAGCAGCAGTGCCCTTGAGGAATATTGCACAACTAACAAACGAGGTGTTTAACGGTCGTAAACAAAACACGCGAATGAAAATCAAACTGTGCAAATGTAATACGAGATCAAGAAGAACCAGAGAGAGTTCGGTACAGGTGGAAGTAAAATATTGTGTAGCTAAACTGCCTCTAGGGTGACCCTGGTAAAATAGGCAATCATATTGAATGTGTCTCAATTGCATCTCCTAGTTAAATAAATGAAACAGAATTAAATTAAGGATACTCATTCTTTTCACTGACTGAATGATACTGACTGGCACATTCAGAAGTTGTATGAACCCAAACTTTATTGTAATTTAAATAACAATCTCTTTCATATCCAACAGGTGCAGGACTGCGTCTCATGAGTGGAAGGAATCGCTGCGAGGGACGGGTAGAAGTCCTCAAGAGCTCTGTGTGGAGCAGAGTGTGCAGCTCCGCGTTGGACACTCACGGCGCAGATACGATCTGCCGTCTTCTGGGCTGTGGGTGGAGTTTGTCTCACGGGAGCTTGACCCAGTTTGTGAATACGTCCGCGACAATCCTCTCGGACAACGTAGCGTGCGCTGCATTCCCAAATACTATATTTGACTGCCTTCAAACAGGGACACAAAATTGCAGCAATATGGAAACTGCCGCCGTAATTTGTGAAGGTGAGAACCAAATGCACTCAACTGTAATTTTTTTTTTTAGCAATGGACATTCATTTGTTTCCTCCCTTAACATCTTACATCTTCCTTCAAAAATATCCTGAAGCAGAACATTGGTGCTGGATACAACCACATTTGTAAATGAGATTTGTAACTTTGATCCTTACCCGTCCATCGATAGTTCAATTTAAATGTGCAATATAATTGAGGGACTACTGTGTGCTGTCTTGGTGTCGCCTGGGACTGCTGTTGTTCTTTTGCTGCTTGCCCCAAGCTTGCATGTGGTGTTTCAAAATCGGCAGGAATAGATGTACTTATTTAATTTGTACTTTATTCTTTATTTTTAGCGACTTGTTTGGCTTTCCTATACTTTGCACTCATATCAGTTTCTTTTGTATTGTTATTGATGCAACTTGCTGACCCGCCCCTACTGGACCTCTGTGAGAAAGAGCTTCATAGCTCATCAGATTCCTCCAGTATACATAACGATTCTGAAATAAACATTTGTTATGTAACTCTTTAAAAAGATTATCGTATTTACTCATTGACAAAAACAGATAGTCACAAGATAGTCGGTCCAAATCTATCATATGTGAGAATGATGCTGCTAACTCCTTGCTATAGATTACACAGCAGGCTGGTCCATGGTTGCCTTGTGTTCTATAGTGACCACTGGCCCTGGAGGCTCCCCTTCAAATGTTTAAGATGAGATGTGGTGATGTAAGCTCCTTTGAGTTATCGATGCATTAATTAATGCTCTTCTTGCCTAACACCAAAAATCTCAACTTGGGTGCCTTCCTGTGTGGAGATTGCATGTTCTCCCTCTGTTCTGCATGGGCTTATCTGGTTTTCTCCCATAGCTAACAAAGCACATTGTCACTGATATTGGGTGAACATGTTAATATAAATAGGTGTTTTGGAATAACCCTTTTAGAACTCAACATAATTACGATATTACATGGTGGTGTCTACACGTACATATTAATTCTCACACACGTGTTATGCTTCTTCGGTAGCTGCTGAACCTACAAGCCCACAATTGATCATAACTGCAAGTGTAGGTAAGTATTTGAATCTCAAAAAAATTGCCAATTTTGCGCATTTTTTTTCACCATGCCACGTACATTATTATTCAATTAACAAATCCGTACATTCCCAAAAAGTTTACAAATTGATAATGCAGTTAATCACCAGATTATTATATATATGTGTGCTTTGTGGTCAGCGATCTATCGGCCTGGAACACAACTACCCACCCCTTCACCTACTCACCCACCCACTCACCTACTCACCCATCCACTCACCCACTCACTTACTTGCTCAGCGGTCCATCAGGCTGGAAAACAACTACCCACCCTCTCACCTACTCACCCAATCATTCACCTACTCAACCAACCACTCACCTACTCAAAGAACATCGGTTTGGAACTCAAACAAACCCACTCGCTCATCTACTCACCCACTCACTCACTTGCTCACACACCCACTCACCTACTCAGCAGTCCATTGGCCTGGAACACAACTACCTACCCACTCATCTACTCACCCATCCACTCACCCACTCACTCAATTGCTGAGCGGTCCATCAGCTTGGAACACAACTACCCACCCTCTCACCTACTCACCTAATCACTCACCCAATCACCCAACCACTCACTCACCTACTCATCCACCCACTCACCTATTGACGGGCCATTGGTCTAGAACTCACCTACCTACTCGCTCATCTACTCACCCATACACTCACCTACTCACACACCCACTCACCTACTCAGCAGTCCATTGGCCTGGAACATAACTACCCACCCACTCACATACTCACACACCCACTCACCTACTCAGTGGTCTGTCGGCCTGGAACTATGCGATGTTCGAGACTTTTTACAGACATTTAACCAGTTAAGTAGAAAATGCAAGACACAATTGTTGAGTAGGGCTTAAAATGTATGCGTATTGCGCACTCGTGATTACCTAGGCTATAAGAGTTGCACGTTTATAAATGTACTTACTAAATTGAGTAATGCCAATCATTACCGGTGTTCTTCACAACATACATATACCACCATTTTTTATGCCTGTGTACTGACATCGGGGATGTCAGTGTATGGTGCCGGCCCGAGAGGGCTTTGGCGTGCGATGTCCTTACATCGCGGACAGCACCGTGAGTGTTGCTGTGCGAGGCCGGTTTTAGAACAGCATGCAATGTCCCTACATCGTGGACAGCACCGGGTGTGTTGCTGTGTGAGGCCGGCTCTAGCGTGTGATGCATCGTCATCGCGTACACCCCGTAGGCGGGTGTAGTACCAGCCCTAGCGGGGCTTGGTGAGCGCTGGGATAGTGCGGGCACCACACATCATGTGCAGTGCGGGTTCCCACAAGGTGAAGCGGGAGAGTGTCAGCCCAGGGGCAGGGTTTCCCCGGGCAATGGCACTCTGGTGGACCCCGTAGACACGTGATCCGGAGTGTCCACAGAGAGGGCCCCAGGTGAGGGGGGGGGGGGGCTAGGGGGGGATCACGTGTCCGGGGAGAGCTCTCGAGAGGGAGCTAGAACGCTCGAGAAGGTGGGTGGGAACTGGGCGGAGCCGGCCCCAACCAGGGAGGATATAAGGTGGGTCCCGGAGAAGGACCAGGGTCGCTGCAGTCTACAAGCTGGAAGCTCTACGTCTACAAGCTGGAAGCTTTACGTCCTACGAGGCATCAACATGTGGTCGGGGACCCGAGTGAGGGTCTGACCCTTTGTAGCTGTAACTGCTACGAATAGAGTAGTTAGCTGGGTGGTCATCACCCGAGGCTGTATCTGGTGAAGGGGCAGTTACCCCTTTGTGTTAATGGGTTGATGTTACAATAAAAGTGTTGCCTCTAAAAAACAACGTCTACGACTCAGGTGGACTCACTACACCTGTAAAAGGGAATCAACATGAGTCGTCCTGGTAGGGAACTCAACATGAACACGATTCCCATGTAGCCTTAACAGACTGTTGGGGCAAGTGCTGTTAGCGAGCAGCACCGATTAGGACTGGGACAGCACAACAAGGGGTCAGTGGCCATCACTACGTCAGGCCGCCTTTGTCTTCCTAGTGGGGATGTTTACTACACACTGCACCAGGTACTCATTTGAGTCTGAGTCGACCTATGGGAGGCCCACGACTTGCTTAGATAATCGTCACTAGTGTTGGTGGTGGTGGTGATGATAGTAGTTGTGGTAATTTGCGGTGAAGGTGATGATGGTGGTGTTGGTGGTGATGGTGGAAATCCCTCAGCCCAAAACACATCATGGAGCAAAGGGAGAATGATCCTGCTGAGGCTGTGGTGCCTTAAATATTGGAATAAGTAGTCACCCCCTGTGAGTGGCTGGCTGAAGTGCTATCTGTTGAGGAATTACGGAAGGTGATCAAGCATCCCAGACCAGGAAAAGTGCTGGGCAGAGATGATCTTCCAAGTGGACTACTGAGGGAGGGTGGTGTTTGTGTGCAGACTACCCTATATGACATTATATATGTCTGAACCACTGGGCGGGTTCTGCAGGATTGCAAGGTTACCCTGGTGGTCCTCCCTAATTAAGAAGGGGGACCATACAGACTGTAACAACCACAGGAGCATATTCCTCCTCAGTGTGCCGGAAAAGGTCCTGGAAATGATTATTCAACATCGCCTTACTAGGCACGCTGAGGAGGGACTTGCAAAGCCCCAATGTGGTTTCAGACCAGGGCGGTTCTGCTCCATATTTTCTGTCCGTCTGCTACAGCAGCGGTGTAGGGAATTACAACAGGACCTACATCTCTGCTTTATTGACCTGGACAAGGCCTATAATACCATCAATAGGCATGGGCTCTGGTTTGTTCTTCGTGCTTTTGGCGTCCCTGACTGTATGCTCACAAATATTAAGGACATTCATGATAGTGGGCAGGCCCGGGTAAAGCTAAGTGGCCGGGAGTCAAGGCCATTCCCTGTTCGTCTTGTGGTGCGACAGGGATGTCCTCTGGCTCCACGTAGTTCGAGAAGCCTTCATCTGGTACAGATACAATGGAAGGTTGATCGATGCTCAGGTGCGGTCGATGGATGGCTCCTTATTGATCTTGTGATTGCTACTCACTCAGAGGAGTTGAAAGCAGTGATGGTGGCGGTGGTGATGATGGTGTTGGTAACGATGGTAGTGATAGTGGAGGTGGTGATGGTGGTAGTAATTGTGGTGCTGGTGGTGATGGCCGTGAGTGGGAATCAAATTCGGGTCGTCGGGTTCGTAACACAGTCCGCAAAGAGCTGCGCCACTGCTGCCACGCTAAATCTCAACCGCGTGCCCCCTGCGCAAACTCTACCCCTGTATAACGTGGGCCCCCTTTACTAACAACCCATTGGATTTATCTAGGTTTGTTCATGCTCTACGTACTACTTGTCCAAGTGCAATGCCCATGGAGCTCACAGACTTAAATACCTCTGGCCAGTTGCATCCAACTACTTAAATAATTCAACATATGCAACCACCTTTCCCCATGTTGGTCAGTGCAGGTTGATGAAACTCACCTAATGCCCATTATTACCCTACCTCTAGTTGTATTTGCCAATGCTTGCTATTCATGCATCCTCTTCAGCAGTTAAATCTTCACGAGGGCCTGTGTAGTGTTAATTTTTTAATACGTATTTGTTAGATGAAACTTTACAATTTTGTTCATTATTCATTGGTTAAATAAAGCTATGACAAAAAAGCACGATAACGATTCTAAATTAGGCTGTTCTAACGTTTGAATAGACGATACTGGAGGTGGTCTATCGTTTATAATTGTGTAGTGAGTCCAACTGAGTCGCAGACGTTGTCTTGGGAGCAATACTATTTATTCAATAACTCGACATAACATAACCCAACCTACACTTGGGTGTTGAATGCTCATCTAGCCACGCTCCATCAGAACTAGACACGGTTCGCTATCCCGGCCCGGACCACAAGCTGGGTCCCGGACCAAGTGGCTAGAGGTTTATTTTACCCGACATGGATCTTCATCACCAGCACCACGAAGAACCCCGAGCCCCTCACGGGGCCCCCATTATATCGGCCTGGGCTGGGGCTGGCTCCACCCCTCACCCCGCCCAACTTCTAGATCTCTCGAGCTCTTCCCCTAAGGCTCCCAAGAGCTCCTTTATTCCACGTGACTGCCCAACGGCCACCGTCCATCGGTGCCCCCCCTCCAATATTATCCGGTCACGTGTCGGCAGGTCAACCATCATGCTCCAACGTAACCCTGGCTGGCTGACGCTCCCTCGCTCCCTCACCGGTAGCCCGCACCGCACACTGTACGTGGTGCCTCCGCGCTCACCAGCGCTCACCCAAGCACCGCTAGGGCTGGTACTATGCCCAGTGAGCGGGTTACACATAATGCCAACACATTATCCGCCGTGGTTTTGTAAGCCCGGCACCACAGTGACAATCACAGTCACTACAATTGTGATAATGCAACGTGTTACAATAATTATTCTCTGCAGTCTCTATGGGCGAACTCTGTCTTTATGTCTCGTTTATGGTCTCAAATGTTCCACTATCGAGCCTGGCTCATGCACATTTGCTGGCATTTAATACGTTTGTAATTTAATGGCTTCTGGTAATTATGAACATTGTACAACTAACCTGCTTCCGTTCCTCCCTGTCAACCAACATCTTCTCCCGAGCCCATCCTGCTACTGCCACTCCCTACTCCCTCCACCCAGCTACGACCCCAACCCCTATCATAACTCCAACCCTATCACTGCCCGTATCACATCTCTAACCCCTATCACTACCCATATCACTACACCTAGTACTACCCCAACCCCTATCACTACCCTTATCACTGTCCCAACCCCTATCATTACCACAAGCCCTATCACTACCCCAACCTCTATCATTACCCCAAACCCTATCACTACCTAACTACCTTTACCTCAACCCTTCCTTAATGACTCCCACCACCACTTTTAATAACCCCACTCTTTATTTTAACCACTATCATCTTATGTGCAATTAAAAATTCTGTAAAGCACCTGGGAATAAGGCGATATATATTAATCCATATAAGATAAGGAATATATGGGCATATCCATATAACACCTTTAGAGTACACGTAAAATCTAGTATTATATTATGTTAGGAAAACTTAATATGGATTATTATGCTCTCAAATCCTCTCGTTGTTTTCCAGATGGAACAATTCAGCTGGTGGATCGAGACGTGATGTGCCAGGGAAAGGTGGAAATCTACAACAACGGTTCTGTGAGCACTCTCTGCAGAGACAATTGGAATGAGTACCAACGTGAGATTGTGTGCCAGCAGTTGAATTGTGGCAGCAGTGCACAGCGTTACGACTACTTGAACGAGCAATATTACTTTGGCATTGGCCGGGGGACTTCACAGCATATTCAGTGTGGAGGCACAGAGCAAGCGCTCACCGATTGCACGCTGTCTCCGGAAAACTCCTTCACGTGTACCAACAAGGGGACGGCCGGCGTTGTGTGTACCGGTACGAGCACTCATTCTTCATATAGGGGCGCCGCAGTGACGAACTGTTATCTCGCTTGCCTGGTATGCAGGAGGTCGTGGGTTCGATCCAGACCCTGACGATGCCTGTTATATATTTGGAGCTCGCATGTTCTCTCCCTCTCTCTAAACCCGTGGGGGTCACGTGGATTATTCTCCGGGTCCTGCAGTTTTTCCCTCCACATTAGATTACTTGGTTGCTTTTATACATTTTCACACGATAAGCCACTTCGTTGAGCTATAATTTGTGGCCACGTCGATTATGAAACAGAGCTAATAGCTCAGTGGGGTTTACCTGGTAAAACAAATTTTTGATTTAGTGTTTAAGTTTCATTCAACAAAGACAAAGACCCCCCCATATAGCCTTAACATAATGTTAAGGCTATACTGTTAGCAAGCACCTATCAAAATTAGAATCTTAATTTAGACTGGAGGAGGAGAAATCCGATGAGCTACACAGCTCTTTGTCACAGATATCCTGTACGGGCGGGTGAGCAAGTTACATCAATAGCAATACAAAATAAACCGATAGAAGTGCAAATTAGAGAAAAGTCAAGCGAGTCAAAAAAAATGAATAAATAAAAATAGAGTACAGAAGTACATAAATTCTTGATAATGTCAACATTAAATGTGCAATGAGAGCGCTTTCTCCTGTATTATGTGGGGTGTGGTGTGATATGCAGTTATGGATTGTCTAGTGGAAGGAGTACATCTAGGCCAAAGGTAAAAGGGTGGAGCAACCCGGGAAGCCCTAGAATGCTCTCGAAGGTTCTATGAGGGGCGTGGCCAGAGGTGGGGTTTAGTCGCCGGGGAGCGTATATAAGCAGGGGGCAGAGCAAAGTGCGAGGTCGGTGTGTGAAGAATCAAGAAGAGCTCCCCGTTGCTGCTGGCCCGCCATCTCCATCGGCCACGTGGTGGCTCGACCTTCAGCCACTCAACCGCTCCCTAGCGCGCCATCAGCCAGCGGCGTGCTAGAGAGTGGGTGAGCACCACGTAGCGTGGGGCAGCAAAGCCACTTGGGCGGCATGTATCCATAGTGCGAGTGTGAAGAGACAGGAGACAACCAACTGTACCAAAGATTTATTAAAGAAACGTTTCAGCTTTTTATCGTATCGGAGCCACTCATTACAAATGCAAACGTGGGCAAGGCAGCAAAACAACAACAGTCCAAGACCACACCAAGACAACACATCGTCGCTCAATTACATTGTACATTGCAATTGAACTATCGATACAACTTATGAAGGCCTACGGCATACGAGGGGGTGGGTGGCCAGCACCACGCCCGGGAGCCTTTGTCTCCCCAGTGGCGATGTTTTCACACAGCACCAGGTACTAATTTGAGACTAAGTCGATATAGAGGAGCCCCAGGACCGGTTCAGACAATCGTCACTGCTGTTTAATAGAACCTGGTTCACCACTCTCTCAATTCCTCATGCAACGACAACGTTCGCCACGAAGTGACAGTGACGTCACAATAGGGCTTATGTAAACCCAAGTGGTCTTTGAGGCCACTTGAAGTGTCGAAGGCTCGCTGGCAGAAGATGACGAGAAAAACCGAGGTGCCATGGGTTAACTGACTTGCATGACTGGCAGATGCACTACATGTGCGCCCTACTGTGCAAATTTGCTGTGTTTTAGCTGCCTAGCGCTCCGCTCATTGTTGTGAGCGTCGCTCCTCTGCCCTCTGCTGTTCTTGGAGGGCAGCTGCCTCCAACTGCCGAGTAGCGTCTTTCCCCAGCCTCCTCCACATATGCCTATCTTGACACCGCTGGAACCAGTCCACTCAGCTCAATATTCTCATGTACGGCATCAGTCCATCTCTTATGAAGCCGGTGCCGTGCCCATTTAGCTCCCTCTATATGGCCAAACAAAAGCAGTTCGGGCGTGCGGTGGTTGGGCATGCGGGCTACATGATCTACCCAACGAAGCCTTGCCTGCCAGAACTCACCGATGGTACATTGTCCAGATAGTTCAATCATTTGTGAGTTTCTCACACAATCCAGCCTGGTTAAACCCAGGATGGATCGTAGGCAGGCCATCCTAAATGTTTATAACCAGCGCAAATGTCCCATTATGGGGGTCCACGTTTTGCAAGCATAGAGAAGAGAAGGGCATGACTGCAGCCGAGAAGAACCAAAGCTTTGAGTGGAGTGACAGACCAGCTAGCTTCCACATAGCAATATGCAGCGAATGAAAATGTAATGCCGCTCAACTGATGCGGTGTGAGACCTCTGCTGTCAACCCGGAGCTAGTTATAAACATACTGTCCAGGTTTGGAAACTTCTCCACACTTGAACCTTCGTATTTCTTTGGTATTTAGAGGGCTCCCTCATAATTTGAGGCCCTAAGCTATAGCTTACTTAGCTTAGGCCTAAATCCATCCCTGCCTGTAACTATTCAATCTGTTCACCGGGCAAAGGAGGAATGTAATCAATTCAGGAATATCAACGCTCAACAATTGCAGGTTTCCGACAGTTCTAAGAGGAGGCTTTAAAGAGAAGGAGAGATACAGTCGACCCTTCTGCATCGCGACTTTCCCATCGCGGTTTCCATAGATCGTGGGGTCGGCATAAGACATTTAATGGGAATTTTTTTAGTTTTGGGAGTTTTGTGAAAGCCGCAGACGACACGCCAAGGCCAGCAGTCGACACACAAAAAGTTTAGTAACTCATAAATGCATAAAATATATGTACAGTACTGTATAATATTAATGTCTTTTATTTCACAGCGCCCCCCCCGAACCTCCCGGCTGGATGTGCTCGCTATGCTCGCTAAGGGGACCAAAACATTTTACGCGTTTTTTCCAAATCACGGAGGGCCTGTGCCCCTAACCCCCGTGATGTGGAAGGGTCGACTGTACTTGTACTGTGTGTGTGTGTGTCCTTGGGCCGGGTGGCTAAAACACAGCAAATTGACATAGTAGGGGGAACAGGTGGTGCATCAGCCAGTCATCTCAATCACTCAACTTATGGCACCTGGGTTCTGTCCCGTAATCTCGTGCTGCATCTAGCCTGGCACAGCAGTCAAACCATGACACCCGGTTTCTATCCCGTACACTCCTGCCAGCGAGCCTTCGGCACTTCACGTGGGCTCAAAGTGCACGTAGCCTGGCACAAGCCCTGTGCTGACATCACTGCCACTTAGTGGCGTGGGATGTGTATTGCTCAAGTTTCACGGTAGCTTATATTTTGATCTGCAGCTGCAGGGCTCCGTCTGGTTGGAGGTGCCAACCGCTGTGAGGGCCGCATGGAAGTCTACAAGAATGGCGTGTGGGGAGAGCTCTGCAGCTCCACTGTGAACAGAGACATCGCAGACGGCATTTGCCATCTCCTGGGCTGTGGCTGGAGCCTTGCTTATGGTAGTAACGTGTCGGCATTTGGACTCGGACAGGGAACCATCTTCCCAGATAACCTATCCTCCATTACTGTCAGCATATTTTCAAGTCTCCGGGATGGAACAAACAATTGTAGCTATGACCAGACAGCTGCCATCATTTGTGAAGGTAAGTAAACATTATTAATTTAACGTCCCCCACAATTCCCACACTTCGGCTCTACTTTCCTCTGTCTACTATAGCTTTCTGTTTATATTTCTCACTCTAATTCTATAAACCCCTTCATGGCCCCGCTCCAACCCCCCTATCTTGCTTCTCTCGTCTCTTATTACTCTATCCTATCCCGTCCTCTATGCTCCCAATCTCTACCGTCCCTCTCTGCGCCTCCATCGTAACCCTGCGCTCAGTCTCACTCGTTTGTTTCTGCTCCTTTATCGCTCCCCTTCACTGGAACCGACTCCCACTGCAACCATAAATCAATCTTCTTCACCACAACAACAAACTGCATGTTCCATTCCTCCCTTAGAACAACTCCCATCTCTTCTCCCATAGCCCAGCATCATCCTGCTACTACTACTCCCTGACCCCATCCCCAGCTACCACCGCTACCCCTACCCCTATCACTACGCACTACCCCTATCAGTACCCCAACCCCTATCACTACCCGTATCACTACCCAAACCCCTATCACTACCCCTTTCACTACCTTTTCACTACCACTACCTCTGTCATTATTCCAACCCCCCTAGCTCTCCCCCAAACCCTCTTTATCCACTCCCACCTGTCCTCCTAACGGTCATCATAACTACACCACCACTTTGACTAACCCCAAACTTTCTTTTAACTTATCTTTTGTACAATTTAATAATTGTTATATAGAGACACATAGAGACCCGTCAAGATACAAAGAGTGTGAATGTTGAGCTTATTACACTTATGATGATCTCGTGCAGCCAGTTACCCAGCTATTTTCCACGGGAGATCCGTGGTCCGGGGAACACTGCATCAAAGATTAACAAACCAAATATTTAAGAGAACCAGTACAACCGGGGCCTCAAGGAATATTGCATAACTAACAAATGAGCGTCCGCATGACACATCTCACAAGTAGCTTTGTGACATCTGCTTCCGTGGACCATTCCATAAAACACAGGGGATGCATGTATTTAATGAGTGGGTGGCTTTTGCGAGGAATCCAGGACACAGAGGAACTCCACCGTGTAATACGAGGGGATGACACTCAAAGGTACAGACAGAGAGATTCAAGCATCCATTGCTGTGCTTCCATCTCTTGGCCAGCTCTCAGCCAGCCCTAAATTCTCCAGTTCCAGCCATCGCCAAGCAGTCTCCAATTCCAAGTTGAAGTGTATCCCTCGATTTACGATAGTTTTCTTTACAAATATCGCATTCACGCAATTGACAAATTATTAACACTTTTCGATGAACGAAATCGAATTTCCGCGTGACCAAAATTTCACTTGGGCATGCTCAATGAGATCATCAAACAAGAAGCACCACTTGGGAGGCTGCCTCATCCATCCGCTACTGGACATCTGTGAAAAGAGCTTCATAGCTCATCAGATTCCTTCAGTCTAAATACATATTCGAATTTTGAACCGTGATAGTATCATGGTACTATCACGGATCAATAGTGCATCATTAACGCCTCCATCACTTTTCCAGCCATTCCAACATGCAGCAGATATATTGGTGAGTTCCCTGACAAAGTTAATTATGTTTGTTTTAAATCATTTACATTTTATGTTCTTTATTTTTGTATTGTGAAAAGTGATATAGGTGTATCTTTTTAGGTCAGAAGTAGAGTTGTCCGAAACGCATCCCTCATTTTTACTATTAAAGTTATGAGAAAAGCCGTTCTGATTTACAGAATTAAGTTTTACGTGCGTTTCTTTAAGAAAGAATTCCTTTTGTAAATCGAGGGGGTACCTAGGGTCAGCCCTGGCACTGCACATTGAGGTATCCTTATCGGGGATCACAGGTGAAAGTGCAGTTCCAGGAATAAAAAAAAAACCTAGTCAAGGGACGTGCAGGATGTTGGATTTGTGGTTATGTAACTGTGGAGTTTAATCAACAACCAAGAAGATGGTGATGGCGTGTGGAGCCCTTCATCATGCAGTGGATAGTTTACGATTGATTATTGTATCATGATGAATTAATATCCAGTCATATGTGATAGTGACTGTTTAAACACATTTCATTTGTGTGCTGCATTCTAATATCGTTTTCTAAAATATATTCTCTTCATCAGCTGCTGGGACTGCAAACCATTCTTTGTTTGTAACTGGATCAACAAGTAAGTCACCTGAAAAAGAAATGTCCTTGTTCCATGAAAAGTTTCTGAAAACTGTACTTAGAGCCATGTTATATTGCATTAATACTGCAGGGCTTGTACACACTTCTGTTGCCTCCTCGTTTAACGCAGTTAATACATGTGTAGTAGGTTCGAATTAGGTGCACACACACGCAGCTTGGAGGCAACACTATTTATTAAACGGTAAATAACATAACGCTGTACATGAGGTGGTAACCACCTTCCTCAACTCACTAACACTCTGGAACGCGACACAGACTGGACCAGGCAGGCAACGGCCTGCCTGGCCCAGGACGACGACTCGGGACTTGACGATCGATGATGTCTTCACTTCGGAGTGCAGTACAACAGCAGCCTCGCTCTGCGTTCACACCACGCTTATATTTGGTTTGGCGTGGCTGGCTCCGCCCCGGCGTGGCTGGCTCTCTTCAGGCCACGCCTCCCTTCCCAGGACACGCCTCACTTCCCCCACCTCTGGGAGGGTCCGGATCCCTCCACCACGCGACCCCCCAGGCACCCCCTTGGGGCCCCCAGCCTTCGTACGGGCCGACACAGTAGTGACCTTTCTCTGTCACTACATCACCCCCCCCTGTATAAACACACAGCCGTCCCCGGCTGTAACACAACTGTGAAACATCGAAAAGGTGTGCCTCCGAACCAACAACATCAATAAATGACCGGCGACCGATAAGAAATACAATCACGTAATATATACAGAATCGACGAGGGTAAAAGGGAACCGCATAGAAAACGGGGAATTAACAACAATTATACATGAAAACTGGCTAACCCACTTACGCTCCAGCACAGCCCCCCCACCCGTTAGAATCACGCATGCAATGACAGTCACCCATTAGCACCCCCCCGCCTTTCCGACGTGGCGTCACAACCAGTAGCACGCGTCGGCCATATCGGGGGGGAATTTCCATGTTACCACCCCACCGCCTTTCCGACGCGGCCTCACAACCAGTAGCACACGTCGGCCATATCGGGGGGGGAATTTCCATGTTACCACCCCACCGCCTTTCCGACGCGGCGTCACAACCAGTAGCACGCGTCGGCCATATCGGGGGGGGAATTTCCATGTTACCACCCCACCGCCTTTCCGACGCGGCGTCACAACCAGTAGCACGCGTCGGCCATATCGGGGGGGGAATTTCCATGTTACCACCCCACCGCCTTTCCGACGTGGCGTCACAACTAGTAGCACGCGTCGGCCATATCTGGGGGGGATTTTAACCCAGTCTCTCTCCAAGACTCGCATCGCAGCATATAGCTGTACCGACCAAGCCGAGACGACCCATCGTTCACTCACTGCACAACATGCACCCTAACAACTGAGGGATACAGTCTCAACGTAACAGGACAACTCCACCTGAACCTTACGAATCTCCAGCCCACTGTTTCAACGCACCTCGGAGTGTCTCACTCTCCGGGCCGTCAGGTCAAGCCATCAGACACAGCATGACGGGACCACACTCTCTGAGCCATGTGAGCGCACAGCCCACTTGGCTAGACAAGCCACGGAGTGTCTCGATCTCCGGGCTGTCAGGTCAAGCTGTCAGACAGCATGACGGGACCACACTCTCTGAGCCATGTGAGCGCACAGCCCACTAGGCTAGACATGCCACGGAGTGTTTCAATCTCCGGGCTGTCAGGTCAAGCCGTCAGCCATAGCATGACGGGACCACAACGTTCATGTTAGACACGCAACTCTCACTGGGCCATCCTGGTCAGGACCTGCACCCCAAGATAGGTGACAGCCAGCAGCACAATTCCAAATCCCTGGCAGCATGTCACCATCGCAATTTAACACCATCACAACACATACAATTTGAATTATGATCCCCCACAGAACTGATCCAATGCCGAACAGGTACGCACAATTTGTGACGATCCCGAATATTCAATGGTCACAACAATACACCTCACATCCCGTATCCGTACACATCATCTCCGAGACTCGCATTGCAGCATGCAGCTGTACCAACCGAGTGGAGAGAGCAATGCAATTTGACGGCAATTAACGGAAACGCACCCCCGATCCATACAGAACACAAGGAGCATTCCCGCACAAAAGACATCATCTGTGCAACAACGGACAGGAACCAACCAGCGAGTTTGAAACAAACCGAACCTGTCATTTCTAAATCCCCTTCAACATTAACCATGGGACTCAGGGCATTCGAATTTTGAGAGCAAAAAAACTATACACAAACCCCAAGAATCGCCGAATTGATTAATACAGTATATGCAGTATACGAAGTTCGTACAGTAAATCGTTTGGCGCAATGCTCCATCCAGTCCCCACATGGCAACACACACAATCAATACTCCAGACAATCCGTACATAGTAAACAATCACAAGCAAGTACCCAACATTCCATACACTGTTAACAATTCCAAGCAAAGCTCCATACGGTCTGTACCTTGGCAACAATGACGATCAAAGTTTCTTACAGTTACACGTGACAATCACGAGCGAACCTCCATACAGTATACACAATAACAATGGCGATTTCGCAACAAAACGATGTAACAACACGAGTCGTTAACACGGCAACCTACAGCATATCAACGGAGCTCGGGACACCAACAACGAATTAATCATTAACTACACCCAGAAGATACCGATCTCGACGCCGTATTTAACCGTCCGCGAGGAACCCAAAACCGGAGAGTCAAACTGAAAAAGTCCCTCCCAGCAGTGTCTCCAACGTCGAAACCCTCTCTTCAATCACGGGCCCCTCTCGCTCTCACCACCGATGCCCTCCCCCGCTCTTCTTACTTCAATGTGGGGAGGGAGGCCCGTAATCACAGGGCTGCAGCAACGCGCCGCCAGGCCGGCGCAGCACACAAGGCGCAAAAGGCGGGAACGCCGCCATCGCGAAAACACTGCCGCGGTGAAAATGGCGGGAACGCCGCTGTGGGAAGTGCGGGAACGCCCACACGTTGAAATGGCGGGAACGCCGTCGCCGCGGGAACGCTGGCACGTAAAAAAATGGCGGGAACGCCGGCACGTTGAAGTGGCGGGAAACCCCCGGCATGGTGCAAATGGCGGGAACGCCGGCGCTGTGAAACTGGCGGGAACGCCGCCGCAGTGAAATGCAGGAACGCCGGCACCGCCGAAACGGCGCGAACGCCATAGCTGCGTCATCTTGCAATTTCGCCATCACTCACCAACACCCGGCCACTCCCTTGCCACCAGCAGCTGGTCGAGTTGACGAGCGACGTCGCTCCAACTCGCCGTCGATGGCGACCAGCCCGGGCTCGCAGCCTCCTCCCATGCAGGCTGCAGTCGCCCATCCCCCGGGGCACATCACCGGGGCCCCAGACTCCGTGGTCGTCGCAGGGAGAGGCCAGGTGCAACCCACACCGTCCATCCGCACCTCCGGTTGGGTCTTGCACTTCGCTGCCAGCTTTTACACCATGGCAGCGAAGGGTACAGCTTCTTCAAATTAATCAGCGAAAGTTCGATGACCACTTCTACACCAAATGTAGTAGGTTCGAATTAGGTGCACACACACGCAGCTTGGAGGCAACACTATTTATTAAACGGTAAATAACATAACGCTGTACATGAGGTGGTAACCACCTTCCTCAACTCACTAACACTCTGGAACGCGACACAGACTGGACCAGGCAGGCAACGGCCTGCCTGGCCCAGGACGACGACTCGGGACTTGACGACCGATGATGTCTTCACTTCGGAGTGCAGTACAACAGCAGCCTCGCTCTGCGTTCACACCACGCTTATATTTGGTTTGGCGTGGCTGGCTCCGCCCCGGCGTGGCTGGCTCTCTTCAGGCCACGCCTCCCTTCCCAGGACACGCCTCACTTCCCCCACCTCTGGGAGGGTCCGGATCCCTCCACCACGCGACCCCCCAGGCACCCCCTTGGGGCCCCCAGCCTTCGTACGGGCCGACACAGTAGTGACCTTTCTCTGTCACTACACATGTGTAACGACATAAATGAGTCATTCTATGGCGATAGTGGGTGGACTATAACATAAGGGCTCACTAGAGGGTAGATTCCAGATGTCACGGAGATCGGGTCCGGACATGACAGTCTGGATGAACCCGCGAGATCACGTGACCGGAAAAGGGGGCACGGGGACCCCCAGAAGGGTGTGATCGGGGCACGTGATGTGGACCCAGAGCCTCCACGAAGGATCGAGAAGGCGGAGAGTGACCAGGGGTGGAGCCCGGTCATGCCTCAGGAGATATAAGCCGAATCCTGAGAGGGAACGTGGCTCACAATCTAAGGTCTGCGAATTCAAACCTTGGTTGGGGATTGATTCAGCCAATGATTCCTCCAATATGGATATAATAGAGTGCCCATTTGAGGAAAGAATTGTGTCGACTCCTTAATGATTTTCAGTTTTTACATGGACTCGTGTTTTATATTTCAGATGGAAGAGTGCGTCTGGTGGACCGTGAGTTGGAATGCCAGGGCCGCGTGGAAGTGTTTCACAACGGCTCCTGGGGCACGTTGTGTGGGTCCAGCTGGGATGTGTGTGGCGAGTTGCAATGTGGAAGTCTCGTGAATGCCATCACGCACCATGGCTTATTGCAGCGTCCAACATGGAACGCCCATTGCAGTGGCGTGGAGCAGAGTTTTGCCGACTGCGCCCTGACGCCAGGAAACAAGCATGATTGTGCACTTAGTGGATATGCTGGCGTCGTTTGTTCAGGTAAACAGGTATTACATGTTTAATTGATCTCGAGTTCTCTGCTCAGGGGCAGGTCTTTTCAGAATCTTATTCAGATTGGGGAATAATCCAATGAGCTATGAAGCTCCTTTTCACATATGTTCGGTAGACATCTTGATTCAATCTCCGTCCATCCATCATCTATCCATGCCCCCTCTCAATACCTTTGCTACGGAATTTTGAGTCAACTGATGAGGGTTCCTATATTAAAATAAACCACAGCATCAGGATGAAGCCCATTCGTGGAATGCTGAACTTCTTATGACAATAATCCCTCTTTCCAGGGCTGTCCATGGGGTGTGCAGGGCCCGGGGTAAGCTCCGCTGTGGGCCTCCCAACGCCTTCAGACTAAACTGTAACAATTACATCTAACACCGTGATGTCGAAGCGTGTAGAGCATCCCGAAGCTCGGGGCCAGATGCGGTCGCCCCGGTGATTCGCTGTAAACTAGGGACGGCTCTGCCTATGGCATTTCCATACGACTCAATGTCAGTTTTAATGTAAGCTCTGTCAACAGCGGTTGTGCAGTAATTTGGCAAAAACGTCCCCTGTTACAAGCGGCTTTGACCTTGTGCAGTTCCTCGATCTCTCCCATTTACGATATGAATGATGACCCCGTGCAGCCAGTTGCATTTCTCGAATTTATGTTGGCCTACTCCATGCAATCCAGCACATCTTCTTGGATCTTTCGGTGAAGTCACGTAGAATGGAAATAATAAAATAATAAAAATAAAACATAATAAATTAATTCTCACGACGTTTCGGCCACAACGCAAGCAGCCGTCCTCAGGTGGAGAACAGGTCTGTCGAGAAGACAGAGTCTTAATGACACACCCCAGGCTTGGAGTGTCTATTTAAGCTGGGATGGAGGGGGGGAGAGTGCCTTGACAAATAATTTGCATATCAAGATGAATTTAGCATATTTATGGAAAATGCAGATATGCGATTAGTACTACTTGTGAAATGCGTAAGAGGTTTTGCGGGGGGTTTAAAGTCATTATGCCCGTGCATTATGCAGGATTAGCAGCATCAAAGGGAGGGGAAGGAATGTTAATAGTATGTAGCTGCAGTAACTAAACCACCACGTAAACAACTAAAGTATAAACTACATAGTATCATCAGTATACTAAATATACTCTCCAATAAGCCGAGCTACTAACAATAAGTAATACATTACAATTCTAGGTCGCAAAAAATATAATATGCTTCCAGCTACACTTTATTCTCTTACATCACACCAGTCTACACCGAAATCCAGCACATGTTAAACTGTATTTGATTTCCTACACAAATGAGGGTCTCGTTTAGCCAATTACCTGGCTATTTTACACAGGCTCATAGAGATACAGAGAGACACATAGAGACCCATAGAGATACATAGAGTAGCAATAATCTCACATGCAGTTGATAAAATACAGGAGCAATTGGATTTTTTTTATGAAATCCGATATCCCGCCCAGATGAAAAAGATTGAGATTAGTCCACAAGTGCTCTGTCGCCTTGTTCTCGTGAACAAAGGTATGGCAGTTCAATAAAATAGATTTTTTTATTTTACCAAGTAAGCACCACTCGGCTATATATCTCTTTTTTAGAAGCGACCTGGAAACAAATGAAGGCCCAACAAAGTGGCTTATCATGTGGACATTTATAGCAGCAAATACTCTAAACAGATGTTTATAATGTGGAGGGAAACATCGGAGGACCCAGCGAAAAATCCACGCGACCACAGGGAGAGAGACATTCAAACTCCAAATACATAGCAGATGTCAGGTTCTGAATGGATCCCACGACTCCCTGTATACCAGACAAGATTGTTAACATCTCGCCACCGTCACGTGGTGTGATCCACCAACTACGAAATAGGTGATGAATTACAGGTCACGTGCACAGCCATCAGACTCAATCACCACATGGAGGTTAACTTCATAATTCGGATTTAATGTTTGCACAAAACGTTAATGCAATACAGTACTCGTGTCACGACCAACGTCAACAAAGAGTAACTCTAGATTTAGAAACGGGGATCCTGTAAAGTGATAGATACCAGGGGTGAACGGTTTAGGTAAACATTGAGCCACAAGGGTTTAGATCATATTGACAAGAACGTTCTCAACCGCTCAGATTCAATCCACCTTTTCAGGACTGTGGATCGTTGTTTGTATTTATCTGAAACAGATCACTTTATATAGCTACTGCGTAATGATGTACAATGCAATACAAGCGCTCCCCACTTCTACGACGTTACAATGCGTTCCTGGAAACCAATGGTCGTCCTAAATTGAATCTTAATAAATCGAACCCCTATTTTCCCTTAGACGGTGGACACAGCAGAAACGTCACTTTATCGGCCATATTTAACAGGGTTTAATAGGTCAAGATCCACACAGTCTGTTCAAATGTCACGTGAGAAGATGCGTCGTAAATCAAATTTCTGCGTCTTAAATCGATTCACGGTGCCGTTTTCTGAACGTAGTAAATCGGGCCATCGTAAACAGGAGACCGCTTGTATTATGATTGCATGATCATATTAACTCCGGGGACCCATTTGTAAACTTGATTTCATTTCCATTTATGGCGGTTAAACAGGGCCTCGCTTATTTAGTCATTTATTTTACTCTACAGCGCTACTCAGCACGCTGCTGTCTGAAACATTATTCACCATATTATTTGGGTCTTTCGGTAAAGTCACGGAGATAGGTTGAAAGAAAATAACAAAAAAACGACGTTTCGATCACAACAAAAGCGATCGTCATCAGGAGGAAAAAGAGTAAAGCTGCTGAGGCAGACCGTTTCTTAACCACTTTCACCACGATTCAACATCTTGGCAGCACAGTAATAGACAACGACCCCACGTATAGCCTTAACAGACTGTGGGGGCAAGTGCTGGTCGCGAGCAGCACCTATTAAGGCCGGCATGGCACACGAGGGGGTGGGTGGCCAGCACAACGCCCGACCGCCTTTGTCTCCCCAGTGGCGATGTTTACGCACAGCACCAGAGAAAAGTCAAGCGAGTCATGAACAATTAATGAATAAAAATAGAATAAAAAGTACATATATTCTTGATAATTTGTCAACAATAAATGCAAGCGTATGCAAGGCAGTAAAACAACAACAGTCCCAGACCACACCAAGACAACACATCGTCCCCTCAATTAAATTGTACATAACAATTAAACTATCAATACAACCTTTGAGGACCCACGGCATACGAGGGGGTGGGTGGCCAGAACCATGCCCGGCAGCCTTCGTCTCCCCAGTGACGATGTTTATGCACAGGTTGACTCGACGTAGGGGAGGCTCGTGATCAGTTCAGAGAACCGTCGCTGCTGTAGGTGGCCGTGAGCGGGAATTGAACTTGGGTCGCCAGGTTCGTAGTACAGTGCGCTAAGCACAGTAATGACACATACAAACACCCCTGTTGCTTCTTATTTTCATTCATCCAAACGTTTCCTCTGCGGGTTTCTATGGCCTGATGAAAAGTATTGTCATCACAGCGTGATCCAGTATGTTTATTACAGTGTAACAATTTTTTTCATCGGGGCTAGAATTTAGGCAAATTAAGTTTCAAAATCAAATTTGAACGCAATGTGCTTTTATGTTGTTGTGGGCAGTCATTAATGAGTGGGCTGAGAAGAACAACTTTTACTGCACTTGAGATTCCACGCTCCAAGTCTCTACCGTCCCTGTCTGTTCTTCTCTCGCTCTGCACCCCGTATCGCTCTCTCGCTACTGTCCCCTTCTTGCTCTCCTTTACTGGAACCAGCTCCTATTTCAGCCATACATCAACCTGCAGCTTCCGTTTCCCCTTTAAAACACCTCTTCTCCCCTGCCCCCAACCCCAGCTACGACCAGGCCTACCCCAACCTCTTTTACTACCCCGACTCCTATCACTACGCCTAATCCTACCCCTATCCCTACCCAATACCTACCCAACCCCTATTACTACCCCAACCCTTAACACTACCCCTCTCACTATGCCTGGCACTACCCCTCTCACTACCCCTGTCACTACCCCAACCCCGATCACAAGCTCTATCACTTCCCCAACCCCTGTCACTACCCCTATCACTACCCAAACCCCAACCCCTACACCAACCCCTCCTTAACCACTCCAACCTACCTCTGAAAGCTGTGTTCGTGCATCATGGATCTGCCGTGCAAAGTAGCCAAGCAACTGGTGACATGACACCTTCATCCGTGTGTAGCGTCAGGTCGCGTACGCACATGTGTAGCGCTGTAGATGGGCTGCACTTACCTGCAATGGCGGACGGTGCCCATCATGGGCGGTACCTTGTACCGGCAGGGAGGTCGCTAGAATCCACAGCCCAGGAGGGAGGGGGCTTGCGGGGTGTCCTGGGATCCCCCTGGACCCCCACCCTCCTGGGACTCCTAGGGGGGCGTGGCCAGAGGCTGACACGCCGGGGAGGTGTATAAAAGCCGGACCTCTCCACAGGTTGAGGGCAGAGTAACGACGACTGAATACTGAATACCAGCTAGACTAGGACACTGACCTCGAGCCCGCTGCCCTTGTAAGGGCCGGGTCGAGCTTGGACCAGTGATCGGACCCGTACCTTGGCTGGGTCGGGTCAGGTAGCCTCCCCTAGGACACGGATAGCCGGAGGGCTGGGAGCCAGCAGGGGGCAGTGTTTAGGTCACGATAGCCCAGAGGCCATACCTCCCTAGATAGGGGGTGTTAAGGGAGTTGATGTTAGTTAAAAATAAACATACCGTGTTGCCTCTACAACAACGTCTCCATCTCCATAAAATAACTCACTACACGTGTAACAAATAAAATAAACTCGACACTCAAAGCTAGATTTTTCTTCCCTCTCTCACACACATGCAGGCGTCGGAATCATCAGCCAGGCCGTGCTGAGAGCAGAGTTAAACAAAACAGCTCTCTCTCCATTGCAGATGTTGTAGCAACCGTTGTGTTTCTTACAGCCGCTGGCGTTCGACTTCTGGGAGGCAACAGCAGCTGTGAAGGTTTGTTGGAGGTCTACAGGAACGGAGCCTGGGCCGGGCTTTGTAGCTCAGTGCTGGATTACCAAGACGCCGATGTGATCTGCAAGTCTCTCCACTGCGGAAAAGCATCGTTCGTTGGAAACACAACCGAGTTTGGCCTCGGATCCACTTCTGTTCTTTCACAAAGCGTTGCTTGCGTTAAAACTGCAACTTCCATTGGAAATTGCAGTTGGCTTGACTCCGTACCGTGTCATTATACACAAGCGGCCTCTGTGATTTGTGCAGGTTAGCAACGTGAGAATGTACACCACTGATTACATACACACACACACGGGACTCAGGCGGCAACTTGCTACTGATTATGTAATATTAAATAATATTATTGGGGCTCCGCGGTGGCGAGATGTTATATCCTTCTCCTGGTATGGAGGAGGTTGTGGTTTCGATCCCGAACCTGGCGATGCCTGTATATTTAGAAGTTGCGTGTTCTCTTTCTGTCCCCGTGGTCACGTGGATTTTTCTATTGGTCCTCCGGTTTTTCCCTCCACATTTAAAATCAAGATGCGTTTAGAATATTTGGCTGCTATAAATTTCCACGTGATGAGCTACTTCGTTAAACTATCATTTGTGGCCTGGTCGCATCTAAAAAATGCTATATAGCACAGTTGGCTTTGCCTGCTAAAATAACAAATAGTATAATCGCGTTAATAGTATCTAAATCGTATGAAACGATGTGACAGTGGATACTATAGTGATTTTAAAAAGTCAGAAAATAATACAGGTGTGACTCACGAACTGAGAGTTTATGCAGACATCCGATGAACACCTCCGGTCACTAACCGAACCTCAGATTAGCACGGTTTGCTACGTACGGTGTTCAACATGCATGCATATATACATACAGACGAGCAATGTTTCGATGTAATAAAAGCACAATTTAAATAAAGTTCGTATTTGATTCTGCACACATTTGAGATTATTTATCGGATGTATTTATACATTATTCTTTTACAAACTATGCTGTGTATTTTTCTCTTTCAAGTTCCTGTGGAGAAAACAATAGTCTTTTCAGGATATGATGGAGTCATATTGTCTAACAATTTTACCATGGATGACAAGTCCCTGACCTATACATTTCTAATACAATCCAGATCTCCAAATGTAATAAAAATAAAAATTGAGAACATAAGGTAAGAAAATATTGCGTTGTCAAAACATAACAAATCCACCTGCACACTACAATGCGCTATACACAGTAGGATTAATCTCGTTCACAGGCGAAATAAGAATTTCAGGAGCTTTGCCCATGGATAATTTAGGAGTTTCTGCAACCCATGGGGCATCGCGAATTTAAGGATTCGCGGATTTGAGGAGTTTCACTTTACAGTAAATTTCTGTTTATCGCGTGGCGTCCACACTATGCGTTTTCTTTTTAACATGGTGTTTCTTTCGTAAAAAGTTTTTCGCTTAACGCAGGCCACACCCGCTATAACACAAGGCTAGCACATGACGGACTACTCACTATAACCCGAGTCTAGAACGTGATGGAGTACTCGCTACAACACGAGTCTAGCACGTGACGGACTACTTTCCTAAACGGCGTGGGTGTTGTTACGGGTTGGAACGGCACACCCACTGTTACTGTTATTCCTCATGGGAAAAGTATTCCCACTTACCGCGATTTCGCTTTAATACAACAGCCGCGTTAAGCGAGGACTCGCCATATTTAAGTAATAAATTAATCCTTATACCAATAGTGCGTTAACCGCAGTACTCTGTGCAATTAGTGGTGAAACAGAAGCGGTTCTGTTTTGGGACCGCTTTTGTTTAAAAACAGGACACTCTTTGATTCAAATAAGTTGACTGCACAGTTTTAATGGACGTGGATTGACTGAAACATATTTACAGTTTGGTCCGTGAGAGAGGTGATAACGCGAGATATGTGCATAACAAATGTTATTGTATTGGCCTGCATTTAGATGACCAAGCTATTTTCGGACTGAGCCCTAACCCTTTCCGTTTCTTGCAGCTTGCAAGAGAGCAACTCGTGCGTACTGCAACGGCTCGAGGTTTGGGATGGACAGGTGAGCGAAGGCAACTCCCTGGCTGTGCTCTGTGGGGGAGCCGCTGTTGGCCAACACATCAAGTCCACGAAACAGGTCATCTCCTTGGTGTTAAAGACAAGAGGACCGTTAGATGGTAAGTTCAAACAGAAATGTCACGTAATGTGTACGCACGAGGTTGATTCGAATTCTCATTGCCAATTTTTTGGTTCTAAAAGCTATCGGATCTCATTCAAATATGTTATAATTGCTCCTGTACTTATCATCAACTGCATGTGGGGTTATTGAAAATGTGTTGACGAGGGTTGAGAGATGGAGGAACTTCACGAGGTTAAAACTGTATAGAACAGGGAACGTTTGCCAAATTACTCCGATACGGCTCTAAGACACAGCATGAATAAGAAGGGACGTTGAATTGTGCGGTAATGCCACAGAGGTTTTTTCACAAGCGGTTCAGTATCCCCACAGAAGGTGTTTTTTTTACAGAGATATGCTGAATGCTATTGGCATACACAATAGAAGAATATTTCAAATTAACACAAAGTGGGTTTGAGTACGAACAGATTGGATTTAACAAGAATCTTTGACGAACCCAGACCCTTCTGCAGAGCGCACGAGGTAGTCAACATCTTGCCACCGTGGTGCCTATAATCTACATAATCTTTTGCCGCACCTCAGATTAGAACAGTTGGCTACGTACGGTGCGAAAGAAGTTCGACATACATCATTGTATCAATGGAGAACAACTGGGATATAGGAGGAGAAGCTTTCAATTTGCAATAGAGATTATATGCTTATAACTTGGGTTGCAAAAGAATGATGTGGGTAAGAGGAGCACTTATTTTTTGTGATTGTGTTTAATTAGAAGTAGAGGCGGACCTCGCTTAGCACGACTCCGCAGAACGCTGATTCGTTTGAGCACTCTTAGTCGTGGAAAAAAATATAATTCATTTTTTTAAGAAAATCAAAACGCCTACAAATTTATCACGAGTGAGAACACACAGCAGCAGCGATGGCTGAGGAAACCTACCAGCCCACATTATTCGCTTGGCCAACCAGCCCCCAACCACTCCCCACGATTCGAAACATACCCAGTCTCTCTCTCTCTTCTTTTATCACTCCCCTTCCTCATCCACACTCCCCGTTCGTGATGCCTCCCTCCTCCCCGTCCAACTCCTTCTATAGTCACCCTTCTGTTATATGAAGTGTGAATACCTTTCACCAAATGAGCTTTGCCAATATTGAAAGCCATGTAAAATAGGATAAATATAAAGTGCAGACAGCCTCCAGTTTACAACGATCAACATTTACGACGTTGATATAATCCCACCATGGATCAATTTAGGACGCATTTTGCGACATGACTCCACACATTTGAACAGTGTCTGGCGTCCGATGTGACTTGGCATGGAGTTTTTCTTTTTCTGGAGTATTTTTGTGGATATTTGCCGATTAAATATTGTTAAATGTGGCTAATAAAAGGGAAAAAGACGTCGGTAAGTAATGTTTCTACTGTCTATGGGAAAACTGTCGAATTTACGATGATCCGATTTATGACGACGGGGCATCCAGGAACACATCGTGATGCCATAAAAGTGGAGACCCCCAGTATATGGATCTGTTTGACTGTAATGAGTGTAATGCCGAGATGAATTCAATCCACTGGAAAACATTCAATTTCACCGCAGGTCGAGGATTCAACATTAGCTACAGCTCCATTAAAGTCACAAGGCCTTCAGGTGAGGACATGCTCAGCGCACCCTGTCAACCCGTGCAAATGTTAAACATTACATTCAGTGGACAATTTACAAAGTGTCGATTTAACAGTATTGAGGCGCAGCTTGCCTTCTGACCATTCACGTTGGGATGACTCCAGATAAGTGGAGTTCATCATCATCCAAATTCATCCTATTGTACAAATTCCGCAAGATTATATTAAAGATATATATGGAGTAGATGCACGCATACCCCTGACAAATAGAATCTGCCATACTATTGTATTTTAATTGTATAGAGAACCTTTGGTCAAAGTGCTAAGCATAGTTTTAAAACGGTAACATAATAGAATGGTTTACCTCGCATGAGCGTGCAAGGATTGAAGAATGAGTGACCGAGATAGAGGGATACCTATGGGTTCGAAAAATGTAGGGGAGGGACAGGAAGGAGTGGAGGGATGAGGGGAGGAAAGGGAAAAATAATGGGAAACAGAGAAGAGGTTGAGGCTTTAAAACTGCTTAAAGTACACGATAATTTTTGAGTTTATGGGCAGTGTTGAGTCTATCGGAAGTGTTGAGCCCATAGGCTGTGTTGAGCCCATAGGCAGTGTTGAGTCGATGGGGCAGTGTTGAGTCTATTGTGCAGTGTTCAGTCTATGAGCAGTGTTGAGTCTATGGGCAGTGTTGAGTCTATGGGCAGCGTTGAGTCCATGGTACAGTGTTGAGTCTATGGGTATTGCTGAGACGACTGTGCAGTGCCGAGTCTATGGCAGTGTTGAGACTATGGGCAGTGTCGATTCTATTGACAGTGTTGAGTCTGTTGACAGCGTTGAGTGAATGGGCAGTGTTGAGTCCATGGGCACTGTTGAGTCTATGGGCTGTGCTGCTCAATGTACAGTTTAAGTTTATTCCAGTGGAGGGTGGCGAGGGAGATAGTCCGGAGTTGAGATTGGGCATAGGGAGAAGGAGGGACAGAGAGAGAGAGAAGACTGGGAATGAAAAGGACGAGAGGAGTGGGTGTGGAAGGAAATGAGAGTGGCGATATGAAGTGGGCCAATGTCACGGAGAGATTTATAGACTCGAGGCAGGATTTTTAAAAGACAGCGGGGTGGTAAAAGGGAAGCCGGTGGAGTTGGTTGCAGAAGGAGAGATGAAGCGTGAGAGAATTAGAGTGGGGAGTTTGAAAGCAATCCCTGCCGAATAATTTTAACATTTTTGGAGGGGAGTGACAGCCTCGGCAGGGAGACCCAGAAGAAGAGAATTACATTACCAAGAATAAGAGGACTTCTACTGTTCCTTTAGTTCGAGTGAATGCAATGGTCTATGACATTGTTGATATTGTTTTTGTATTTAAATTTCAGTACCTGTAACTTGTGGGACGACATCAGTAAACACACAGAGTCCCTGGGTGGTTCAAATGCAGAACGTGTACGGCTATTCCTCTTGCAATGGTGTGCTCATTGGAATTCGATGGATACTGACTCCTGCAAACTGTGTTAACAAGTGAGTTCCATGCATGCTGTGTGCATTTTAATGTAATACATTCCCCATACACATTTAAAATATGTGTGTGTGTGTGATGTGCGCTAACCACTGCACTACAAACCCAGCGAGCCGGGTTCGATTTCTGCTCACGGCTACCTGGTACAGTGTGTAAACATCGTGACTAGTGAAACAAAGGTGGCCGAGCATGGTGCTGGCCACCCACCCCCTCGTGTGCCATGCCAGCCTTCATGGGTGCTCGCCGGCCCACCCTGTCCCTCTCCTTCCATGAATCGTAAATAGACAATAAAAATAACAAATTTCGGAAATGATGAGTAACCACTCTGTATTGTGTTCTGGTTGTTGTATATATTGTGTTTTAAAAAGAAAGAAAATATGCTGATTTGTGAAATTATGCCAATGAATGAAATTCTGCAAATTTAATAAAATAATTAAACTTGCGTGTATTTCATGTTCATTGATGTCAATTGAGGGTAAGTGTAATGTGATCAATCTATGTGTGATTAAATGTGTAAAAGTGTACATAAAAATGTATGTGTATGATCTATGTGTGTATAGGAGTGTTATGAATGTTTGTGTGTTAGTTTGTATTATGATCAATCGGTGTGCGTGTAGTTACGTGTATTATTATTGGCTCGGCTTCGTTGTCTAGGGGCGTATCTTATGTGTGTGACGGTGTGTGTGTTGCTTAGCTTCATTGTCTAGGGGTGTATTACCAATCGTGATAATACAATGATTCTCGCTTAAACATTTACTGGTTTTGATTTTAGTGTAATTATGTCCAGTCGCAGGATTCAGATCTCGCCACAGGATACAGTTTTTATAGTTTGATAATTATGCAAAAACTTAGGAAGGAACCACTCAGACTATTCTGTGTTAAGCAACTTTAATAGCTAAAACCACTCTAATGTGCGAACACGCTTATGATCGGAATTGCCACAACAGTACTCCTGCAGATATCATACTCATCGATCCGTCAAATTAAACCTCAATGGTTTGGTTGTTAAATTGGGCACTGAAACAATAGGCTAACTCCTCATAGCAGCGCGACAATATACGACGATAGGAAAGTCCTTAAAATAACAATATTCATACGGAACCGTGCTAAAGAAACATGTGCCCTATGACAAAAGGGGGCATTAATGAATTCATTGGTAAGATTAGGCAATTTCAAGAAATATCTCAAAACAATATTATTCGTGTGAGTGTGTAGATTCGTGACATAAATGCTTATCTTCTTGATTCTTTCGGTAAAGTCACGTAGAAGGAAAATAATAAAATAATAAAACATATTAAAATTATTCTCACGACGTTTCGGCCACAACGCAAGCAGCCGTCTTGCGTTGTGGCCGAAACGTCGTGAAAATTATTTTATTATGTTTTATTTTTACTATTTTATTATTTTCCTTCTACGTGACTTTACCGAAAGAACCAAGAAGATGAATCCCTGCAGTCACGAAAGCTTCAAATCGAAATAAATGCTTATACATATTTAGTGTGACATCAATGAATTTATTGGTAAGATTATGCAATTAAAGAAATATCCCGAAACAATCGTATTCATGCGAGTGTGTATAGATGTAACATAGATGCTTATAAATGTTTAGCGTTACATAAATTAATTTATTGGTTAGATTATGTGATTAAACGAAAACCAATTACTAAAATACTTCTAAAATACCGTATTCATGCAACGTGAGGGACAGAACAATGCTTCTCCACGACAAACTAATAATTAACACAACACCTTGGAATGGCCACCCTTTTCGAAACAAAAACCCCGTGGAACAATCTTAATCGTACCGATATGCGCGTTGTGTGTGTGTTGGAGGGCAGTCACCACTAGGTCGAATAATTATAGCGGGCAGTATGGTTTGCACGTATTGTGTCTGCTAACTGTGGTTCTGGGGTCCAGCGTTTTTACCTTATACCAAAAATACCTCAGGTCCCCAGCAGGGGGCGATGGGTCGGCGGGTGGGTGTTGTCGAACACACGGCGTTGTCAGGCATTGTCCACAGCGGAGTGGTTGTCGAGTCGGCACGCTGCGCACGCAGCGTGCCGACTCGACACGTCTGCAGTAATGTGTACCGACAAAACCTAAGAATATGTGTCCCAAACCCATACGGATGCCTAAATAAAACCTAACTCCCACCACCATCCATCCCAGAAGAATTCCCTCATCAAAACTCTACACCATAGAGCTTGATGTATTCCCGACCATCATCACCTAGCCAGTCAACTGGAACACGTACACCAAGCTCTCAAGATGAATGGATATTCAGACTACATAATCCATAAAGCTATCACCCCCATCCATTGGGAAAGAACAATCTGAGGACCCAATCAAAATCATCACCTTGCCATACATAGCAGGGGTCACCAAAAATATTTCCAAAATCATGAGCAAACACAAGATCCAATTTCGATTTAACACAGTACGTAAAAATCGTGATCTGATCCCATCTGTGAAGGATGTGATCCCTAACATGCAATACCCCGGCGTCTACAAACTAAGCTGTGTCTGCAGCGGTAGTTACATTGGGGAAACTAATAGACATGTCTCAGACCATGTTCGTGAACATAAGACAGATCTGAAACACGGTAGGACCAATACCTAGGCTATGGCTGAGTTTTGTTTTAATGCGGTGGGCTCACACGAAATTTATTTCTCTAAGACGAAGGCACTTTGGAAACCCACTGGCTATCAACAAAGATTCGTTCATGAAGCCATCCATATATACAGACACAATTTCAACTGAGAAGACGGGTACAAACTTAGCAATCATTGGAAGGACGTTATCAACCAGTTTAAATCATAACTGGCTGTGATGTTCCCATCCTACCACCTTCTGATGTTAGTTGTTATTTTCGGCTTTCCGATTTTACATTAACATATTACATTTCTCACGTTAACACAGCCACCTTCGCACGCCGACCTCAAGGTGACGGCGGCTCTGTGATCTTACATTAACATGCTAATCTATCATATTAACATAGCTACCTCAGCGCGCTCGCCATGGAGGCCACTCACCGATCTTACATTAACATACACATTTTTACCTGGCAGCCCTTTAATTGGTGGAAACCCCACCACCATCGCGGTCGCTGTCCACCACTTACATTAACATTAGCTTCCCCGCCCATGCTGCTGACATTTGGGCTATGCCTATTACAAACCTTTATAAACAGTTTGACTTTAGAAGCTAACCCCCTTTTCCTGATGCCGACTGCTTGTGTTGCGATCGAATCGTCATAGTTTTTGTTATTTTCTTTGAACCTATCTATGTGACTTTACCGAAAGACCCAAAGAATATGAATTGCCTTACCTCAATGTTAAGGCCATAAGTCTTTCAATGAAAAGCACAACGTAACACAACAGCACTAAATTTAATCAACTATTACAAACAGAACTTCTATTTTGATCACTAAAACATTCTAATCATTTTCCAACTCCGTTAAATCTGTTGATTTTAGTTGGGTTGATAAAAAAATAAGCTAATTATTAACACCCATGCACGAGGCTAACACCATCTTAATTTTAGAACTTTCGTGACTGCAGGAATTATTATTTGGTTCTTTCGGTTAAGTCACGTCTAAAGATAAAATAATAAATTAAACTAAATAATAGAATAGTATTCTATTATTTAATTTAATTTATTATTTTATCTTTAGACGTGACTTAACCGAAAGAACCAAATAATAACACCATCTTATAAAATTTCCCACGCAAAAACCGGCAAACTAGCACAACACTAAAAATAAGTGGACATCTCATGTCTGCAATAATAACCAGACACATCCCCATCACCCTATTTCAATCAACATTCATATCAAAGTCTTATTTGTGCATATATTCATCACTAACAATAACTCAATCAACTGTCAATTAAAATTACCGAGTTTCTGTCACCTATTCTTTCGGTAAAGTCACATAGAAGGGAAATAATAAAATAATACAAATTTAACGTAATACAATTCTAATAAAAGACCAATTCAGAGTTTATTGGTCACCCCGTGCCCTTATAAATCTCAACGTTCATCCTACAAAATCCCATCAAAATGGAGAAATGAACCTGATGGCGGGACCCCGGGGTGCCATAAGCCCCCGGCTCTCTTATAAACTGCGCTGTGACGTCATTTTATGTCTGTTGAAGGAGAACGATACCGCCAAAAATAAATTAATTACGATTTTGATTTCCGTTTATTCGGGAACCCGGGGTCCCGCCAGAAGGTTCAAATACAAACAAATAAAAAAAAGTGTGCCGTATTGAAACGGCTGTACACCGTATGGACCTGAAAACTCAATTTCTCTGCACAAGGACACGGGAAAACGATATGCGTTGACAGGTAGGCAGTCAATTAACATTCAAGTAATATTAATTTAAGTTATACTTCATATTTTAATGGAGCCAATGTAATATGCATCTCACCAGCATGGATTCAACCACAATTATAAATTGAGGGCGTGCCTTTTACTCTGAATAGTCTACACACTGTAGGGTTATGGCCTGCTGTTCACTTGGGGCTCGTGGTCCTATTTTCTCTAATCGTCATTGCCTTCACTTACAACGAAAAAACCGCAGCAATTACAGCAATACGTCGCAGAGTGCACAGTTATATGTCTGATCATCACAGGTTAGCTCACACCAGCTACACAAACAACACTTGCTCCTGTAGTCTGTGCAGGCTAAACGGGAGATCGTTATCTTTGTGTAACAACTGAGACGACTGAAAACTTGGAGCCTCTTTATTGAAAACACAGTGACTATACTAGGCCCTGACTTGGTTCTTAACTTCGTGGTTCGTCCCTTCCCTCGTAAGTCCCCACTCCTCGTGCTTCTCTACTTTCATGCTCCTCGAGCCCACTTTCTCGAAATTTCCTGACCCTGTTCTTCCTTTAACCAATCCCTGTCCTTCTCTAATGGATCCCCTATTTACGTTCAAACCCTTTTTCTCCAATCAGTTTTAAAGCCTGCCTCCCAACCAATCACCGTGGAGGCCTCTTTCTGTCAATCGGAGACCGTGGTTAATTTTCGAACTAGCCATTAGGCTGCACATTGGCTTGGAGACATTTTTTTGGTCATTACATTTGTGAAGTATAAATGTGTGTGCATTTTAATGGAAATATCTTCTTTAAACATAGTCCAAACAACGTCTTAATGTAATAGTGACATTAAACAATGTGACCTGGCCAGGTTCCTCTAAATAGATACATGTTATTTATTTCAGCCGGAAGGGACCAGTGAACTACTGCTCTGATTTCATCGGCGTCCTACCATGGTTCAGATGTTATACACAAGGACTAACACCACCTACAGACTCAACACTGCCTATAGACTGACACTGTCCATAGTCTCAACACTGCCCATACACTAACACTGTCCATAAACTCAACACTGTGCATAGACTCACACTATCCAAAGACTGAACACCTCCCATAGGCGAACACTGCTCACAGACTAACACTGCCCATAGACTCGCTCTGTAGATAGACTCAACACTCAATGCTGCCCATTGACTCAACGATGCCCATAGAATGAATACCACCCATAGACGAATACTGCCCACAGACTAACACTGCCCATGGACTACCAGTGCAGGTAGTCTCAACACTGTCCATGAAATCAACACTGCCCATATATTCAACAATGCCGATAGACTAATACTGCCCTTAGATTTAACAGCACATATAGACTAGGCTCTAAGGAAAGCTGTCTCGGGTGTGGACCAATCAACTTCAAGGACAGTGCACATTATCAGAGTAATGTTCTTTTGTTTGTATTATGACTGCAGGTATTGCGGTCTATGCAAACATGACTCCTTGTAAGAAGGTGTCAGTTTTGTTGCCAGATAGAAGGGTAAAAAAACCAATTATCATATTTTTACTGGCAAATGAGGTTCCCATAGTGTAGATGCTTGCCCCGAGCTCTCATACTCTGATGGTGCATTGTCTTTGAGTTGTGCGCCTTTTGGCGTCATCTGGTCCAACCCATGTGAGACTAGGCTCTAAGGAAAGCTGTCTCGGGTGTGGACCAATCAACTTCAAGGACAGTGCACATTATCAGAGTTATGTTCTTTTGTTTGTATTATGACTGCAGGTATTGCGGTCTATGCAAACATGACTCCTTGTAAGAAGGTGTCAGTTTTGTTGCCAGATAGAAGGGTAAAAAAACCAATTATCATATTTTTACTGGCAAATGAGGTTCCCATAGTGTAGATGCTTGCCCCGAGCTCTCATACTCTGATGGTGCATTGTCTTTGAGTTGTGCGCCTTTTGGCGTCATCTGGTCCAACCCATGTGAGACTAGGCTCTAAGGAAAGCTGTCTCGGGTGTGGACCAATCAACTTCAAGGACAGTGCACATTATCAGAGTTATGTTCTTTTGTTTGTATTATGACTGCAGGTATTGCGGTCTATGCAAACATGACTCCTTGTAAGAAGGTGTCAGTTTTGTTGCCAGATAGAAGGGTAAAAAACCAATTATCAGCACATATAGATTTTATGCTTTTAGCAATGCACACGCGTCATCCGTGGAGAGAGGGGGGGATTTCTGAATCGCGTACAAAATGCTACAAAAATACGCACAACACTGAGGTAAATTTTTCAAAGTGTCATGTCCTCTTCTCGCCCCCCCCCCCACCCCAATGTGTGCACTTCATACTATAGGGTTGGTAGATACTAATATAATGGAGCTTACATATTATTGTAGCGTGGCCGGGGTGATTGTGGGGGGGGGGGGGGGGGGGATAGCGGCCCAGCTCCCAGCCAATAAAGGTGCCACCTCGGCCGGCTGGGCAATCTAGGTGAAACCGGGGGCTCTGCACAGGACTAGGCCTCACTGCAATAGAGTCAGCATGTACTACTGTCGTGATAGCAGGTACCACCACAGTGAGTATACACTGCTGTAATAATTGCAGGTACCACCACGGTCAGTTTGCATTGCTGTAGTGAAAGCAGGTACCACCACAGTATGCACTGGTCTACTGATAGCAGGTACCACCACAGTCAGTATTCACTGCTGCAGTAATATCAGGTTCCACCACAGTCAGTATGCACTGCTGCAGTGATGCCACAATCCACCACAGTCGGTATGCACAGCTACTGTGATAGCACGTACCACCACAGTCGGTAAGCACTGCTGTAGTGAAAGTAGGTACCACCAAAGTCGATATGCACTGCTGTAGTCATAGCAGGATAGCACCACAGTCAGTATGCACTGCTGTAGTGAAAGCAGGTACCACCACGGTATGCACTGCTGGAATCATAGCAGATACCACCACATTCACTATGCATTGCTGTAGTGAAAGCACGTAACACCACAGTCGGCATGCACTGCTGTAGTGATAGCAGCTACCACCAGAGTCAGTAGACACTGCTGCACTGATACCAGGAACCACCACGGTCAGTATGCATTGCTGTAATCATAGCAAGTACCACCACAGTATGCACTGCTGTAATCATAGCAGGTACCACCACAGTGAGTATGCATTGCTGTAGTAAAAGTAGGTACCACTACGGTTGGTATGCACTGCTGTAGTGAAGGCAGGTACCACCACAGTCAATGTGTGTGCGTGGTGTGTGTGTAGACAACTAATAATTTAAATTAAGCTACTTAATTTTACAATAATAATGTGTGTGTCTAAGTCCATGTGTGCGTGTGAGTCGATGTGCGTGTCTGCATCAAAGTGTGTAAGAAGGTCTATGTGTCTGTGTGTGAGAGTCGATGTGTTTGTGTGTGAGTCGATATGTGTATGTGTCAGTCGATGTGTGTGTGTTTGTCGATGTGTGTGCGTGGGTCCATGTGTGTGTGCAAGTCCATATGTTCGTGTGTAGGTCTATGTGTGTGTGAGTATATCTGTGTATGTGCGTCGATGTGTGTGTGTGTATAACTCCATGTGTGTGTAAGTCGATGTCTTTGTGGGTCAATGTCAAAGTGTGTGTAAGGCGATGTGTATGTCTGTCTTTTTCGTCCAGGCAATGTCGGGCACTTCGCTCTAGTGTAGTATAAAGGTGCATGAGTGCCAATGATGCACGATGTTGAATAATGGTGCAGTGATTAGATTTTTCCGAGGTTGATATATATTCACAGCTTACAGTTCAGCTTGAGCCCAGTTCAAGTTGAGCCAATGTACATAATTTAGATGAAACATCACGACTTACAGAGTCTCCTTGACACTGCGAGATGAGTAAAAACAGTGGTTGATTAAATGTAAAATGTATCTAATTTATTTTTAAATTTTACGTTTTGCAGCCGACCAGTTTATGAGTGGCGAGTGAATTGGTTTGGATACTTTATCTGGTGGTGGGGGTGGTGGAATTGGGGCTGGTCTGGGAATATCGCTGTGGCGAATATATTTGTGCACCCGAAGTACAATGCCTCCCGCCCTGACTACAACATCGCTGTGGTGGAATTAAGTCAAAGCATACAACCGACCGAGTACATAAACCCGGCGTGTTTGCCATACTTTTCTGAAGCCGTGCCTTTTCCCGGAAAATACTGCTACCTTCATTCGAGTAAGTATTGCCCACGTACACATACACGCAGAGTATTAATTTCGTTAAAACACGTGGACAGTCGATGAATCACTTTGCTTATTGTGCATGAACGTTGCTAGGTTTCTGGAATAGATGTTGCTGTGAGCCGTCTTGTTTAGCACTCTAGCTAGCTCTGTCCTCTCGCAAAAGTCATACAGGGATTCCTTGATGTAACGTAATTGTAACGTAATTGACAAATTATGGTCACTTTTTTATTAATGAAATCGAACGTCTTTGTAAACGAAATTTCATTCCGGCACACTCCTTGAGATCAGCGTCATTCCAACATGCAGCAGATCTTTTGGTGAGTTCCCTGAATTTTTTTGTATTAACTAGTATTCATTCGTTGCAATACTTAAGTTATGTATTATTATTGCACTGTGAGAAGTGATAACGGTGTTAATGTTTAGGTGACAAGTAGAATTTGGATGACTTTCCAAAACACATCCCTCATTTTTAGTATTAATTCAATGGGAAAAGCCGTTCCGATTTACGACATTTCGTTTTATGCATGTTTCTTGAAGAACGAATCCCTTTTATAAATCGAGGGATACCTCAACCCCGATATACGCCTCCTCATTTTACCTCGTTTCGCAAATACGTCGTCACGTTATGAACACTGTTACCTGATCAGCGTCGCCTCAATCCCCTGACAGCATCATCTGTCCTTTCTCGTATCTATCACCTCTCAGCCTTCGTCTCCACCTACCTGCACACAAACTACTTTGCGTCGCGCATAAAGAAATGTGCCATACTATAGAGTACAATATATTATTTATAAACAAAATGTCGGTGATTGTTTTGTTTAGTGCACCGAATCTTAGTGTGCCCTGTATAATTTGTGTTAATGTTTACTGCTCTACATTCGTATCGAGTACAGTCTGTATAACGCAGTAGTTGCGTTCCTTAAGAACACTGCGTCATGGAAAAACCGTGTACTAATAAATTAAATATTGTATAGGGGGTTAAGCACAGTCCACGATAACACGTGAGATGCGTATGCAGGCTGAACAAAGACTGGGGCGTGTGGGTAGCATCTAGAAGCACCCAGCAGCATCCCAATGCCTTGTGTGACTATGCTACGCCGAGGTAGCCATACGACCACTTATTCCTACCCGCGCAAGGTAGTTATTTTCACTCAATCGCGTTATGTCCAATTCACATCCGCGTTATAAAATCTGTATCCTTCAATACATTCATCGCGTTATATACAATTTGCATTATGAAAGCACGCAGCGCTATAGAAGACTGCACAGTGTTTTTTTTATTATTTAATGTAACGTTAGTTATTTAATGTAGCACGCAGCATCACCGTACTCTCCGTTGTCTTTGTTTAGCTCTCGTAGAAACATTGCTGTGATTGACGTTTCGATATTCGTCGCGGCACCTTTCAGCAACGAAAATTCGATATAAACCGGGGTATTACTGTGTTGCAGAACAACTTGCATGGACACGACCTGTGAGAACGGCATTAGTTGATGTAACTAAGATCTGTACTGAATAATAGCATCTGTACTGTCACAGGATGCCCATGAAATAGAACTAAGCAGTTTATTTGGAAGGTTCATGTACTTATACAATTTTATCTTATATACTTGATTATTTTTAGTGACTTGCTTACCTTTTCTCTATTTTGCACTCCTGTTACTACCCCTATCACTAACCCAACCGCTATCACTACCCCTATCACTAATCCAAACCCTTTCAACAACCCTGTCACTACTCCAACCCCTATCACTACGCCAACCCAACCCCTCTCACTACTCCAACCCCTATCCCAACCCCTGTCACTACCCCAACCTTTATCACTACCTCAACCTCTATCACTACACCAACTCCTATCCCAACCCCTGTCACTACCACAACCCCTATCACTACTCCTATCACTACTCCAACCCGGATCACTACCTCTATCACAAATCCAACCCCTATCAACAACCCCTATCACTACCCAGCCCCTGGCACTACCCAACCCCTTTCACAACCCTTATCACTAACCCAAACCCTATCACTACTCCAACCCCTATCACAACCCCTATCACTACAGCTATCACTAACCCAACTACTATCACTACCCCTATCACTACTGTAACCCCTATCACAATCCCTATCACTAACTCAACCGTTGTTATTACCCCTATTACGACTCCAACCCATTTCACTAACCCTATCAATAACCCAACCCATGTCACAACCACCATCACTACTCCAACCCCAATCACTACCCCTATCACTACTCCAACCCGTATCACAACCCCTATCACTACCGCTATCACTAACCCAACCTCTTCCACTACCCCTATCACAAACCCAACCCCTATCTCTACCCCAACCCTATCACAACCCCTATCACTATCCCAACCCATGTCACTACCCTAACCCCTATTATTACCCCTATCAATACTCCAACCCCGATCACTACCCCTATCACTACCCCTATCACTCCCCCAACCCCTGTCACTACCCCAACCCCTATCAACAACCTCTATCACTAACCCAACACCCGTCAGTAACCCAACCCTTATCAACAACGCCTATCACTACCCCAACCCCTATAACTACTCCAACCCCTATCACAACCCCTATCACTACGCCAACCCCTATCACAACACGTATCACTACTGCTATCCCTAACCCAACCCATTCCACTACTCCTATCACTAACCCAACCCCTATCACTACCCCTATCACTACTCCAACCCCTATCACTTCCCCTATCACTGAACCAACCCCTATCACTACTCCAACCCCTATCACAACCCTTATCACTACTGCTATCACTAACCCAACCCCTATCAACAACCTCTATCACTACTACAACCCCTCTCACAACCCCTATCACTACCCCTATCACTACTCCAACTCGTATCACAATCACTACCCCTATCACTAACCCAACCCCTAACACTACTCCAACCCCTATCACAACCCCTATCCCTACCCCTATCACTGACCCAACTCCTATCACTACTCCAACCCCTATCACAACCCCTATCACTAACCCAACCACTATCACTACCCTCTATCCGTAACCCAATCCAATTCACTACCCCTATTACTAACCCAAACCCTGTCACTACCCCAACCCCTGTCACAACCCCTATCACTACTCCAACCGCCATCACAACCCCTATCACTACTCCAACCGCCATCACAACCCCTATCACTACCCCTATCACTAACCCAATCCCTATCAACAACCCCGATGACTGCTCCAACCCAGGGGCGGTTTCTTCATTAGGGCGATTGGGCGACGCACCACCAATCTCAGCCGTTACTGTGCCTCTGGATATAGTCCAATCAGCTTCATGTCACGTTCTGTGGAGTACCGCCTCTTTTTGGGCGATTTCACTCTGGCTGAGAATCGCCCCGTGTGGTTCCATAGACTTACATTCAAAGATGTTTTTTTTCGAACGGCGGGCGCTGCAATGCATTCTCTATGGCTTCCGGGAGGGCTCGCACTAACGTGCTTACGTCATCATACGTAAGCATGTTTCAGTCAACAATATTATTTAATAAAAGAAACTAAGTGGATTGTAATAATAGTGAGATAGAAACAAACAAGATGTATTGTAAGAGTCACTTTATTTTTCATTAATATTAAAGAAGTGAAGTTGCTTTTACATGCTTAAGCTGTTAATTTATCCATTGCATGGGTGGACCTTATCCTTGTCAATCATTCCAGACATTTGCCCCCCCTGAGAGATTTTGCAGGAGCCGCCACTGCTCCAACCCCTATCACTAACCCAACTCCTATCACTACCCCAACCCCTATCACTACTCCAACCCCTATCTCAACCCCAATCACTAAACCAACCACTATTACTACCCCTGTCACTACTCCAAACCCTTTCACTATCCCTATCACTAACCCATCACCAACCCCTATCACTAACCCAACCTCTATCACTACCCCAACCCCTATCACTACTCCAACCCCTATCTCAACCCCTATCACTACCCCAACCCCTATCACTACTCCAACCCCTATCTCAACCCCTATCACTAAACCAACCGCTATTACTACCCCTGTCACTACTCCAAACCCTTTCACTATCCCTATCACTAACCCATCACCTACCCCTATCACTGCCCAACCCGTAAAACTACCCCTCCTTAACCACTCCCTCCTGTCATCATAACTACACCACCACTAATAACAACCCCACTCTTTATTTAAACCAGTTTCATCTTACGTACATTATTATGATTGTCGTAAAGCATCTTGTGTGCAGGTGCTGCTATATAAAGATAACATATTAAGATTAGTGACCAACGGAGCATTACACATTCTACAGCATTGTGAGCTGTAGTTTGCTTTAATGACGTTGTACATATGTAATAAGGGACTCGATCCTGGTTCTGTCTCCGTCGTCCTTTATTCGGGTTCTTACACTTTTCCCGCACGGCCCTCGCTCAGAGCTCTCCCCTTGGCAGCTCCGTAGCTGCCCTCGCTCCCGTAGCCTCCACACCTCTGCAGCTCCGCTGCAGACCCCTTGTGCAGTCCTCCGGCTGCGCTCACTGCAGCTCCATCGCTGCTCTTACTGCAGCTCCACTGCTGCCCGTCGTTCCTCCGCGCTTGGTCACCGCTGGCCGACGGTGCCAAGTCTTACTCCCCCGTGTGTGTGGCGATCTCGCCACTCCTCGACCTCCGCCCTGCGTGGCCTCACTCTAACTCCGTCTCCCACACTCCTCCGTCTCTCCCTTAAGACCTCACCCCTCTCACCCACGTGACCTAACTCCTCCCCCCATGACGTCATATCCGCGAAGCCGTTTACGCCCGCATTACACATATATACAGTATAAAAATATGTATTTACTATATTAACCACGTGTCTATGTAATGTGCTGGTTCCATTTTTTAGCTTCAGGTAGACAAAGTTCACCCTACAGCATCATCGACACGAACGAGTGCAAGTCTTTCCAGTTCAACAACAGCGGCATCACCAGTCGGATGATCTGCACCCAGTCCGAACAATGCGGGGTAAGCGTTGCGATGCACGGGCAGTCCTCGACTTGCGAACGATCAAGTTTTATAAAACGTGTCATGGTTCAATAAAAAAGTGGAAGCATTGTTAAACTCATAAATAAGAAGAAACATTTTACATGGAAATGATAACGTTTTTATTTTCACTTACCTTGAGTCGAACGGTACACTTTTGTTGTGCATCACGATGGATGCTGGGATTCATTGCAGCTTGTGCAGGATCGCTCCGCTGAATAAAACAGTTCCGCGATTTTTTCATAAGTACGACCGAATGTTCGCAAGTCGGGTGGCTAAAATTAATCACTTTTTTGGCGATTCTTTCATAAGTGCGGGATGTTCATCATAAGTCTTTAGGGTGTAGTTTCAACCAGTGTTAGACCAGAGAATTCCAAAAGGCGAACATGTTCACACAAGTATGTGTGGTTAATGCAGACATGATTCCTTGCAAAAGGTTTCTGTTTGGTGTTTGAACATCTTAACACCTCTTGTTTTATTGCCAGAAAGGATAAACCCTATTTTTATACAATAGATCAACTAAGTTTCTAAGACAGTACAATAAACTGGTTAAACAGTTACCTATCAGACCGTTCTCAAAAAGGTCCATAGTGATGACATCTCGTCCACAATTATTAAAATAGCAAAGGGTGTTCTGCAAGTTTTCAGCTAGGTTCAATTCTGTTCCTTATACTTAAAACAATATTGGATTAAACGTAAATCACTCAGACTTAAATATCTTTGCTGATGACACTCTCATGCTGGTCTGGGACAATTCTACAAACGAAGTGAGACAATTTCTAACATCATTTCGACTTCATTCAATATCAAAATTGCTCCTAAATCTCCAAAAACCCGAAGATCGTGATCTTTTCTTCAAAGAATTTGCTTTCCTTCCCTTCACCTATTATGGATATCAGAAACAACATCTTTGAGCAAACGGAGTGCTTCAAAATGCTTGTATTTACTGATTGATTCTAAATTAAACACAACAACACTTACTTGCGTGCAATTTATACTTATTCACTTGCTTCAAGTACACTAAAACCATGTTTTTGGTTGAGATATGCGGATGATACTTTGGTTGTCTGGCCACATAGTAAAGATACACTTAATTAATTTCTAAATCATCTAAATTCGCAAACCCAGCCATCCAGTTCACCATGGAAATGGAGGTGAATAAAACACTTCTATTCCTGGATATTTTGCTTGGATGCGACCTAAATGGTAAAAAAACCTCACAGCTTTTACCAAAAGGAAATGCACACTGATGCCTATCTAAATGCAGATTCGCATCATCACCCCGCACAGAAATCCTCTCTCATTAAGGCGCTCATACATCGGGCTAAAACAGTGTCAGATGGTGAAAGTCTGAGGAGAGAAATCAAACATGTTAAAGAAGCACTACGATTAAATGGCTACAATCAAGCATTGAATGCCAAATCAAGATCGAATAGCAATACTGCTGAAAGCGATCAGGTTATTACAACAATTAAAATACAATATATTGCGAGAGTAACTGACAAATTGTCTAGAGTTTTGAAAAAACTAAAAATCAGAGTAAGATTTGGCACGGTACACAAAATAAAAAAACTAGTATCTTGTGCTAAAGATGAATTTCCTAGGTTATCAACGGAAGGTGTGTATCGGATTAATTGCTTATGTGGCAGATGCTATATTGGACAGAAGGGACATAGCATTAGCGTAAGACTAAAAGAACACCAAAGAAATATTAAATACAGTACTCTCAAACACAACTATTGACAGTTGCAAAGCATGCTTGCCAACAAGGACTCGCAATTGATTTTGATAACGTTGAAGTATTGTATAAAACTAATTATTACTACCCGAGACGAATTCGAGAATCCATTGAAAATGAAGGAATACAAATATTTGTAACCTCTCTCATAGCTACAGGCTTAGTGCGGCCTGGGAGCGTATTATTAAGTAATGCATCTTACAACTACATTCCTTATAGAGGAAAGACATGCTAATGAACTGATTACTAATCTATTATATAATTACAATAACACCCCCTCTGCCTTTGATATCTGCACCTGATGGGGTCACAGTGATGACGTCATCTTACTCTATTCAAGACCGGAAGCAGGTGGATTGCTTCACTATCATGGCAAATCTCCCGATAATGATGAATGCAATTACCAGCGAAACGTCGTATTCAAATTGTAAATGTTGTGGATTTACTCTCCAACACACCGGTGGGCTGAAGCAGTAACTAATTGGCACGTTTTGTTTTAGTGACAAACCTTACTGGCTTTGTCGGGTGGTGGAGAGTTCCAACACATTTATACTTACCTGATCTAACCCCAAAACCTTTATTATGCATATTGGTCGCGAAAGCCTACGTGTTAAACTGAGTATCCATCATCAGTCTTCTAAAACGAAATATCCCTCATATCTCAGTACATCTCAGTCTCGACAATATTTATAATTTCACTATAATATCCAACCTTGTCTCTAATCACACATCTCTATCTACATCTCATTTCTGTTGTCTCGGTCTTTCTTTCATCTCACTGCATCTCCGTTGTTGGTAATATATTATTAAACAAAACATATAAACCGAGGTTTTCTATGTCTGCAGCCTGTTGTACTTCGTATCTTCGTCATTCTATTCTGAATTGTATTTTATATTGATCAAATAGTATACTTTACTTATAATTTCATGACATGCTTATATTCCTGCACAGTATAATATTTGTGTCAATTGTTGTTCGCATTGACTGATGAATGCATACTGATATGTCTTCCCACTCTCATTGGTCTAAATGTTCAGTAATTTATGTTTTTTTACATATTTCATCTGAACATCCAGCTACAACGTTTAACTCCAGGCATCTAACGATACAAGGAACAGATGTGTTCCTGACAAGTCCGTTCGTCGGAATTCAAGATATCAAGCGCTATATTCCCATAGACTTCCATTATATAATTGGAGATGCTTATCTGCGGAAAAAAAATTGGCCCTAGGCCCAAATAATTTAACAAAAACACACTTCAAAATGCAAAAAAAATTGTTAAAGCATATATTTAATGGAACATCGAGAATTTTAGGACAAAATACTCATAATACTCAACAAGTCGTGGAAAATCAGTACAGAAAGAAATGCATGCTTAGACATACTCCTTACGTGCCTTGCTCACTCCCCCCCCCCAAACCCCCACAATGTAGAATTTAACTTTTCAAAATTCCGTAATTGCGAATTTAACAGAACGTATATGGAATGTATTCCCTGACATATGTTAAGTGATCGCGAAATTGCACATATAGGACGAGGGACGACTCTGTGTATATATGTTAATGTTAACCCCTGCTTCTGTGTTTTAGGATATGTCACCCCAAATCCTGATGTGTCAAGGTGTGGATGGCCTGTGGTACGTGGCTGGAATTGGCAATCGTCTGGCGCGGTGTGAGCCCAACGGAATAGATCTACGCGCCTTCGCAAGGGTTCGGAAATTCGTAGCCTTCATTAAAGAAACCTCTGGCCTAGAAGCCTATCATCAAGTATAACTACACAGAGCAAACCACATCATGGGGTACGGAAGAGAATGTGGGGCAATTCATCAACGAATTTACCTTAAATTGGTCACCTAAATTTGAAGTTAATCAAGTCAGTAATTGCCGATTGAACATAACACTTAAAATGAATGGTATATTGATCAAAATCTAAATTAAATATTTTACAATCTTTAAAAAAAAATGTATATTGCATACTGCTCGGTTACATGTGGTGTGGACCAATTTTTTCCAGTGGCCATAAAATTAAAAAGTACAAACCATTAATTCAGATAATTTTATTTTAAATCGGTAACATTTTAAAAAAGTAACTGAGGTAATAATCTGTTGCTCGCGCCAATGTGACGTCATTTGGCGAGCCGTGTGTCACGTGTGCGATAAGTGGAAGTGCAGGGACACAGCGATAGCCCTCGGTTGCGGTGGTTTGTCTTTATTCTGTAGACGGGCCACATGCAGCGCTTGCCACGGGGGTAAGGTAGTGCATTCCCGATTTCACACACATCTTGAATCAGCGTCACATCAGTCACGAAAGGGTGTTGTTTATGATTACCTTCAAGATATGGGGAAAACTCCCACCATCTGATGAAAACAATTCACGTTTCGCACACTCGCTATTTTAATCCCCACCCTTGGTTATACTTTTGGCTGCTGGAGTTCAATGTGGAGCCCCAAGTCCCACTGCTACCCTCAAACCAGACCCAATCGCTTGTGAACTCACCAGGTGGGCATCACCTGCCACCTCCACAGTCCACCAGGTGGCGCCCCACACCACCACCACCACATCCCACTCCATGCCGGACACCGCGACAACTCAACAACACCCACAGTGCACAACATCCACCATTGCAGTCCACTGATGCTTCACCCACAGCGAAAAGGTTCTCTTCCACAATTTAGGTGTTGTTTGGTGGCACCTTCTCCTTGCCGCAGGGTAGCGCCGAGGGCGTCCCTCTGCTCCATGCACTTGGTCCCAACCCACTCCTCTTCTGCCCTTGACCTGACCTTGCCCATACTCCCGCCTTGACTCTGCTCCTGACGTCCACTCTAACCCACACAGGAAGTCCATACAACTGAAAAGGACCCCCCCCCCCCCTCCCAGTTAGCCGAAACAGACTCTTGGGGCAAGTGCTATTAACGAGCACTTATGAAGGCCGACACTGCACACGAAGGGATGTGTGGCCAACACCGCCTTTGTCTCCCCAGTGGTGACGTTTACACATCTCACCAGGTACTCACTTGAGGCCGAGTCGACCTAGGGGAGGCCCAGGACCGGTTCAGATTATTCATCATTGCAGTTGGCTATGAGCAAGAATAGAACTCGGGTTATCGGGTTCGTAGCGCAGTGCGCTAAACCGCAACACTACAGCTCTCTTCAGGTGTACAACGTATTCACGGGCTCTACCACACTACATCGTGCAGTGTAGGATTTTACTCGGCGTAAATCTTGGCAGTCCTCAGTGGGCTGTTGAGTAGTCTCTGCTCGCCTTCAGTCCCCACTTCTGCTGTAACGACTGATGCTGCTGATGGAGCTCGTCTGCACTGCCGGTAGTGGCCGGTTGTCACCGGGTGCCATTCCTTTTCTGGGCTCTGAGCTCTCCTTTCCACCCCTAGCCAATGGGAGCGCATTTCCAGTGTAAGCCATCACGCCTGGCTGCCTACCGACTTGCTTTAGATTCGTCCTCTGCACACGGCTCCAGACAATCGGCTGCTTGATTTGAAAAGCATGCAAAAGTCATCGACCAATGGTAAACGTGCAATTAACCGCCTGCTTGTGAGACGAGTCTCTCCACGCGTGCAAGGTCCACCAATCGCGAGCAAGGTGCTCAGGCTGCTGCTCCATGAGTCATTGTCACCTGCTGTACTCGTGCGAGTTTCGCCGATCACAGCTCACCCACACCTCATACTACGCACGCATTTCTAATTAAGGGGGTTTTGTTTTACTTTACCACAAGACAATCACTGTTCGTGTATCGCAGCCATCTCACATCTCAGTGTCATCGTGGTCTATATTCCGCCCCCACTCTGAGCAGTTACCTCACCACGCAGCAGTGGTCAACTACATAAATTGCATTAGATCGGGTGGGATTTACATAATAGGCAGGATATCGTTAAAGGGTTATGAATATACGTTTATTTGAGATGTTTTAAGATATAATTGTTACATTGTCAATGAGCAATAGTTCAATACATCCGACAAAGTGAACAGACACAGTCTGATAGAGCCGTAATACTACGTGATCACATTCACCAACTACGGTAAATCATCGCCTCACGTTACAGATGCGTTCATAAAAGCGATGAATGACTGTAAGCATTCACATTACACGTCCCACGTGATGCGCTACGCAATTAAGGCTGTCTGCGTTAATAGAGATGATTGACATGAAGATTGAGATTTCAGTGTGCGGTTACGTACACGTGTAACCCGTGCGTGCATCCGTGCGTGTGCCCACGTGTTCAATGCAGCTATAACCAGCAGTACATTGCGAGTCTCGAGTACTGTAAATTACCAATTTGTTGCTATAACACATTCCCATTGTTTTGCTTGAAGATAGAGCACTAAAGGGTTGTAGGTCTATTTCTCAACATGAAAGTTTAAAATGATTTTTTTGGTATAATGTGTAAGTCCCACGTATTGTTTTGTTACACGTAGATCCATAGTTTACATCATTCGCTAAATAAGGAGCCCCTCATATTGGATGAAAATGTAAAAAAAACATGTTTAATTGCAACGTAGGGCCATTGAATGCATTTGAAATGGATTTATTTCAAGTTGTTTGAAACAACAATTACCATATTAAAAAGCAGCAGAGGCAAACGACAAAGGTAATGGCAATGCTCCACGCTGTGGCAGTAGGTTGTGTCACGGCAGATACGGAAGCGGAGCGGGAGATGAGCAGCGCACCAGGTTTGTGGTGAAATCGCTGCCTGATGAAGTCCAACGCAGTCCGAGTGAAGCATCGCCAGCCGGTGTCGAGTCCGCACGAGAAAACGCTCAAGCGTGGAGCTTTAGATCGGCCAGAACTTGAACACTACATTGGCACGCGTACATTATATCTTTGTCAACGTGATCATCTCGCAGGGTGGTGGAGGGTTCTTGACAATAATTTTGACCAAAAAAACTGCAATGTGGTCTAACTAAAAAGGAAATATTGTACGAATGCATCATACAAACGCATGATTTCTGAACCTGGTAATATTTAAGCTTTTAAATATTAATTTACTCTGTGATTCTGATATTTGATTATAATATGTGGATATGATGGTGTTAATTGCTAAATGCAAATGCTATTCTTGTATGATTATATTGGGAATAAAGGATGTTCAAAACGTTTCAGCAAGCAGCCCCTTTAATGATTTATATTCACGTATTGAAAGCTACTACCATACATATATTTAATAATTCTGCAATTTTATTCCACGACAATTTTTGCGATACAGGAAAACCTTGCCCTTAACCGCTTTATCGTGTTTCGGCTCTATACGGGGTTGATGTTTCGGCTGTACGCAGTTTGACGCTGCTGAGCTTCTCATCTCTGATTTGACAACGTCGTGCCGCGAGAGTGCTGCATCCGTTGTAAAGTTGAATGTTTCGGCTGTGAGAACGATTTATTTACCATGTATGTGTTTTTGTGAGATAATGTAACACTTAACACGCACAAGGACACAACGCAAACGGTTATACATTACAGCATGCAACTAGCTGTCCACTCGTTGAGGACGTGATTCAGACGGACGCCTGGATGGCAAATCGTCAACACTCACGTACTATGGCACAATGCAAACGTTCAGACATTGCTGCTTGCATCTAACTGTTCAGTCGGCGAGGATGTCAGTCAGATGGACACTTGGATGGCTGATCATGAACGTTCAAGTGACAGTGTAAGGGGCGAGCGATGGGCGAGTGCCGTGGTGTGGGCAGAGTAATGGAGATGGAGGTTTGTATTGAGGTGAACAAAAAAATTAAGAGTGTACACACACACATTGAATTGAGAGTGGCGTAGCATCCTTAAGTACAATAACAAGGAAGAAATCTGGCAGAATTAGTTAAACAAATAGGGAGGCGGTGATTATTTCGTATCCAGGAACGCAACCCAATTTTACCCATGAGGTTTGAACGCGGTTTTACCCAACACGGCATTTTCCACAAATGTCTGGTGAGGTCTGCCTGGACATCTAATATTGTATTATCTTCTGCATTACTCTACTTGCAATGAGACTAAAATCTCTTTAAAGTTCGTCAATGCAGTTCGCTATACATAGGCTTTATGCAAGTCTTAATTATTATAAATGCTTATGTATGATTCTGATAACACAGTATAATTATTATCATTATTTCGATGTCCAATCACCCTTATTTTAGAAATAGTTTGGCAGGAAATGAAATGTTTCAGAAAAAGTAAGCAGGCACGGATACTTTGCATATCACGATATATATTTATGACCATACAATACATCGTGGTACAGCCGTATCATGACCGTCCCAGCAGTAAGTGGCATCTTATATAAACTTAATTGGTATTTTACAAGGTAAGGCCCACTGAGCTATTAAGCTCTTTTTCAGAAGCGACCTGGTTACAGATGAGAGTTCAACCAAGTGGCTTATCATGTGGAAATGTATAGCAGCCAAATACTCCTAACACATGTTTCTAAATGTGGAGGGACAAACCAGAGGACCCGGAGAAAAATCTACGTGACCACGGGGACAGAGACATACCAACTCCAAATATACAGGCATCAGGGTCGGGATCGAAACCAGGACCTCTTGTATACCAGGTGATGTTAACATCTCTCCACCGTGGAGACTTGATCCTAGTCACCCCTTTAGCAATCGGTGCTAACCGGCATGATTAAGTACGGTCAGACAACCTCCGTGACTGACGCTGTGGAGGAAGTCCTAAATCCCGTAAATTGACAAACGATTGTGAATGATAATTATAATTATCAATAATTAATACAATTTGCTAAATATACATGTTATGGAGAGAAAACCACACACAGGCTTTAAGTAACTCCCAGAGTGCGAGTTGAATCATTGGTTTTAAAATCCGAGCTAAACGTGAGCGCAGCCTTTATCACCACAAATACACGAGGTCACACCCACGTGTGTTGAATCGTCACAGTGGTCACGGCTCCGAGGCTCGCCAGGGCTCAGTATTTCGAAGGAAGCCCCTCAGGCCGGTACACGTTGGGGTCACCCCCGTTGCGTCCATGCCGGTTGGCTTCCTGATCGGCAGCCGAGTCCTTCCCGGGTCGCAGAAACTCCCGGGCGTCGCTGGACACAGAGGTGCAACAATGGTGGTGATGCAGTGACTCAGATCAAACAGGTTGTTAGCGAGTACCTATTAAGGGCGGGATGATACACGAAGGGGTGGGCTGGCCAGCACCACGCAAGCCCGGCCGCCTTTGTCTCCCCAGTGGCGACATTTACACATTGCAGGTGGAGGCCCGGGGCCGATTTAGATCATCGTCACTGGTGTTGTCCGTGAACACTTTTCAGGAAAGCATAAAATGAGGAATTACTCTCCTGGTTTCTCCTACCCCACTAGACAGCTAATTTTTGAGTTATAAAGAAAACTAATTTCTATAGAACTGCTTTTTGTGTTAAGTTTATTGTCCTTCCCCCGCACCTCCGATTAGCAAGGTTGGCTAAGTACGGATGAAAAAAATGCAACATACATATATACAGATAGTTAGACTAATCCTATCGCAGGACCCTCCTCGTAATGAAGACTCTCACTCGGGATGCCGTGAGGCTCCATGGTGGTCGCATTACTCACCTAATCACGGCCGCAGCAAAACGCCCACCCGGCCCTCTTTGGGCTGCTTCGTAGTTCCCACGAGCGTGGAAGTATTTGTCCGCTCCTATGTAGTTGGCCTCCCTCATGTCCTGGTAGGCTCTCACCATATCTCTGGTACCTGTAGGAGGTAAAAGCACAGAGGAAAAAACAAAGCCAGTTGCTGGAGAATGGCCGATGGGGACTATGGGCTTCGCTACATCATTGATGCAAATGCAACAATCAGATCGTAACTCACACGACGACGCTTGGATATATAGAATTATGCACATTGGTGACCGTGGGAAACAATCTCCATGTAGTACTGGCTCTGTATTGATTCAGCAAAGTTATGTGTGTGTGTATGTGTGTGTGTGCCGGGTAAGGTCCTGGCAAGGATTATTCAACATCGCCTTGCTAGGCACGCTGAGGAGAGGCTTGCGGAGCCCCAATGCGGTTTCAGGAAAGGGCGGTCCTGCACAGATGCCATATTTTCTGTCCGTCTGCTACAGCAGAGGTGTAGGGAATTCCAAAAAGACCTACATCTCTGCTTTATTGACCTGGTCAAGGCCTATGATACCATCAGTAGGACTGGGCTCTGGGTTGTTCTTCGTGCTTTCGGAGTCCCTGACCCTCTGCTCACGATCATTAAGGACCTTCATGATGGTGAGCGGGCCCGGGTAAAACTACGTGGCCGGGAGTCGGAGCCTTTCCCTGTACACATTGGGGTGCGACAGGGATGTCCTCTGGCTCCCACATTATTTAACATCTATTTCGACTGCGTAGTTCGTGAAGCCTTCAATAGCTGTACCGGGGGAATTTCCATTTGGTACAGATATAATGGGAGGCTGATCGACGCCCGGGTGCGATCAAGGGATGGCTCCCTATTGGTCAACCACGTTATGTATGCCGATGATTTGGTAATAGCTGCTCATTCAGAAGAGGAGTTGGAGACGCTGCTGCTGAGACTGGAGCGTGCCACTAAGAGGTGGGGCCTTACCATCAGCCCCACCAAAACTAAGCACCTGCCTGGGTATTTTGTACCATCGGACACTCCACCCCCACAACTCCCAATTGGTGATGGGGCAGTTGTGGAGAGAGTGGAGAGTTTCCCATACCTGGGCAGTGTGCTTATGACCGGCTCCAGTTTATCAGCAGAGGTCTCACTCCGAATCAGTCGAGCGGCAATATCTTTTCATCGGTTGCGTAACGTTGTGTGGAAGCTACCTGGTCTGTCGCTCCGCACGAAGCTTCAGGTCTTCTCGGCCACGGTCATTCCCTCCCTTTTCTACGCTTGCGAAACGTGGACCCCCCTAGTGGAGCATCTTCGCCGGTTGGAAACATTTAGGCTGGCCTGCCTACGATCCATCCTGGGTTTAACCAGGCTGGATTGTGTGAGGAGCTCACAAGTCCTTGAAAGATCTGGGCAAAGTCCCATCAGTGAGCTCCTCCGGCAGGCAAGGCTGCGTTGGCTGGGTCATGTAGCCCGCATGCCCAGCCACCTCATGCCTAAACAGCTTTTGTTCGGCCGGATCGAGGGGGCTAAACGGGCGCGGCACGGGCTAGAGAAGAGATGGAGTGATGTGGTACAGGAGGACGTGGAGCTGAGTGGACTTGCCGATGACTGGTACCAGCGGTGTCAAGATCGGCCTCAGTGGAGGAGGCTCGTGAAGGACGCTACTGGGCAGTTGGAGGCAGTCGCCCTCCAACAACAACGGAGGGCGGAGGAGCGACGCTCACAACAACGAGCGGAGCGCCGGGTGGCTAAAGCACAGCAAGTTGGTACAGTAGGGGGCACAGGTGGTGCATCAGCCAGTCATCTCGGTCATCTCGGTCAGTCGACCCGTGGCACCTGGGTCTGCCCCGTGACCTCCTGCCAGCGGGCGTTCGACACTTCACGTGGCCTCAAGGTGCACATGGCCTGGCACAAGCGTCGTGGTGACGTCACCGCCACTTAGTGGCGAATGGCGGTTGTTGTTGTGTGTATGTTGGGAGCGGTAGTGTAGATGGTAGCGAGCTGCTCTAAGAACTCGGCGACCCGAAATAAATTTCTGCTCACGGCCAACACTGGTGACGATTATTTGATCAGGCGTTGGGCCTCCCTAAGGTCGACTCCGCTGCGAATGAAAACCTGGTGCGATGCGTAAACATCGCCACTAGGGAGACAAAGACCGTCGGGCGTAGTGCTGGCCACCCACACACTCGTGTACCGTGCTTAGGTGCACTTTCCCCTCCAATCGTGGAACTGTGCCTACCCACCCGTCTGAGGGTTAAAGCCGGTGGGTAAATGTGGCTAATTTCTTATCGCTTAGCAGTGGGCTGGCGGTGGTGATGATCGTTGATGAACAGCTCTGGACCGAACGACAGCAACTGCAGCACGAGTAGACTTAGGATAATGGGTTACATTAGCGCCCAGCCGTGATTAACAATTGGTCTGTGTGCATGTACCGATCTGTACGCCCCAGGTATCTGTGTGGTGATTCTATCGGTCTCCCTTTGGATCTGTAGTTCAATGTTAGTCTATGGGTCTATATATGGTCAGTCTATGAGTCTACGTGTGGCGAGTCTTTGCTTCGGTGTGTGGTGACTCTATGGGTCTCTATGTAGTGAGTCTATGGGTCTTTCTGTGCCCAGGCATGCGCCTCATACCTCCCACAGCCTGTGAGAAAAAGTTCCCATTGGCAGTGACGATGGTCAGAGTGAGGAAGAGGAGCAGCACGGAGAGGATGGAGACCTTCAGCATGGTTGGTGCGATACACGATCTGCGGGCAGGGAGGGTGGAGACACACGAGGAGCAAAACATTGCGCATCGCATTGACACCCCGCTGACAACTGCAACGGTGGAGTAAAGGCCGACATCGTCGGTTCCATGCTCACCTTGCACGATGATGAAAGCAGAAAGTGAATCGCAGGAGCAGAACCAGCCCTGATGGCCAAACGATGGTCACAGTGAGCTTTATAGCTTTGCCCTCACCCAGTGGTGTTGGACTTTGGCAATGATCCCGCGTTGACCCTGCACCTTTCCGTAATGTCGATCAGAAAACATTTTGATTGTTCGTAGTTCCCAGCAGTGCTCTTTATTTACCGAGTTCAATATTAACTCTGGGACTGTGTGGTGAGTCTGTGGGTTTCTGTGTGAGTCTATGGGTCTACTCTGCAGACACGGGTGCCGCTCCTGCTGGCAGTCAAAAACAATCACTCAGTGCAGATTGACAATATAATTGTCACAGAATGCTTCCATAAGAATAGTTTTTTATGGCAATAAAACAGGTGCTAAGATGTCGATACACCAAAGAGATAACTTTTGCAAGGCATGAAATCTGCATTAACCAAACGTACATGTCGCAAAACATGCAAACAAACACGCCCTGATAATAGAGGGCATTGTCTTTGAAACTGATTGGCTTACATCAGAGACAGCCTTCTTTATGGCCTTGTCTCGCCAGTGTCAGACAGAGAACGTCAAAAGGCGAACAGTACAAAAGCAATTCAAGTATCAGAGCATTTATAGCTCGGGTTGAGCAGCTATACAGTTTGCCAAAAGTACGTGTGGTTACTGGAGTTTTAATGCTTTGCAAAAGTTATTTATTTGGTGTTTTAACATCTTATCACCTCCTGTTTTATTGCCAAAATGAGGAAAACCTATTCTTATTTTTAATTCTTTTGATACTGCCTAAAAAACGTCTCTTATATAGAATGCTTCCAAAAGTCCATCGCCCGTCCACGTCGTAGAACCTGGGGAATAGATGGTGCGGAGTTCTGGCACAAGTCCTGCAATGGCAGAACAGGCAGAAGTGGATACGTGTCATCCTCAAGGGTTGTAGCAATCGGGCAGCAGTGGCGTCTCTAACATCTTAGGCAGAAGAAGCTGCGCTCTGGGTCAATGGCAAACATGTTCTTTTTACGACACTCTGCGCCTCCCCGACCCAATGGGGCAGAGTAATCTCGGTAACCCAAACGTGTAATTTAAAAATAAAACTTTACAGCACCAGGGTGTCAGGACCTAATTTAAACCGTATCCATTACATACAACGAGCAGGCAATGTGCGGATGACTGGAATAGCTGAAAGCCCCACTGGTGAAGGTTATGACACGGTGGAGTTGCCAGCAAGGACACCAACACATTTCAAGCCAGAGCTGCGAGCAACATTCCGGATTGGTGTCTGGAATGTGGTCACAATGAACGGGACAGGATACCAGGAGGCAATCGTAATCCAACTGGCCAAATATAATAGCATAATCGCCGATATCACGGAGGCAAGACTCACAAGAAAAGATAAAGCCACTATTAATGGTACAACCATCCTGCATTCCGGATGTCAACATCGCGTTTGTGGGGTCGCACTCATCAGCAGGTTACCTCTCAATCAATCGCTTGTATCATGGACACCCGTTTCACTACGAATCTTGCTGGCCAGGATACAGTATCGACATGGATATCTATCGGTCATTGTTGTATATTCATCAACTGAATGGTCAAGCGCTGATGAAAGAGAACACTTCTATGATCAAAAAAGTGGCTCGCTACTTTCTATCCCAAGACGTGACACAACCATGCTCCTTGGAGAGTTAAATGCCGTTACAGGCACCAACCGAAGCGGCTTCGAATCTTTCACGACAACACTGCCAGACTTCTGTCCTTCTGTTTTCGGCTCATGGTATCATAGATTAAACATCCACAGACAATTATTATTTGTTTCTTTCGGTTAAGTCACGTCTAAAGATAAAATAATAAATTAAATTAAATAATAGAATACGACGTTTCGATTGCAACACAAGCAATCATCATCAGGTATAATGAAATAGCGACATAAAATCTAACCAGAAAACTATAGACAGACATATTAGCAGACAGATATCACCAAGAAACATAGCGAGAGCAACACAGGTAACAGAGAGGGGTGATCGTCTCTGTGTGGTGGCCTTAAATAGACAGAGGGGGGGCGGAGGCAGAGAGAGGGAGGAGGGTTAGAGAAAAAATTAGCATATCAATGAGTGGTCAACAGACGTGGTGCCGCGAATTCGATGTCACGGCAAGCAAGCCTGAAAATCAGGAGAAGGACACACTAAAATTAAATAACCTAGTAAAATATCGAAATGTAATGTAATACAACACAGAGGGTCGGTCAACACACAATTAACGCATAGCCTGGTTGATTACGTATTTCAAAGATTGCTAAGTTAGAATTTAAGTGTGAACAATCTAAAGAGAGGACACAGGCAGAGAAAACAAGTCGCTAGAGAGAGAGAAAAAAGATAAGCTTAAAACTTAATTCTAGATTTGAAGCTTTCGTGACTGCAATGATTCATATTCTCAGGTTTTTTCGGTAAAGTCACGTAGGTAAAAACATTAAAATTAATGAAAGTAAAATAAAACAAAACAAAATAAAATTCACGACGTTTCGGAGGCAACACAAGTCTCCGTCATCAGGTGGGACCGTCACAGCCGAATTAGCTGCATCAAGTGATCAAGTGATGCAGCTAATTCGGCTGTGACGGTCCCACCTGATGACGGAGACTTGTGTTGCCTCCGAAACGTCGTGAATTTTATTTTGTTTTGTTTTATTTTACTTTCATTAATTTTAATGTTTTTACCTACGTGACTTTACCGAAAAAACCTGAGAATATGAAGCTTAAAACTTCCCCGTAGAAGTGGTTCAATCTTAATTTATGAACTTTCGTGACTGCAGGAATTATTATTTGTTTCTTTCGGTTAAGTCACGTCTAAAGATAAAATAATAAATTAAATTAAATAATAGAATACGACGTTTCGATTGCAACACAAGCAATCATCATCAGGTATAATGAAATAGCGACATAAAATCTAACCAGAAAACTATAGACAGACATATTAGCAGACAGATATCACCAAGAAACATAGCGAGAGCAACACAGGTAACAGAGAGGGGTGATCGTCTCTGTGTGGTAGACGTGACTTAACCGAAAGAAACAAATAATAATTCCTGCAGTCACGAAAGTTCTAAAATTAAGATTGAACCACTTCTACGGGGAAGTTTTAAGCTTATCTTTTTTTTTCTCTCTCTCTAGCGACTTGTTTTCTCTGCCTGTGTCCTCTCTTTAGATTGTTCACACTTAAATTCTAACTTAGCAATCTTTGAAATACGTAATCAACCAGGCTATGCGTTAATTGTGTGTTGACCGACCCTCTGTGTTGTATTACATTACATTTCGATATTTTACTAGGTTATTTAATTTTAGTGTGTCCTTCTCCTGATTTTCAGGCTTGCTTGCCGTGACATCGAATTCGCGGCACCACGTCTGTTGACCACTCATTGATATGCTAATTTTTTCTCTAACCCTCCTCCCTCTCTCTGCCTCCGCCCCCCCCTCTGTCTATTTAAGGCCACCACACAGAGACGATCACCCCTCTCTGTTACCTGTGTTGCTCTCGCTATGTTTCTTGGTGATATCTGTCTGCTAATATGTCTGTCTATAGTTTTCTGGTTAGATTTTATGTCGCTATTTCATTATACCTGATGATGATTGCTTGTGTTGCAATCGAAACGTCGTATTCTATTATTTAATTTAATTTATTATTTTATCTTTAGACGTGACTTAACCGAAAGAAACAAATAATAATTCCTGCAGTCACGAAAGTTCTAAAATTAAGATTGAACCACTTCTACGGGGAAGTTTTAAGCTTATCTTTTTTCTCTCTCTCTAGCGACTTGTTTTCTCTGCCGGTGTCCTCTCTTTAGATTGTTCACACTTAAATTCTAACTTAGCAATCTTTGAAATACGTAATCAACCAGGCTATGCGTTAATTGTGTGTTGACCGACCCTCTGTGTTGTATTACATTTCGATATTTTACTAGGTTATTTAATTTTAGTGTGTCCTTCTCCTGATTTTCAGGCTTGCTTGCCGTGACATCGAATTCGCGGCACCACGTCTGTTGACCACTCATTGATATGCTAATTTTTTCTCTAACCCTCCTCCCTCTCTCTGCCTCCGCCCCCCCATCTGTCTATTTAAGGCCACCACACAGAGACGATCACCCCTCTCTGTTACCTGTGTTGCTCTCGCTATGTTTCTTGGTGATATCTGTCTGCTAATATGTCTGTCTATAGTTTTCTGGTTAGATTTTATGTCGCTATTTCATTATACCTGATGATGATTGCTTGTGTTGCAATCGAAACGTCGTATTCTATTATTTAATTTAATTTATTATTTTATCTTTAGACGTGACTTAACCGAAAGAAACAAATAATAATTCCTGTAGTCACGAAAGTTCTAAAATTAAGATCCACAGACAAACTTGGATCCCATACGATGGTCACACAACTAAATAAATAGATCATATCTTGACCAAGGACAGAATCATCTTGAAGTCATACCGGGTTTTCCGTGGAACAGAGGCACCTGCTAACATTGACCACAGGCTGGTTGTCGCACAAGTTACCCGTTCCCAACACCCACGAAATATGCAGGCGTTAAGCAGCATGGTGTCAAGAGACTCAGGGACAGCCTCGATACCACAGATACATTATCCAGGGCAGTTGAGGCTTGCTTGGCAGACTCAACCATCTCTCCAGAAGATTTTGATGTCGAATGTGCCTGGTCCCATGTACGAGACTCCATTGCACTGGCTGTTGAAGCTATGGTGGGCCTCCGAAAGCCAGTCTGTAAACCCTGGCTCTCTGATGCCACCTTCCAGGCTGGTTACACCAAGGAACATCACAAGCTTCAGGGAATTTTCATAATTTGAACAACAGATGATCAACAGAAGTATCTGAACTCCCTGGCTGATTAAGTTGAGTTGGGACTGTTACACAATGACATGAGGACAGCTTTATCTGTCATCAAACGTCTCAGAGGAGGTGGAAAACATACTGACAATGCTCCTATCACTAAATCATACGGTTCTATTTGCTCATCGGTGGAAGAAGTCTTCACACGATGGACTGAACATTATGCAGCATGGCTGAACCACCAACCAGCAGATGCTTGTCCTGAATTGGCAGACACTGCAACTGCAAGCAATTTTGATTCAGACTGTCAAACCAACACAGACATTCCTACATCAGAGAAAGTGTGTCATGCTGTCATGAAGCTTAACAAATGCAAAGCAGCTGCACTAGATAGTATTTCTCCAGAACTTTTGAAAGGTGCTCTGCAGAGGGTAACATCAGCACTTCAGGAAGGTCCAAATGTCCAGCAATGTATCTGCTGATTGGAGAGACAGTATAATTGTTACTTTATATACAGGGAAAGGATCCCGTATGGCATGCAGCAATCCTCTCGTTCTTCACCAAGCACCTGTTGTTGCCAAGATTGTCGTGGTCACACAAAATTTTGAAACTTTTATTAGCGCATCGTATAGAGCTCGTCGAGAGGAATAGATTGCCGCATCGTTCGCCTTCAACAGACATAAAATGCTCTTTGGTTCTTTCGGTAAAGTCACGTAGAAATAAAATAAATTAAATAATAAAGTACGACGTTTCGATTGCAACACAAGCAAACGTCATCAGGTAAAACTAAATTGAGAGAGACAAAATACAGACACGGAGACACACAGACAGACACACAAGCAGAGAGAGACAACACAGACACACACAGAGACACACACAACATAGACACACAGAGACCCAATGCCTCTGCAAACATATAAAGGTGTCAGTTTTTGTACCAGTTGAAAGGGTAAAAACCTATTACTACTAGGAATTGTATTATTAACAGGTTATAAAAAAAAGGTGTCAGTTTTGTTGCCGGATAAAAGGGTAAAAACCAATTATCATATTTTTTCTTCTGGAAAAGGAGGTTCCAATGGTGAGGTTGTTCTATTGTTTAAGGCAGAGGTGTAGTTAGGGAACTCCCGGTCATCGCGGTGTCTGGGTGGTGGTCGTGCCCTGCATCTGCCGTGCGCTTTCAAGGAGGGAGCATCCGATGTTGATGAACCTCCCAGGCCTCCACACAGAGGCGTAGCTAGGGCGGGGGGGCAGGGGGGTACATATGTCCCCGGGCGCCAAGGTAAAAGGGCGCCAAAATGAGGCTTACAACGTTACATTATAACTTATTGCGGCGGGCGCGGCAGCCTGAAACTACTGCACAAATCTACACCTCAACCTAAAAGTTTATATATCCCGCCACACACAACCTACATGTCATGTAATTACATTTTGGTACGCGCGCCTATTAAGAACTTACATGAAAGAACGTCCCAAACAACAGACAGGCGCAGTCTTTCAGCCTTAGTCACTGGCCTGTTTTTGGTGGTGGAAACTACGACGGTCTGAAACACGCTGGAGTGCACGATCAGAAGCTGTTAAAGCTATCTATGAAGGACTGGATGAACTAGTAGGGCTGCTAGACAAATTATCAGAGGACGTAACTATGACGCCTGAAACCAGAAGTGATGCAGAACAGTTACAGGCATGCGTATAAAATTTAAACTTCATAGTTTTATTACATTTCTGGAATGTCATTCTTGGAAAAATTGATCGTGTTCAGAAGTGCTTACAGGATGCTACTATGAATTTCAAGGAAGCAGCAACTGATTTTGAATTTTTGGAGCATGAATTTGTCAATCTTCGTGATGATTTGAGCCAAGTTGCTGTAGAAAACGCCAAAACAAGATGCACAGCCTGGGAGATAGATGTGGACAGAAGAATTAGGCGACGTCAGAAGATTCCAGGAGAACTGGCAAGAGATGCAGGACTTTCAACAGAAGAAGAAATTGTGCGCGTTATGAAGAGCGTATTTTATCGACTTCAACATGAGATGTCAACACAGTTTTTACGACTAAAAGACCTGAACACAAAATTTGGATTTCTGCTGGACGTAAAAACTCTTCTATCCGACACAGATGTCGATGCAATTCGTCGAAATTGCACAGATTTTGGAAATTTCTATGACACCGACATCAATGGCCACGAACTTTTCACAGAAATTGGAGATTGCAAAATGTTGCTCAGTAAATGGAATGAAGTTCTACCAGAAACTCCTTTGGATCTTATTGTTTTTATTGTGTTTTATGGAGACGACATATTTCCGAATTTGCGAATTTCACTGCAAATTTGATTAACAATAGCAGTTTCAATTGCAAGCTGTGAGCGGTCGTTCAGCAAATTGAAACTTATTTTGTCGTATTTGCGTGCTTTAATGGCACAAGATCGTCTCAGCGATCTTGCTCTTCTTAGCGTTGAAAGAGAAACATTGAAATAAACAGATTTTGATTACGTGATTGACCAGTTTGCGACAGTGAAATCCAGAAAAAATAATCTTTTGTAGACTATGTCAACCAGTCTACGACAGTGACTGAGTGAGCCATGTAATATAATTTCTATAAATTTGCTTCTTTAAATACAATGTTTCATTAAAATTTAAATTGTTATTCGTTATTCGATGCAATAGGAAAATGTGATTAAACGGGGCAGGGGGGGCGTGCCAATTTTATAGTTCGTCCCCGGGCGCAAAATATCCTAGCTACGCCTCTGCCTCCACATTTCTGCAACCTAAAATACCAGGGGTCTGAGGCTGTAAGCGGCTCACTGCATCAGAACTCAGAAGACTGAGGCTCTACGCTGCGCTGGTACAAGGCCGGAAGAGTTACAAGTCCTGAAGTGTCCTGACTTTATTGCGCAGTTGGGTGATTCTTGGGGGTTTATTGTTTTGTGATTGTTTTTGTGTTGTGTTGAATATTAAAAGTCAGTGGTTCTTCATTTGCAGTTGACTGTGCTTGAGGAGTGGCTGTGCACCAAGAGCTCGGGTGGACCGGATTTCTTCACGAGTTGGTTGGAGAGAAGTCCTGTGGGGACCCTGACGGACCCCAATCCAACTCTCATCCAGGTCTGGTTCAGACAATCTTCACTGGTGTCGGCCGTCAGTGGGAATCGAACTCGAGTCGCCAGGTTCGTCGCGCAGCCCACTAACCACTACACCACCGTTTCCCATGTGGTGAGAACACTCACATGATGACTCGAAATCGTCATTTTCTCTGTGCTGACCCACTTTCCTGTAAAGTTAATCAGTACAAACATTATTATTTGTATTTATGACAAACACCACTTATCTGCTCTGTTTAATATTTACTCTACATGAGTGGCTCGTGTTCACGGAGGCAGAACGAGCAGCAGCAGTTCGTGGGAGGCAAGAGCTTACAGGTTGTGATTTTCAATTCATGAATCCAAGGATCACTCACCGGGTGAATTTAAATGATGATACAGTATTCTTTGAGTCTTTCGGTAAAGTCATGTAGATAGATTCAAGTTAATAAAATTAAAATAAACAAAACTACGTTTCGATCACAACACAAGCGATCGTCATCAAGCGATATGAATTCCTGCAGTCACGAAAGCTTTAAGTCAATGATACAGTAATTGCCATTTTTATTCAGGAAACCACACTGATTGGTGGGAATCTTTGTCAAGTGTGTCCTGGTGCTGCTGCTGCGTTGGCTTTTATCTAAAAAAGTGTTCCGCCATTTATTGATGAGTTGTGTTATTAATTAGTATCATTATTCCCGACGAAGGAAACTGGAGCGCCAAAATGTCTCTAGATCAAAGAGCGCCATAGCGAATCAATGCTCTACGGATCTCGCTTAGCAAGATCTGCCTGCAGTGAAGCAAGATTGTCGACGCTATGATACAATCAAAAAGGACTGCAACTGAATCGCCTATCATGCAGATGTTAGCTAATCAAAAAAGAGGGTGTGCCACGTGACGTTATACTAACCAAAGGAATCACTCGATCCATGGATCGATTGGCACATGAATCTTCACAGCGATTAACTCACAAATTATCATTAACCTGGCATTTTTTATGTTTACTATATTCTTTTGCCCGTTTTTTATATTAATGAAGAGCAATGTATTCGGATGTCCGATTTTATATTAAACTTGAATCTGTGAGTGTATTCAAAACAAATTACTCTCCAGAACGTGTGCATATAGTTAGTTATATTTATCTACTGCTGGATGAATGCTTCACTCTCCTAGACTTCTTCCCCCTCTCATCCACCATCAGCATCATCAGCCAGGGTCTCTCCACTGCTAAATGAATGACTCACTACCCTAGCCTTCTCCGCCCTCTAATGCACCATCGGTGTGGCACTCATCCACAAAGAGCGACGCTCGGCGCTGCTCGACCAGGGAGCCGAATTCCCCCAGCGGAGCGCCCACCCCGTCCATGGAGACCGCCCCGTGTCTAGGAACGGTAGAGCGGACTGCTGCTGCAGGTCTCCCACCCAGTAGCTCTGCTGTTTTTACTCCATTGTCGCTCAAACCATCAAACTGTCATTGTCGCCTCATCCATCACACACAACACACCCTATACCTTCTCAAACAATGGGACCGCATATATTGTAAAAAAAATCATCCAGTCTAAAATATTCTATAATTTCATATTATTTGTTTCACAAGGCCTGTACCTGCCACCATTATCTTAAAGAATAATGTTAGACATGTCTTTCTACTTGTAAAAATAATTTAAAATTTTGATTGCACTCTATTACAAAACACATTGTAAAACTATTCATATTTATATTGTTTATTAGGTCTAATGTGTAAATCAATCCTTTCCCATTACCACCACATCTTCTCCATCACTCACCTGTAACTCAATATATTTAAAACAGACAGGTTAGTTGCAGTAGCCAGAGGCAATGCGTAGAGCGGCGTCTTGTGGAGACTGGAGGGAAGGGGCAGGATCGAGGTTCTAGCTCAGGCCTCTCTACCCTCACCAAACAGTATCATGCTGCAGCGTGTACATAATTCTTTGGCACATGTCATGATGGGGCACTGCAAGATCCGACCATGTCCATCCAAAGTTCGCTGATCTGCATTAGCTTCTGATTGCCAAACGAATACATGAGGTTGCATTCATTACACAAAGTGCTTGCGACAAATGAACCACCATACCTTGCTAATCTCGTCAAGAGCATGAACCATCCCGCAAACTCTGGTCATCCTCGCAGTGGCTATTGGCTAGCAATCAAACAAATATGGTTACCGCATCGCGCGCTTTCAGATGCACTTCTGCGGCCATCTGGAATGCTCTTCCTTCTGATATTAGGACGCCACTTGAGCTATGCACTTCAATCTAGATTGAAAACGAATTTCTTGGGAACTGCTTTTTGTGTTTAGTCCTTTACCTGAAAATCCGATGTTCACGCTTGGATATATACGGTGCAAAATAAATTCAACATACATACAAGACTGCCAGCTGAAGCTTGAGTGCTGGTCTCCCAGCTGAAGTTCAGTGGAGCGGATGTACTGTGCAGAAATCGATTTGGTGGTCTGTGTCAGGATTGTTTAGGGCCATAGGCGTGAGTGAAGTTCTGGCTTGAGGCCTTTTGAATGTGGCTTTGCCATTGCATTTCTCTGGAGTGCGTGGTACCATTTAAGGTACCGCTCACATTTCCTTTTGTATGTGTTTGTTATTGTTTTCACTCGCAGAATTAAGTTTAGTACAAATTTTGACACAGAAGAAAGTTAAAGATGAAGTAGGACATCGGAATACACTAAATCGCGGCTATGATGCAATCGGACATCATAACATTGCTTTATAAGCAGATTAATATAAACAATATGCAAAAATCGCACAGAAATACCGTTGTTTTGTATGATCTGTGTACCGCAGGATGTAATTTAAGATAAAATCCGTTAACGAAAAATGTAACTTTGAATAGTGCATTGTGTACAGCTCGTCACGATGAGTCGATTTCTGCATCGCCGACCATCAACAGACTAAAAATTGCTGCATCACGGACATTATGCGAGAGCCGGGGTACTGTGGTACCCAGGGGTACCGCCATAAGGGTCAAATATCTGAACGGTGTTTTCGTTGGGTATCCGATTCTTTCGCATTACAATACTGCGGTGGTTAGTTGTTAACTACTTCCCCTGGTATACAGGAGCTTGTGAGTTCGATACTAACCTTGACGCCTGCATATTTGGAGTTTGCACGTTCTCCCCGTGGTCTCGTGGAGTTTTCTCTGGGTCTTCCGGTTCCCCCCTTCCATATGCGTTTAGAGTATTGCTGCGATAAATTTCCACGTGAAAAGCCACTTTGTTGAGTTATCATGTGTGGCCCGGTCGCTTCTGAAAAAGAGCTATATAGTTCAGTGGGCCTTACCTGGTAAAATAAAAAATAGATTTTAAGTTAACCCACGACCTCCTGCATACAAAGCGAGGTTAACATCTCGCCACCGCGGCGCCCACAATTCTTGCCCCACAGAATGCTGATTCGTTACACCACTCTTTGTCCTGGAGAAATTCGAGTGCTCCGGTTTCCTCACGCGTGAATAATAATAAACACAACTCCTCATTAAATGGCTGAAAACGTCTTTAGCTAAAAACCCAACGCAGCAGGACCCTCTTGACAAATATTCCTACAACACAGTGTAGCTTCCTGGATCAAAAAGGCAATTATCATTATTTAAAATTCACCCAGTGAGTTGGTTTCATGAATTGAAGATCACAACCTGCAGCTCTTTCCAACCATGAACTGCTGCTGCTCGTTCTACTGACGTGGACACGGGTCGCTTGTGTTGAGTCAATATTAAACAAAGCAGATAAGTGGTGTTTCTCATAAATACCAAGAAACAATGTTTTTACTGATGAACTTTACAGGAAAGTTGGTCAGCACAGAATAAATATGACATCGTGTTCTCAGCACATGGGGAGCGGTGGTGCAACGGTTAGCACAATGCTCTCCGAACCTGGCGGCCCGAGGTCGATTCCCTCTCACGGCCAACACCAGTGACAATTATCTGAACTGGTCCTGGGTCTCCCCTAAGTCGACTCAGTCTCAAATGAGTACCTAGTGCGTTGTGTAAAATATCGCCACCAGGGAGACAAAGGTGGTCCGGGCGTGGTGCTGACCCCCCACTCCCTCGTGTGCTATGACAGTCTTCGTAAGTGATCGCGAACAGCACTTGCCACAAAAGTCTGGGCAGGCTATATGGGGGATCTTTGTTTGGTTCTCAGCACAGCGATAAGTAGACGTCATCGTGTGGTCATGTGAGTTTTCTCAACACAGAGATAAGATGATGAAGTGATGTTGAGTTGTAAGAAGTGGATTATGCAGTTGGGCTGTCAGTTTGTGGGTCTAGACTCGTGATTTTCTAGTCCGGGTTTGAAGATTTGTGAGTCACGTGACTCTGAAAGTAGGGTGTTCATAGTGCAGCGAGAATGGTGTTCATTGTGCAGCGAGTAGTATGTTCATGGTGCAACTTGTAGGATGTTCATGGTGCAGCTTGTAGGGTGATCGTGGTGCAATGAGTAGGGTGTTTATGGTGCAGCGTGTTTGTGCAGTGTGTCGGGTTAACGTGTTTCAGTGAGTAAAATGTTCGTGTTGCAGTGAGTAGGGTGTTTAAATATGCATTGAACGAATTGAACGACAACACCAGTGACGATTATCTGAACCAGGCCTCCCCTTGGTCAACTCGGCCTCAAATGAGTACCTGGTGTGATCTGTTAACAACGCAATTGGTGAGACAAAGACGGCCGGGCGTACGTCGTGCTGGCCAGCCCACTCCCTCGTGTACCATCCCGGCTTTCGTAGGTGCTCGCTAACAACCTCTCACAGCCTGTTACGAGGCTATACGGTGGACCTTTGTATTTGTCTATTCCCTGTTTGATCTGAGTCACTGCATCACCACCACTGCTGCGCCTCTATGTCCAGCAACGCCTGGGAGATTCTGCGACCCGGGAAGGACTTGGCTGCCGACCAGAAAGCCAACCGGCATGGACGCAACGGGGGTGACTCCAACGTGTACCGGCCTCAGGGCCTCTCCCGTAAATACTGAGTCTTGGCGAGCCTAGGAACCGTGACCACTGTGATGACTCAGCACACGTGGGTGTGACCTCCTGACCTCATGATGAAGGAGGCTGCGCTCACGTTTAGCTTAAATTCAAAACAACCATTCCACTCAAACTCTTGGCGTCACATCAACCCTTTGTGTAGATTTGTTTTTTTCCCCATACAATGGATATAATGGGACCTCCCTTGCCAGTACCAAAATATGAGAATAGGTTTTCCCCTTTTATCTGGCAACAAAACAGGTGATTTTGTTTGCATTCTGACCACAAGTATTGTGGTTAATGCAGACATGATTCCTTGTAAAAGGTTTCAGTTTGGTGTTTTAACATCTTAACACCTACTGTATAGTGAACGTTATTTCAAATACATTTTTGGTTAGAAAGCGTATGTGGGGGACCAAAAATCAAATAAATCAGTGTTCAGAATTCTCTACTGACAACATCAACTCGACAATGTGCGAAGTTCAGGTTTGTAGCCCTTATAGAACTGCCAGGTGGCTAATCACCCCTCCTATTGGGAGATTTAAAAAAATAGGAATTGTAAGGGTATGTTCACCTAACTTCAATATATATTTTACTTGCACCTTTGTACAACGTATATATTTTTTACTGATTGTTAAACTATGTAGTAATACTTTGTGGTGAAAACATTTGAAAACATCGTGTTGCATTTGATCTGTGATGGTACTCAATACCACTTCTATGCAGATAAGACATACATTTACATTTCATCAAAATTGAATACTGCCTTTGCTCTTTCACAAAGTGCTTGCAATCTACAAATTGTATAATAAATGAAGTACGAACACCGAGGTGTTGCTTGTAGTTTCTCACCATCCCACTCATTCTGGTGGCAGTGCGAATGTTCCTGTTGATATATGAGTGACAACTGTATCTTCCCACTTCATATCCGACTCAGCTCAGTCATTCACAGCTCATGTTAAACAATATGACAATACCAGTCATTTCACATCGTAGGTCTGAGACTTTGCTTGTCCACTTTTGATGCGGAAAGGCTGATCCGTGTCTTTAAAAAAACTGGAACACTGTTCTGTTTTATACCTCTACCGCAGTACTGGATACACTCTGCAAACATCCAGAACACTGCTGCCAGACTCGTATCAAGATTCCTGGCGTATGGATGAATGAGTCTGGTCCTCGATTATCTCCACTGACAACCTACAGAGTTCGGAGTTGAGTTGAAGGTTCTCTATTTATAAGCTGCCATGCAATAAAAAGTGGACAACGAAGTCATCACGCGGACTTATTGAGCCCCTTTTGTGTGGCCATCCCGAGGGCTTCATTCTCCATGGCTGGTGCCCTGTGCGTTTTAATGGTAGGTTTATTTGAACAGTGAGAGACAGAATAACAACAAAAAAATCCAGATAAACACACGTCAAAAATGTTATAAATTGATTTTCATTTTAATGAGGGAAATAAGTATTTGACCCCTTCTCAATCAGAAAGATTTCTGGCTCCCAGGTGTCTTTTATACAGGTAACGAGCTGAGATTAGGAGCACACTCTTAAAGGGAGTGCTCCTAATCTCAGCTTGTTACCTGTATAAAAGACACCTGTTCACAGAAGCAATTAATCAATCAGATTCCAAACTCTCCACCATGGCCAAGACCAAAGAGCTCTCCAAGGATGACAGGGACAAGATTATAGACCTACACAAGGCTGGAATGGGCTACAAGACCATTGCCAAGCAGCTTGGTGAGAAGGTGACAACAGTTGGTGCGATTATTCGCAAATGGAAGAAACACAAAATAACTGTCAATCTCCCTCTGCCTGGGACTTCATGCAAGATCTCACCTCGTGGAGTTGCAATGATCATGAGAACGGTGAGAAATCAGACCAGAACTACAGGGGAGGATATTGTCAATGATGTCAAGGCAGTTGGGACCATATTCACCAAGAAAACAGTTGGTAACACACGTCGCCGTGAAGGACTGAAATCCTGCAGCCCCCGCAAGGTCCCCCTGCTCAAGAAAGCACATATACATGCCCGTCTGAAGTTTGCCAATGAACATCTGAATGATTCAGAGGACAACTGGGTGAAAGTGTTGTGGTCAGATGAGACCAAAATGGAGCTCTTAGGCATCAACTCAACTCGCCGTGTTTGGAGGAGGAATGCTGCCTATGACCCCAAGAGCACCATCCCCACCGTCAAACATGGAGGTGGAAACATTATGCTTTGGGGGTGTTTTTCTGCTAAGGGGACAGGACAACTTCATCGCATCAAATGGACGATGGATGGGGCCATGTACCGCCAAATCTTGGGCGAGAACCTCCTTCCCTCAGCCAGGGCCTTGAAAATGGGTCGTGGATAGGTATTCTAGCATGACAATGACCCAAAACACACGGCCAAGGCAACAAAGGAGCGGCTCAAGAAGAAGCACATTAAGGTCCTGGGGTGGCCTAGCCAGTCTCCAGACCTTAATCCCATAAAAAATATGTGGAGGGAGCTGAAGGTTCGAGTTGCCAAACGTCAGCCTCGAAACCTTAATGACTTGGAGAAGATCTGCAAAGAGGAGTGGGACAAAATCCCTCCTGAGATGTGTGCAAACCTGGTGGCCAACTACAAGAAACGTCTGACCTCTGTGATTGCCAACAAGGGTTTTGCCACCAAGTACTTAGTCATGTTTTGCAGAGGGGTCAAATACTTATTTCCCTCATTAAAAGGCAAATCAATTCATAACATTTTTGACATGCGTTTTTCTGGATTTTTTGTTGTTGTTATTCTGTCTCTCACTGTTCAAATAAACCTACCATTAAAATTATAGACTGATCATTTTTTTGTCAGTAGGCAAACGTACAAAATCAGCAGGGGATAAAATATTTTTTTCCCTCACTGTAGCAGAGCAATTTCACCACGGGTATATACTGGACAAACGCCCCCCTAAGAAACTGTTCACAGACCAGGGTCGAAAATGTTCTGCTAATCTATTGCACAATGTCTGTGACATAGTGAGAACTAATAAAATGCTCACTTCGCCGTACCGCCTTCAGCGCGATGAACAAGTGGAAAGACTTAACCACATGCTGTCTGCAATGTTGTGACATATTATCACAGACAATCAGACTTACTGAGACTTACACATCCCAGGAGTCGTTGGGGCATACCGTAGAACGCCACACGCATCGACCGGGCTTTCCCTCTTGTTGAGGTACAGGAGGGACCCAGAGCCACCAATTGAAGACGAATTGGTGGCTCTACCTGCTAAATCGGTTTCGTGGCTGGCCTCCATACATGCTGCCACTATAATGGTTGCGACAAGCTCGCGAAACCACGATAGCTGATTTCGATTAAAAGCTTTCGTGGCTGCAGGGATTCATCTTCTTGGTTCTTTCGGTAAAGTCACGTGATTTTAGCGAAAGAACCAAGAACACGTAAGCTGAGTCTGGTAGATCGCAATCAGCTAACAAACGCATGCAAAAAAAGACAGAAACGCCAATGCCTTTCGAGCAGGGGGATCAGGCGTGGTTACACTGTCTCCAGGTCCGGGTGAGGACATCAGCTGAACTGCACCGCCCCTGGCAGGGTCCTGTAGAGATTTTCCAAGTTCTTCACCCACAAAGTGTATGCGTCCAGACAGGACACCAGCGATGGGTGGGTCACTCAGTTTCAGACAGACCGGGTCCGGGGGTGCCATGACGTAAGCCAGAGACAAAAGCATCCTCCTACGGAAAGTATTGCTCCCGCAATATCTTACCCTCTTCTCAGGAACGTCCCCAATGAACATCAGCAGATTGGCGGAGGCCGACAGAGTCATCCAAGATAGTATGGTTCCACGACCACTGAGCAACTCCGTATGAGCCGCGATTCCCCCATATCCCTCCGCCTGAGTACACGTACGCACGCAGCACACACATACGTAGTGTCCCGGTGGGGGATCGCCTGGCACAATGTGTTTTCATCCGAAGGGCCCCTAGGTGGAAAGTCCCACGGTTTCCCTTTACTAAGAGATTGGCCAACCCTCCCAGGACAAATCACATTGCGGCGCTCCTAAATTGGCTTAAAATTATATGGGCGCACCAAGGTTCACTGGGCCAGCCGCAAAGAGTCATGCACGACATCGGGGAAAGGGCGGGGGTGAAAGAGTAAGCGATCAGAGCAGACAATGAGGGCGCCACCGACTACGTAGATACACCGGGTGTGTATTCGCCAGCTGGACGCCCTCTCGGAATAAACCGGCTGAGTCAGGGATTAATGGATACAGGCACAGAGACAATGGGCCGAAAAATAACGTAACGTAACACTCTGTGAAAGAACAGAAACACTTTGAAAATCACAGGTAGGTGCATGATTGGCTGCACAGGATAACATAACCCCAGATGGGTTTTTTTCGAATCAATGGGCATAAATAGGGGAACCCAAAACGGTTCAAGTCAATCTAGATTTGAAGTTTTTGTGACTGCAAGGATCCATACTCTTTGGTTCTTTCGGTAAAGTCACGTAGGTATACAATAAATTAAATTAAATCATGACGTTTCAGGATCAACACAAGCGTCCGTCATCAGGTGTGACAACCACAGCCCGAAACAATTGCTGAAGTGGGCAAAGGAGCTTCTCTAACAAGAGGATAGAGAGGTGACCCGATCATGTTTAAAGCCAGCCTATCACTAATCTCACTTAAAATTAACATATAAAATGTCCACTTCTGATTGGGACCATATAGATAACATGACAGTCTCCTCTGCTAATTCGATGTCAACCAAATGTAAAATTAACTTGATCGCTAAATGCAACGTCTTATCAAAAAAAAAGCCAGATCCACACGTTAAAAAGTTAGTTGTCAACAAGATTGTCATCAATCAGAATAACGTCCCAATTTCCAACAGCCTAAAATCGGTACTAGCCAAATGATTGAATTACACAGTCACCCCCAAACATATTCCAGTGGATGATATAATTTCCCAGGTCAATGTAGCCCTCAAAGGCTTGGGAACATCCCGACAGACGTTGCTATATCTGAAATTGCCAGATCCTTCAAAATGCTAAGAACCCCATTAGTAACATCAGCAAAGACGAGCGCTCTGAACTCGCAAAATTGAAAAAGAGAAAAGTCATCCTCCCGGCCGACAAGGGCAATGCTACTGTCATCATGGATAAAACCACAAACAACAACAAAATCCAGAACCTTCTTAATGATGGCAGTTACACCAAAATCAACAAAGATCCAACTAACAGCCTGACTACAAAAACCAACAACATCATTACCAGTTCGACTTCTCTAATCGATCCTGTCAAACGGTTCTCCCTGAAACCTTCTGCTACTAGACCACCCAGATGCTATGGTCTGCCTACGATCTGTAATAACAGCTATAGTGGGTTCACGTGGGGGATTGGCTTGCCGGTCCTGCTTGTAGCCAATAAGGGTCGAGATAGGGAGCGTGGGGCCGGCGTGATCACGGCATGTCATCAGGGGTGATTGGCCCAGCCATTGGGGCCCCAGCTAATGGGGATCCGGATAAGAGGCGTGGTCCCGGGAGTGACAGGGAACCATCGAGAACGGTCGAGATTGCCCATGGAGGATTGGCTGGGGGGACCACGTGACGAAGGGATTAAGAGGGAGGAGAGAGGGATGATCGAGAGGAGACGGGGAACTGAACGGGGTGAGAGCCACGCGCGAACGGGGCTCCGGGTGCCACGTGCGCGGTGGGAGTTGTGGGAGTCTGCCGCTCTCCGTTGTCTGCCAGCAACGGAGCGTGTGGGAACAAGTGTACCGTGAAGTGAAAATAAAGAAGACCGATTCCGAATCCGTCTCCGGAGAATTATTACAGATCCATAAAGAAGTCACTCAACTTCGGCCCATCGTTTCCACTATTAACTCACCTAACTACAAACTGACCCGTTTTCTGTCTGATACCTTGCTTCCATTCACTGGCAAGACTACCTCATCAGTACATAACTAGGCTCACTTGGTCTCTCTAATCAAGGTCATTTCACTGTCCCCAGATGATTTTCTCGTCAGCTTCGATGTAGCCTCTCTGTTCACCAAGGTTCCTGTTCCTGACACCTTAGCAATAATTGAAAATGTAGTCCAACATGGACTGAACCCTGATGTTCCTACTCTGGTTAGGCACTGCTTTACCAACACTTACTTCACCTGGAATGGTACTTTCTACAAACAAAATGAAGGTACCCCCATGGGTTTCCCCTTATCACAAGTGATAGCGAATGTTTTCATGGATGCATTTGAAACAGATGCCATCCAGACATCCACCCTATGTCCTTCCTTTTGGAAGATATATGTAGATGACACTTTCGTCATTTGGCCACATGGCCTGCCAGCATTGAACCAATTTCTCAACGACATTAATTCCATACACACATCCATCAAATTCACCATGGAAGTGGAGGAGGATGGTAAGCTACCATTGCTGGATGTTTTGTTTGAGAAGAAACCTGATGGCTCGTTGGGACACTCTATTTACAGGAAAGCCACCCACACAGATTCCTATCTGAAACCTGATTCCCACCACCATCCGGCACAGAAGAATTCCCTCATCATAACACTACACCATAGGGCCCACTGCATTTCTGACCAACACCACCTAGCCAGTGAACTGGAACACGTACACCAGACGCCGATCAATACCATCATGTTACCATACATAGCAGGCGTTACCAAAAATATTTCCAAAATCTTAAACAAACACAAGATCCAGGTCCGATTTAGTACAGTACACAAAATCCGTGATCTAATCCCATCTGTGAAGGATGTCATTCCTGACATGCAATATCCTGGAGTCTACAAACTAAGTTGCACCTGTGGTAACTGTTACATTGGAGAAACGAAACGACATATCTCGGACCATGTTCGCCGTGGCTGACCATTGCTATAACGCTGTGGGCTCTCATGATATTGTTCTCTCCGAGACCAAGGTACTCTGCAAACCCTCAGGCTACTATCAAAGGTTTGTTCATGAAACCATCCAGATATATAAACATAGACGTAACTTCAACCGAGTAGATGGATACAAATTGAGCAATCATTGGAAGGATGTTATTAACCAGGTAAAACCTTAACTGCTTTGCCTTTTTATCTGTGTAGTGACATAAGAAGGGAGGGGCTGCTGGGGGCTCTGGGTTCCCAGGTGGGTCCAGACGCTTAAGCCTCTGGGCGCCAGGCGTTGAGTTCCCAGGGGGTCCAGACGCTTAATCCCCTTGGCGCCGCCAAAGGGGGGGGCTGTGTGTGCTCTGTGGGATATCTGGGGGCGCACACGGCCCCACCCCTCGTTGTACCAGGCATAAAAGGAGAGCTCCCTGGACGATCGGGGCCCAGTTGTAACTCAAGACCCAAGACCCACGACCAGCCATCTGAAGACCCTGGGATGCTGTGAGAGCCAGCGCTGGGACTCTGGAACTCCCGACTCTACGACCTTGTGAGGGCGAGTTCCGGAGCGTAGCCAGAGTAGAGTATCTAGGCTGTGTAGCTAGGCTGTGTACCTAGGCTGTAACAGAGTATCAGGACTGTTGGACTGTTGGAGTGTTGTATTGTAATAAAGAAGTTACCTCTACAAGTGTCTCCGGAACCTGTTACATTTGGCGTCAGAAGTGGCAATGGAGACAAGAAGTAAGCCACGTACCTTCAGTCCTGACGGCGATGTTGAGGAGCAAGCGGCGACGGGGCAGCCAACTCGGGCCGACAGCGACGCTGCACCGCCGGCTCAGCAGTCGTCCACCATACCTGCCGATCCTCCTCCAGCGTCGGGAGCAGCAATGGAGGAAACGCTGCTTCGCCTCACCGAGCTGCTCCACGCCACCGTCTCCATCCTGGACGACATGCGTCGCTCACAGGCGGAGACAGCAGGGAGAGAGGAGGCGCAGCGGCCGCACCATCCCGCTGGCTCCCACACAAAGATGGCGGCCGTTCCCGCCGCAAATACATCCGGGTGTGTCGTCACTTCTGCGGGGGGAGCAGTGGCCGCTGGGAGCGACGTCACTTCCGGGCCCAGCGTGGGCCAACCCGATGACGCCGCGTCATCAGCGCTGCGTCCCTCACCGCCGGGTGACAGCTGGTTGCAACCAAGCAACGCCGCGTCATCAGCGCTGCGTCCCTCACCGCCGAGTGACAGCGCTGCGAACGCGAAGCCAGCTTCAGCCGGGTTGCCAGGCAACGAAAGCTTGGCTCACGTCCACCAACGCCTGCCGGCACTCAAGGCATTTTCTTCAGAGGGGGGTGAGTGGGCAGCGTTCGAACGCCGGTTCGTCTCTCTTATAGAGACGTCCGGCTGGTCGGAGTATGAAGCGCTCCAGGGCCTCCCGGCCACGCTCGACGACGACTCCCTCGCAGCACTCCTTACTGTGCCACGCGCAAAACGTGCCACGCTCACGGATGCCCTTCATCAGATGCGGCTGATTTATGGACCCCCATCCGAAGCACGTCACCGCTTCGATGCGAGGAGGAAGAAGGCCTCCGAGTCGGCGATGGGGTACCGCAGCGCGCTGCTGGCCATGGCAAAGGTTGCCTACCCTCGCATGGATGAAGACGCTGTGGAGTCACTCGTGCTGCAGAAGCTCATGAGCTTGGCCCGCCAGCTTCGAGTTGCCATGCCGACAGCCGACGACGACGACGACTTCACGTCGCTACGTGCTGCCAGGTGCATCCAAGCACACCTACATTGCGATGAGGACACGACCATCGCCGCCTGCGCAGGCCCACCTGATGCACAAGCCTATGACGTGCATTCGGGGCCTCATCAGGCCTTCGCAGCAACAGAAAATCGCGGATCGTCCAACTGGCGATCCCAGCGAGATCACCACCAGCGGGACCGACCAACCTCGCGCCAGGACGGAGCGTCCATCGTCTGCCACAACTGTGGCCTTCGGGGCCATGTGGCGTCCGGCTGCCGGGTCCCCCGACGCCGGACTTCAGGACCTCCGGCGCCTCGGCCACCACCGTATCCTCGGCATACCCAGGCGAGTCACGACACCTCGCACTCTCGGCCCCCACTTACAACAAGCACGCACCCTCACACCACACAGGGGGGTCATGCTTCGGAGGAGGGGGATTCGGGCCCATCATTGAACAACCGGGCGCTCGGACCGGGTCAATGGTCCGAGTTGGCCCATAGGGTCGTTGCCGCTGCGGCAGGGTCCTCTGCCGTAGTGGGTTCCATCGAGGGCGTTGATGTTCGTATGTTGATCGATACGGGTGCGTCGGCGACCATCATTTCAGACATAATTTATAACATTTTGCCCGATATATGCCGTCCCTTGCAGCCAGTTGATGTGCCATGCTATGCCGCAAATGGGGGTTCGTTGGGCATCACCGGACAGATCAATGCTCAGATCCGCATTGCTGACGTCCAATTAGTTGGGCCCATTTTGGTCTCATCAACCCTCGCCGTTCCGTGCCTCCTCGGAACAGATTTCTTGGGGAAGATGCCCATTAAAATTCTCATTAACAAAGGGTGTATTGAGCTCCCCTCCGGCCGACGCATGGCCTTCCTACCCACACCCACTCGGTTGCACTCCGCATCTACGACGGTGCAGGCGTTGGCGGCGTGCACAATTCACATTCCTCCTGGCTCTCAGATGTTAGTTCCCCTCCGGTTTCGTAAACCCCTTGATTACGACGCGTTCATGGGGGGTGCTGTGATCGGGCCTTCGCGTTCAGCTGAGCGGGTGTCGGACCTCGTGTGTGCACAAACGCTCGTGCGAAGCGACCACGACCCCTTTATCCAGGTCCTTAACGCGGGATTGGAAACGGCCGTTATCTGTCAGGGAATGGTGCTTGCTCACGCGACGCCAGCCCCGCCAGAAGATGTGATCGTGGGTCACGTAGGGGGCGAGTTCTCTTCCGTTGCCAAGCCAGGTCCTGACACAGGATGGCTCGACGCGCTTTGCTCCACTTCTGCCGATTTGTCACCATTACAGCATGCTAAATTACGCACGCTGCTGAGCGATTTCGCCGACGTTTTCAGTCAAGGCAAATTCGACATTGGCTGCACTAAATTGCTAAGCCACCACATCGACACGGGTGATGCCGCTCCAATTCGTCAAAACCCATTCCGGTTGAGCCCGGCCGAAAAGGAACATGTACGGGTGGCCGTCAACGATATGTTGGCGGCCGATGTCATTGCGCCATCAAATAGCCCATGGGGGGTGCCGATCGTTCTTGATAAGAAGCACGACGGGAGCCTCCGCTTTTGTGTTGACTTCAGGAAACTTAATAAGATTTCTGTGGCCGACGCCTACCCGCTTCCCAGGATGGACGAGTCGCTCGATGCCTTAGCAGGTGCGCATTACTTCTCCACCTTGGATCTCCTCTCGGGGTTTTGGCAGCTACCCCTTGATGACGCATCCAAACCAAAGACGGCCTTTCGCACGCCGCAGGGACTGTTCCAATTCAACAGACTTCCCATGGGTCTTCACTCGGCCCCGGCGACGTTCCAGCGCCTGATGGAGCTGGTCCTCGCTGGGCTCCAGTGGGATTCTTGCCTAATCTACCTCGACGATGTAATCGTGTTCAGCAAAACTTTTGATGAACACCTCACGCGATTGAAGGCAGTTTTCCTTAAAATGCGAGCGGCTAACCTCAAATTCAAACCGCAAAAATGCCACCTCATGAGGGATTCGGTTCGTTATTTGGGCCATATTGTCAGCCGCTCGGGAATTGCCACGGACCCCGAAAAGACAAATTGCGTGCGCTCATGGCCAACTCCTACCTCTGTTGGGGAGGTGCGGAGTTTTATCGGCTTCGCCTCATATTATCGACGATTTGTTGCGGGATTCGCATCTATTGCGAAGCTCCTCCACGCATTAACGGCCAAAGGGGTCAAATTCCGATGGGGAGAGTTAGAACAGGCATCGTTCAATGCCGTCCGAAAAGCACTGGTCGATGCTCCTACCCTGTCTTATCCAGATTTTACCACTCCGTTCATTCTGGATACAGACGCCAGCAACACCGGAATTGGAGGGGTGCTGTCGCAAATTGTCAATGGAGTGGAGCGCGTCGTTGCCTATGGCAGCAGGGTGCTGTCGCCCGCGGAGCAACGTTACTGCGTGACGCGCCGCGAATTGCTTGCTATCGTTTTTTTCATAAAGCAGTACAGGCCATACGTGTATGGCAGGCATTTCACAGTACGCTCCGACCACGCGGCGCTACAATACGCCTTGCGAGTGGACCAACCATCTGGACAGCTCTCGCGTTGGCTCGAGATCCTCCAGGACTTTGCGTTCACTGTCATTTACCGCAAGGGGATTCAACACGGGAACGCCGACGGGTTGTCGCGACTGCCGAACAATGGGCGCTGTGCTTGTTTTTTGGGTGCGGGGCGTTGTAGGCAGCCTGACGGGGTACCGCCCCCATCCCTTGCGGCCGCGGCCGGGGATGGGGTCGGGGACCACGGGGCTCCCTCCACGCAAGTTCCGCAGGACGCATTGCTGGGCCTCGGGTTGGACGACTGGGGACGTCTTCAGATGGAAGACGTCTCCCTCCTCAAATTGAGACGCCGCGCTAGGGATGCCGAGGGTCACAGGGGGCAGGGGGGCCCCGTATCATATGTCATCCGGGAAGGCGTCCTCATGCATTGGGATGGGGGGTCCCAATCCCACACATTGGTGGTGCCCACCTCCCTGCGGGGGCGACTTGTGTGGGAAACCCACAGTCGCCTCTTGCACTTGGGTGTTCAGAAAACACTAGCTAAAATCCAATTGGAATTTTTCTGGCCGGGCATGGCAAACGATGTGGCTGACCTTGTGCAAGGTTGCACAGAATGTGCACGGCGGAAACCACCTGCTAGGCCGTCTTGCCCGCCGCTCCAATCCATTAAAGTTTCCCGGGTCAATGAGATCGTCGCATTGGATATTTTGGGTCCGTTTCCCGCTACTCCTCGGGGTAATAAGTACCTCTTGGTTGGGGTCAAATATTTTACCCGATGGGCCATGGCTTGGCCACTCCCCAACCAGTCTGCAGCAGCCATTACAGAGGCCTTTTTCCAGGGCTACGTCCTGGACAAGGGTGCTCCCGAACGCCTGCTGACCGACCAAGGGAAAAATTTCTCTTCCACCCTGTTGCGGGATGTGTGCAACCTGCTAGGGACACACAAAATTCGCACCTCGCCATATCACCCCCAGACTGACGGTATGGTCGAGCGATTACATAGGACACTTACCTCCATGCTAAGCCACCAGGTGTCTGAGTCACAGACTGATTGGGATCTCCACATACCTGGTGTCTTGGCCGCCTATAGAATGGCGCCCCATGCTGCCACGGGGTACTCGCCATTCTATCTTATGTATGGTAGGGAGGTTTGCCCCCCAATCGACGTACAATTGCACATTAAACAGCCTGCACCTAAGGCTAAGATTGCCGACCACATCCGTGCTAATGTGCGTCGTCTCGTAGATGCCCGGGAGGCTGCTCAAAATAACTCAGAAGCCCGTCAGCTTGCCAACGAGCGGTTGCGGAATCTTCGCACATCCCGCCACGTCTGGGTAGAAGGGGACCGCGCCTGGCTCCACTGCCCGCAGGTACCATTGGCTACTTCCTCAAAACTGCTTAAGCCTTGGAGAGGGCCGGTTGTTATTATTCGCGTTCTCCGCCCGCAGTGTGTCAGGATCCAGCATGGCAAGCGACGTTGGTTCGTGCACCCGTCACGTCTAAAACCTTACATTCAACCCTACACACCTCCTTCACATCTCCGGGGCCGAGAGCGCGACATGTCTGACGAGTCGCGCCGCGATGATGCTGCTTCTAACTCTCGGGCAGGTCCCGCTGCCCCGCCCTCAGGTGCCTTGGGAATGAAATCCGCCACGGCCGACCCAGCGGGAACAAGCTTGCCCGCGGGATCAGCGACCCAGGACACAAGTGCAACAGCGGGTCGTCGGTCCCCTCCCGCCTCCGTCGCGACCGATGGACCTGCCACTCGGACTCGCTCAAAACTCAAACGATTTTCATGACCCCCGCCCACGAACTCTCGTCCCAACGCGACGCCACTCACCTTTCCATCATGTATAGTGGGCGATTGGGGCGTGCGTTCATCCTGCATATATGTGTTTATACAGTGTTGTTCTGCATCGGTGACCACAGGAGGGGGAGAGGCGCTTTCTTCTCATTTTTTTTTCTTGATTTGTCACACACTCATTCTGATGGTTAACAAATAATTTATTGTACAATTGTATTTTTTTTTGACAGCCGGGTCGGCTGGAGGCTACGTAGAGGGGGGTAATGTAGTGACATAAGAAGGGAGGGGCTGCTGGGGGCTCTGGGTTCCCAGGTGGGTCCAGACGCTTAAGCCTCTGGGCGCCAGGCGTTGAGTTCCCAGGGGGTCCAGACGCTTAATCCCCTTGGCGCCGCCAAAGGGGGGGGCTGTGTGTGCTCTGTGGAATATCTGGGGGCGCACACGGCCCCACCCCTCGTTGTACCAGGCATAAAAGGAGAGCTCCCTGGACGATCGGGGCCCAGTTGTAACTCAAGACCCAAGACCCACGACCAGCCATCTGAAGACCCTGGGATGCTGTGAGAGCCAGCGCTGGGACTCTGGAACTCCCGACTCTACGACCTTGTGAGGGCGAGTTCCGGAGCGTAGCCAGAGTAGAGTATCTAGGCTGTGTAGCTAGGCTGTGTACCTAGGCTGTAACAGAGTATCAGGACTGTTGGACTGTTGGAGTGTTGTATTGTAATAAAGAAGTTACCTCTACAAGTGTCTCCGGAACCTGTTACATCTGCATCTCCAGTTTCTTCAGCCTCCTACTCCTAGCTCTGCTCACTCCCCCCACCTCCCCCCGGCATTTTGCCGTGCTTACTTGCTCGAGCAGCCTCCCAGTCCCGCTACCCCAAACCCCCCTCCCCCTCTATCTCTCCTCCCTGGCTCCTCCCCCCTCTCTTACCTATATAGCCTCTTGTTAGAGAAGCTCTTTTAAGCACTTCAGCAATTGTTTCTTGCTGTGGTTGTCCCACCTTATGACGGACGCTGGTGTTGCATACCTACGTGACTTTACTGAAAGATCCAAAGAATACAGTTCAATTCAGTTCTCCTTTTCAACAGCTTGGTCGCCAAGACCCCCCCCCCCTGCCATCCTGCCTTCTCGAGCCATTCGCAGCATGGGTGTAATGCCAGCGAGTGCTGCTATGAGGCAGTGATAAGCAAGGTTTTTTTGTCATCCTCCCTCCGACTCTAACAATGTCTGTGCGATGCCGTGAGTACAGCTGCGGGGTACGTAATAGGGCGTGTGTGTGAGTGTTTGGGGAATCGGATAGTAGTAGGACAGGCTCTGCTCATAGAATATTCCCTCCGGGCAGTGCAGGGTTTTCGCCGTGAATAAACGTTAGCACAGAGCGTCGGTGTGGTGTGAGTGATTTAAGTGTGGAGCAGCTGCGTGGATGGACGCGCGCTGAGAGTGAGGGCAGAGCTGCAGCACGAGCGCTCGTTGAGACAAACGCCTGCAGGTGCGTGCACGTTTGCGCAGCTGCTGTGGCGTTAACTGTAGTGTGTGCTCGTGTTAGGATATAACCGCCTGCAAGTGTGCGTGCGTTCGCGCGCCGCTAGCGTTCGCGCGCCGCTAGCGTTCGCGCGCCGCTAGCGTTCGCGCGCCGCTAGCGTTCGCGCGCCGCTAGCGTTCGCGCGCCGCTAGCGTTCGCGCGCCGCTAGCGTTCGCGCGCCGCTAGCGTTCGCGCGCCGCTAGCGTTCGCGCGCCGCTAGCGTTCGCGCGCCGCTAGCGTTCGCGCGCCGCTAGCGTTCGCGCGCCGCTAGCGTTCGCGCGCCGCTAGCGTTCGCGCGCCGCTAGCGTTCGCGCGCCGCTAGCGTTCGCGCGCCGCTAGCGTTCGCGCGCCGCTAGCGTTCGCGCGCCGCTAGCGTTCGCGCGCCGCTAGCGTTCGCGCGCCGCTAGCGTTCGCGCGCCGCTAGCGTTCGCGCGCCGCTAGCGTTCGCGCGCCGCTAGCGTTCGCGCGCCGCTAGCGTTCGCGCGCCGCTAGCGTTCGCGCGCCGCTAGCGTTCGCGCGCCGCTAGCGTTCGCGCGCCGCTAGCGTTCGCGCGCCGCTAGCGTTCGCGCGCCGCTAGCGTTCGCGCGCCGCTAGCGTTCGCGCGCCGCTAGCGTTCGCGCGCCGCTAGCGTTCGCGCGCCGCTAGCGTTCGCGCGCCGCTAGCGTTCGCGCGCCGCTAGCGTTCGCGCGCCGCTAGCGTTCGCGCGCCGCTAGCGTTCACTGTAGTGTATGTTAAGAGGAAACCTCTCGCAGGTGTGGGTGCGGTCATACAGCTGTGCGCCGCGTTTACGTGAGTGTTGGTGTGTCTTCGTGTGTGGAATAACCCCTTTACAGCGGTGAGCCAGCGATTTAGCTATGTCGCTCAGAGAGGGCGTTAATGCGGGGGGGCTGATCACCTGGTCGGCGAGGGCCCGGTTGGGGCCGATCGACGCGGTGGAGGAGGGAGTGGAGGAGGGAGTGGAAGGGGCGGACGTCGCGCCCTACATGCCCAACGAGGGCGGTGGGGTGGATGCCGGCCCGCACAAAAGCATTGGAGATTGTTCGTGAACAACTGGGTCGAAACCATCGGCGCTGAAGATAGCCGGAGTAATTACGAGTGGAACGGTTGTTATGCTCGGATCTATAATTTCGTTACATGAGAAATAAAGTTTCTACTTCCACAAAATGGACGTATCCAAGGAGCCTCTTTACATTGGGAACATGGCAGTGGCGTTGATCAGTTGGGCAATTGCTTTTTGAAAGTGCAAGGCAAACATTTCCCTTATGGCCTCTAACTCATCAGACTACCGTGGCGGGTGCTCTATGTGGGGCACTTCTTGTTGGGGGTTCTTTGTCGCAACGGTCACAATAGTGAGTGATGTGTGCATAGGTTTGGAGGCGTTGAGGCAGGCGATGAGACATGGACTGAAGGAGAGAGAAGGAGGAAGCTATGAAAACAAAGAAAGAGGAATTGAAAAAAAGAAAACAAAGGTACAAACTGAAAGGTCTTCAAGCAAGCAACACGATCCGTGAAAAACAAAGTGAGCTGAGCAAGAAGAGAGAGAGCAAAGAAAGGGAGAGCTGCTTTGAGCAGAGCTCGGTGAGTTATCGACATTCAGGATGTGGAGTGTGCAGCCCTGCCGTACGTTTGTAGCAGGACGTGAATGTTAGATCATTTGTTCAATTATTGTACGCATAATTGCAGCTCACGTTTTAAGCATATTGTAAATTCTAACATCGTAGCAGTGGACAATTTTGAAGCTATGTGATCGTGTCTGGCAACATGCTCGACTTGCCTAGCTGGCCTCAATTTGGATTCCCCTCTAATCTGGAAACTTGGATGTTATCACAAGTTGATAGGTAACCAGTGTCATACCTTCGCCATCAGCTGGGCAGTGGTGGAATTGCACGTGGCTGCCTGTAATCCAGTGCTGTGGAGGAAGCGAGAGTTGGTGGATCACTGCACAAATGTTCTGAAACAGCCGTATCCCTAGCTCGCCAGGAGAATGCAGTACAGCAAAGTGGACTAATCGACATCTGTTTCCGTCTATACGGGGACAGAGTGTTGCTCCCTCGCACCAGGCGTGCGTTTTCTCTGCATGTTCCGGTTTCCTACCACGAGAATCAGAAACGCAATTCCTCATGAAAAAGCTAATGCAGGACCCTCCTGAAAAAGAGTCATGCGACTCAATGTGGCTATTCTTGATGAATAAGTATACAAATATTATCCGTATCAGGTCTTACATTACAACAGGCTATTTTGTCTCAAATATGACATTTTCTCTTAATAATGACTTGTTATATTCCCATGAACAATATGATCCTGGCCATCTGTGAAACTACTGGACATCTGTGAAAGAGAGCTTCATAGCTCATCAGATTCCTCCAGTATAAAAATTCTGATTCTGAGACACTCCTTTGCCGAGAAAAGTACTGTGTGCATGTCCCATAATTATTCAAAACAACCTAAATGTAATCGAAACGAATCTGCTCAACGTGCTGATTAATACTTCATCATCAATTCCCAATAACATACATACAATTATTGATTGCGGCTACAAAAAGCTGGTCACGTTCTTCTCGAAAATTAAGTCAGTAATAATATAATTCGCTTCTGAAAAACCACATCAATCCCATTATATTTAAGAATGCATTTATTATTGCGTCAAACTAGTATTCGTCTTGACACTTCAGTTTGTCATGGAATAAGGGGGCTAAAACTGTATCTAACTCCAAACTATTATTGCTGTTTGTATGTGCTATGTCTTTTCTAAAATACGTCGGCTATCATAGCCTTCCATTTACTACAAATCAAAGAGCACATTCGTCTGCAGCTGGAATACTCTCGTCTTATCCGGTCTCAAGCACCCAGTATCAACGTCAAAGCATTTTGCCAAATTCAACGTCAACAAGTAAGATTGACTCACGATCCGGTACTCAACTGATTAACTCTCGTCACTAGCGAACTGGCAGTTAGTCTCATCCTAGTACAATAATTGCTTTGCTCGCCCATGTTGAGGACAATCTACCACATTGATTGATTCGTCGAATCCATGACTGTTTGCGCCACCACACTGCAGACACATAAACCTATTTTTCTCCCTGCCTGTTTCATCGCACTGCTCGACTTGTGAATTTCATCTAATCATCGTATAATCTTTACCCAAGTTCGTTTAACGTTGAGCAAGGCCGGATACATATTACCCCTTATAGAATATACCTTCAATAGTATACTCTCTGGTTCTTTCGGTAAAGTCACGTAGATAGAAACATAATAAACGAAAAGAAAACACGACGATTCGGTCGCAACACAAGCGTCCGTCTTTAGAACCAACACCTCGGCGGAGGCGGATCATTGTTTCAACGCTGTGGGCACACATGTCATTTTTTTCTCCGAGACCAAGGTGCTCTGCAAACCCTCGGGCCACCATCAGAGATTTGTTCATGAAGCAATCCAGATATAAAAACACAGACAAAACTTTAATCGAGAAGATTAATTCAGATTGAGCAATCATTGGAAGGATGTGATAAACCGCGTCACGTTTTAACTGCTTTGATTTTCACTCACCCACCCGTGTGTCTTGTTGTTCCATTACTAATTCAAGTCCATTTACTTACTAATTTCTCCAGCCCCATCCGTCCATGCACGCCACAAACCCTCCCCCCTCTTCCCTGTGAACTCCTAAAGCCAAACTCCTCCCCCCCCCCCCTTCGAAACGTCGTGTTTTCTTTTATTATTTTTTTCTATCTACTTTACCAAAAGAACCAGAGAGCATGGATTCCTGCAGTCACGAACGCTTCAAATCAAGTACTGTTTGTTGTTCGCTATTTGACGTTCTCGACCTTTGAGCCTGTCCCCAGTATCGACGATTGAAAACATTCACAAGCAAAACGTGCACGAACTCATTCACGCAAGTGCACAAACAAAGACAAAAAATCCCCATATTGCCTTAACAGACTGCTGGGGCAAGTGCTGTTAGCGAACACCTATGAAGGCGGACACAGCACACGAGGGGATGGGTGGCCAGCACCACGCTCGGCCGCCTTTGTCTTCCGATTGACGATGTATTCATTTTGAGACTGAGTCGACCAAGGGGAGGCCCAGGACCGGTTTAGATAATCATCGCTGGTGTTGGCCGTGAGCGGTAATCGAACTCGTGTGACTGTTTTCAAAGCGCATCGTGCTAACCGCTACCAACACTCTCCCCTCTTGCACAAACACACACACGCACGCCTATTCATAGGCACAAAATACAAAGTTCCCCTGTGCAGCTTGTTGTGGCACGCACTTTACAACACATTCTTTCCCGTAAAAAAAACCGACTCTGCCTTAAACAAATACAATGTAGTAATTGCATGTGCGGCGTCGCCTTGCTCATCGTCCTTACTGTGAGGAAAAAAAGTATTTGATCCCCTGCTGATTGTGTACGTTTGCCCACTGACAAAGAAAGTATCACTATGAGACCTCCTTTACCAGTGGTAAAATATAGTAGTAGGTTTTTACCCTTTAAACTGGTACAAAAACTGACACCTTTATACAAGGCATCATGTTTGCAATAACCACAACACAAGCAGTCAAAATGCAAACAAAAAGAAACAACTCTGATAATGATATGCACTATTCTTGAAGTTGATTGGTCCACACCCGAGACAGCTTTTCTTAGAGCCTAGTCTCCATTGGTGCTGGACCAGATGATGCCAAAAGGCGTACAACTCAAAAACAGTGCACTATCAGAGTATTGAGAGCTCGGGGTAAGCATTTACACTATGAGACCTCCTTTACCAGTGGCAAAATATAGTAGTATGGTCGATCCTTGGCACTTTCCGCCCTTACTTTAGGGCTGCGCTGGCTCAGGCTCTTTCCACTGCTCCAGTCTATTTCCTTTGGCAGGCAGCTGCCAGCTTCGCGCTGGCATTCAGTGGTGCCTCTGCCACCCTTCCTTCAGGGCTTTGCCTTGTCGTTGCTCAACTTTCGTGCTCTCCGCCCTTCCTCCAAGAGGGCTCCTGCTGTGAGCTGCTCGTCGCTGGCTGGGTCACTCACTCTCAAAACTTGTAAATTGTATTCGCACACCTTTACACAACTCTGATAGCTTAGTACAATACAACTTATCGCAATCCTTGACTCTGTAAGCGACTCAAGACATCAGGATAAATGTAGAATGAAACTTTCAGCGATACTCTGTCGGTCCATGCCGAACTCAGCACCGAGCAACACCTTGCCCCTCTTCTCTGCGAGACACGACACCCATGGTTGATATCGAGGCCATGCCCCCGGAGCCTGCCCTTCACAGTATTGAGTTGCATGATCTGTGTCCTTGCTTATGTGTGAAATTCTCTCCCCTCTGCGCGTCTCTTGCGAAAAAAAAACAGATGCCCTCTGTCTCGTTCTCCTCCCGTGGCCGCAGCCGCCTGGTTGCCCCCCCCCCCCCTTTTGACCTTTGATTGGCTGCTTTCGATCACCATGTTTATGTTTTTGTTTGCATTCCCACCCCCCTATGCCTTCGTGGTGTTTGTATATCTCAAGGGGAGGCACCCCCCCTTCATACGTATTTTATTGCTACCATGTGTTATCAAATTGTTGGAAGACAAAGGCGGCCGGGAGGCTCTGATTCCATGGAATACATATTATCTGGTCTTGTGTGTTTGACCTATTTTCCTTGTATCTCTTTTGAGTTACCTTAGGTCTAATACCTCATGATTATTATCTGGTTTATGTCTAACCAAGATTTGTAATGTACCGTTAGTTGTTACCTCCGGTATTTCAAGGGTTTTATTAACCTTTGCTCCCTGTCTGTATCCAGGGATCCGTGCTTTTTATTCTTGAGTTATATTTTGATATCCTGAGGTTGGAGATATAACTAAGTTTTCATTTAAGCTTTCTTCACTGCCGGAATTCATATTCCTTGGTTCTCTTGGTAAAGTCACGTAGATAGAGAGATACAATGAGAAACAATATATGAGGTGAATAAGGGTGAAATATAATAAGTAATAATAAAGCCACTAATGTAGACTGCAGTCTATAATGTCGAATTATTCTTATATCCAAGCTTCGAACTTGTACCGTTAAAGAAAACTCCAATTGTAATGTCCGTTTGCCCCTGCTCTGTGTCTGGAGATGTTTGTGCAACGTAAAAACGTCCATGGAGATGATGTCATATGGTCCTTTGACAATCTGGAGATTTTCCAGATCGTCGTTAACCTCCCTTTGCCCCCAAGTTTATTATTTAATGGCTCTTTATGGCCTTCTCCCTCGAGTTGCTATTAATGTGGCAAGGCGACTGGGTGTGAGGGGTGGGGTGTGCCTCATCCGTTCATGTCCCATGCTCCCCCCGATCGATTATTAAAAATATATATATTGGAAGAATTATTCTTAATATAATTTTTTGGAAAAAGGCCTATATACAGTGAGGGAAAAAAGTATTTAATCGCCTGCTGATTTTGTACGTTTGCCCACTGACAAAAAAATGATCAGTCTATAATATTAATGGTAGGTTTATTTGAACAGTGAGAGACAGAATAACAACAACAAAATCCAGAAAAACGCATGTCAAAAATGTTATAAATTGATTTGCATTTTAATGAGGGAAATAAGTATATGACCCCCTCTCAATCAGAAAGAGTTCTGGCTCTCGGGTGTCTTTTATACAGGTAACGAGCTGAGATTAGGAGCACACTCCTAATCTCAGCTTGTTACCTGTATAAAAGACACCTGTTCACAGAAGAAATCAATCAGATTCCAAACTCTCCACTATGGCCAAGACCAAAGAGCTCTCCAATGAGGTCAGGGACAAGATTGTAGACCTACACAAGGCTGGAATGGGCTACAAGACCATCGCCAAGCAGCTTGGTGAGAAGGTGACAACAGTTGGTGCGATTATTCGCAAATGGAAGAAACACAAAAAAAAACTGTCAATCTCCCTCGGCCTGGGGCTCCATGCAAGATCTCACCTCGTGGAGTTGCAATGATCATGAGAACGGTGAGGAATCAGCCCAGAACTACACGGGAGGATCTTGTCAATGATCGCAAGGCAGCTGGGACCATAGCCACCAAGAAAACAGTTGGTAACACACTACGCTGTGAAGGACTGAAATCCTGCAGCGCCCGCAAGATCCCCCTGCTCAAGAAGGCACATATACATGCCCGTTTGAAGTTTGCCAATAAACATCTGAATGATTCAGAGGACAACTGGGTGAAAGTGTTGTGGTCAGATGAGACCAAAATGGAGCTCTTTGGCATCAACTCAACTCGCCGTGTTTGGAGGAGGAGGAATGCTGCCTTTGACCCCAAGAACACCATCTCCACCGTCAAACATGGAGGTGGAAACATTATGCTTTGGGGGTGTTTTTCTGCTCAGGAGACAGGACAACTTCACCGCACCAAAGGGACGATGGACGGGGCCATGTACCATCAAATCCTGAGAAGAAGCACATTAAGGTCCTGGAGTGGCCTAGCCAGTCTCCAGACCTTAATCCCATAGAAAATCTGTGGAGGGAGCTGAAGGTTCGAGTTGCCAAACGTCAGCCTCGAAACCTTAATGACTTGGAGAAGATCTGCAAAAAGGAGTGGGACAAAATCCCTCCTGAGATGTGTGCAAACCTGGTGGCCAACTACAAGAAACGTCTGACCTCTGTGATTGCCAACAAGGGTTTTGCCACCAAGTACTAAGTCATGTTTTGCAGAGGGGTCAAATACTTATTTCCCTCATTAAAATGCAAATCAATTCATAACATTTTTGACATGCGTTTTTCTGGATTTTTTTTTGTTATTCTGTCTCTCACTGTTCAAATAAACCTACCATCAAAATTATAGACTGATCGTTTCTTTGTCAGTGGGCAAACGTACAAAATCAGCAGGGGATAAAATACTTTTTTCCCTCACTGTATACAACAGGGCCCCACACATATCCTGCTGCACTTGTGTAACAAATCTTCGCCAGTGGTTGAACAGGAAATATTAATCTATGCCTTTTTCAGTGCCAATTATTTGGAGAGAGCCAACAGGTAATATCAGCAATTGTAACTTCTGCATGGCGCCTCCAGTTGGGAAAGGTCTGTCAAAGAATAAAAAGTGGACTGTGTATTATCCAAATATTCCATCAGCTCTACGCCCAGTACAAAATGGAGGACTGCCGGTTCCTGATGCACCAGAATCATTCTCACTTGAGTCAGACGAGAAAGAGGATGAAACTTCTGGTCCTGAACCATCAAGGTCACATGACCCAGATGTTCTCCCATCCTCCTCATCTGATCCACACCTCATAACACAAGGCGAACTGAAAGACATTGTCAGGGATTTGGAACTACCCAAGAGTAAGGCAGAGCTATTGGGCTCCAGACTACAGCAGTGGAATCTCCTGGCAGGTGATGTTAGGGTTAGTCAAACGGATCTTGTCCCATTCTTCTTCATGGAACGTGATTTTGTAGCCTACATCAACATCGATGGATGTGATGGCAGCCCTTAACATCGTTCATGATCCAGATGAGTGGAGATTGTTAATTGATTAATCGAAGATGAACCTTTAAGCTGTTTTGCTGCATTATGGTTATGTTTTGCCATCAATTCCAGTTGGTCAGGCAATCCATATGATGGAAACCTATGACAACATGAAACAACTTTTGAGGTGTATAAACTATGTTGCTCTCTTGCTTGGTCTACAGACTGGGTACACAAAGTACTGCTGTTTTTTTGCGAATGGGATAGTCGTGCTAGAGATTCCCACTACATCAAGATAGATTGGCCACTCCTACAGTCATTGGAGCCTGGGAGGAAAAGTGTATAACATCCACCACTTGTTGCATCAAGTAAAATTTTGTTACCACCTTTACACATCAAGCTGGGTCTCATGAAGAACTTTTTCAAATCTATGGACCAAACACAAGCAGCTTTCAAATACCTTCGTGGAAAATATCCAAGGTTAAGTGAAGCTAAGATAAAGGAAGGTGTCTTTGTTGGTCCTCAGATTCGTGAACTTCTTCGAGATGATGCATTTTACAGTACACTACTTGGCATGGAAAGCCTCCTTAAGGAATACAAAAGCCTTGGTTGCAACGTGTCACTGAAGATACATTTTTTGTACCCTCATATAGAATTTCCACGTTTCCGATTAGTTAAGATAGCTAATCGTGAAATAATGACCCACATGATATTGATTTCTCCAAGACAGAGGTTCTCTGCAAGCCATCTGGCTACCATGAGAGATTCGTTCATGAGGCGATCCACATATACAAACACAGAGACAATTTCAACCGAGAAGATGGATTCCGGCTTATAAATCATTGGAAGAACGTAATTAACCATTTCGGATCTTAACTGATTGTGTCCACGTTTACGGTGACTTTCAGACCACGTTCCACTCACTGACATTGACTATATATCTTGTATTCTCCGCAGGGAATGGATTCTTTTCTCCGTTCACGCGACGGTCAATGGTATAGTGTGTAGCAGAGGTGGGACAAAGTCATTGTTATGCAAGTCCAAGTCGAGTCGCAAGTCATCAAATTCATGACTCGAGTCTGACTCGAGTCCAAGTCACATGACTCGAGTCCACATCTCATAGGTGGGACAAAGTCATTGTTATGCAAGTCCAAGTCGAGTCGCAAGTCATCAAATTCATGACTCGAGTCTGACTCGAGTCCAAGTCACATGACTCGAGTCCACACCTCTGGTGTGTAGCATATTGTATAATAATAAATAGTATTAAAGTGTAATGTTTAATACAATGCATAAGGTAATATATAGTATCGAAATTGTTTAGTGAATATACAGCAGTGTTGGGTGGGTATAATAATACATAGTGTAATATTACACTATGTATTATTCTAAGACATAGGGTAGTGTATAGTAATACAGTATACAATTTAATACTATGTAGTTTATACTTTAGCGTTTTACGTTGTTGTTTAGTGCCTGCAGCTACATACTATTAACATTCCTTCCCTTTATTAATGCTACCCCTATCCCCCTCCCTTTGATGCTGCTAATCCTGTATAATTCATGGGCATTATGCAGGATTAGCATTTCACAAATAGCACTAATAGCATTCCTGAATTTCCCATAAATATGCTAAATTCCGCTTGATATGCAGATTATTTTGTCAATGCGCATTTCCCACCCCCCCTTCCGAACCAGCTTAAATAGACGCTCCAAGCGTGGTGGTGTTTTCTTTTAGACGCTGTCGCCTCAACAAACCTGGTCTTCACCTGAGGACGGCTGCTTGTGTTGTGGCCGAAACGTCGTGACAATTATTTTATTATGTTTTATTTTTATTATTTTATTACTTCCCTTCTACGTGACTTTACCGAAAGAACCAAGAAGATGAATCCCTGCAGTCACGGAAGCTTTAAATCGAAATATAATTAGTATTGTTCTTACATATGGCATGTAAGCAATTGTTGTCATACACACATTCATCAAACAGAGCACAGAGCTGATACGAAGCATCATATATCAGACATGTCAAAGAGCAGATTTCAATTGCAAAGATGAACGTGAACTCAAATAATTATATTCATGATAACTGCATACTTTATGATAACAAGCACAGATGAAAAAGTGAGGGCAAGGCATTTTTTTATGTTTGACGTTTTTGTGTGTTTGTCAGCCTGTATGCAAACTTTGGGTATGACGGATATTTAAACTAGGCTTAATTTTGGCATGTGACACAATTTGCATAAATGCATCAACTGGGCTCAAACAGTGTGTGCCAGGCAGACGTAAGGCCACTTTACACATTGACGGGATCTGTTGAAATCTACGTTGGCAAGATCGACTCATCGTGAGGGAGGCATAGCAAAGGGTGGATCTTAGCAAAGATCAAATAATATGTCCCAAGTTAAGGTCGCTAGATCATAAAAGTATTATCAAACTTTACGATACCAAAGCAGCGTGTGCTTTGTGGAGGGAAGAAACTCAATTTTGGCCGTAACTTACGTCCTCAAAATCTACCAGCTAATAGCTGATGAATCTATGGATCCTGACATTGGTCTTGGCTTCAAAAGACTACTTGAAGTAGTTATACTAATGTGGGAAAGCAGAGATGATAAATCATAGGGGGTCGAGTAGCAATCCCGCTCAGAGAAGCCAGTGAAAGCAAGGGACACAAGAGAGCAGACAGCGGTGAAGCAAACAGCAGAGGTGAGCACAGAGATAGGGGAGAGGAAAGACATACGGAGAAAAACAAAAAACTGCCATATCTATTTTAACCTGTGTTTTTAATTTGAAGATCTCATTGATAAATACGGATACATTATTATGAATCATGAGTATGGAAAACTCTGGTAAAGGAATTTTACCAAAATTGACGTGAATTACAATCCTGAGTGAGTGTGAAATTATTGGCAATGACAGAACTCGACTTGTAAAGATGTAATGATATATCCATTAAAATTGATTCTTTTGTTCAAGCTATAGCTGGTGAGTGTGAACGCCTGGTGATTGCGAAGTCGTGATTGACTTGTGAATTAATTTTGAGTGGATGTCATAGTCAGTGGTTTTTGGTGAGTGCACGATGAGTGTGCATAATTAGTGAGTAGTGAGTGTGAACTTCTGAAGAGTGTGAGTGTCTAGTCAGTAGCTAGTGTCTGAAGAGGAAGTGTTACGTAGATTCCAGGTGTGGTGTGTCAGGGGATTGCTATCAGGTGATCGGTGAGAACGAGACACGTAGCCACGATCAAAGAGAGTGGGTTGGATGGTTCTCTGATGGATCTGTATAAACCAGTGCTTTGCATGAAGTGTTGCACATATTTTGGTGTGTCGTGTTCACTACTCAGATTTCTGGCAGACTTATAGGACCCGCTAGAGATGCACTAAAGTGACTCTGTCCAATCAGGGCCACAGGCTCGACAGAATTGGGTTATGACGTTAACACGTCTCTACCAAAAGACCTTCAAAGTTGGGCAATACGCACCTGTCCTTGTGAGAATTAATGTCACACCAACACCGATATTCTATGAACTAATTTAAATAATAATAGGTATATAATAAGTCATCAAACTATCCAAACTCTCCCCAGCTGCCCCACAAAAAATTTGGGGAATTATAACAATTCGATGTGAATTTATTGGCTGAGCATTAACAGCACTTTAACTGAAAATATGTAATTATTAACAGAAGATATTTGGGAGTACAAATGTTTGACATTGAAAAGAAGTGACATAGGGTCCAAGCATATCTAAGAAAAGCGATACTCACATCTTTTTCTTAAGGTTGTACTTGGATTCGTTGCATATTTTAAAGCTACCTTGACCCTCGTTTTCAACTCCGCCAATATATGTTCTACTGTGGGTGCTTGAACCGCCATGGTTGAACACTCAGCACAGCACATTTGGGATAAAACATTGCACGTTATCAATATAATTATTAAGACCTCAACAATGTTTACAGTCCTGCAGGTATACACTCCGAGATATGGTTGGCTACTAATGGTGGTATAGAAGTTAGACATAAAAATACATATATACATGTTTGGCTCCCTTTATTGAAAATTTGAACGTAAAGTGACAAATTATCCTATATATAGCAACCCCTTGCCCATCACCGGCTTTATGTTCTTCAAAATGGTCACAATGAGCAAATCCGTGATCCGCAAAATCCTTAGCATATGGGAAACTTCGGGTTTAGTTCAGGCTTTGTAATATCAAATTATATTATACTAGCCTTTTGCCCATCCTAGGACGGAAGCTGTAATATTAAAGTTTACATTTACGTGTTCTTGTTTTATTGTAAAAATTTTAGGAATTGTTGCACATAAATACAATTTTCTTAACTTAAAAAAGTGAAAATAAGGACTTTGGAAGATTTCTTGGTATACGATATTTTGTGTGAATCTCTCATCACTTTTCAAAAGGTTTCCCTGCAGTTCACTATCCTTGATGAACACTTTGATCCGCTGAAGATTTTTAGATATAGACAGAGCCACGTACAACTGTCCATGGGAAAAAAACTTCTAATTTAGCATTCATTGGAATAACGCAATCAACCAGGCTATGCGTTAACTGTGTGTTAACCGACTCTCTGTGTTGAATTGCATTACACTTCCTAATTTTACTAAATTAACTTTCTCAAACTTCCTATTTTCTTGCTCTAAATATTGCCGTGCTGGTTTGTTTATAAGTCCATTGTCTCTCCTCCGGCCACTATTGTCCGGAATTTCACACAACTCTCTCATTGTTTATCTACCCCACCTCTCTCTGCTCCCACCCTCTCCCCCCTCTATCTATTTAAAGCCTCGACACAAGAGGCGTTGTCTTTCTGTTTTGTCTTGTGTATCTCTCTCTCTCTGTGTCTCTGTGTGTCTCTCTCTGCATGTGTGTCTGTTTATACGTCTACATGTCTGTGTTTTGTCTCTCTCTCAAATTTAGCAATCTTTGGAAGAACGTAATCAACCAGGTGGGGTGTTGACTGTTGTGTTAGCCGACTCTCTGTGTTGTATTGCATTATATTTCTAAGTTTACTATGTTTGTTTTCTCATTCATGCTTACCTGATGATGGTTGCTTGTGTTGCAATAGAAACATCGTATTCTATTATTTAATTTGATTTTCTATGTGACTTTACCAAAAGAACCAAAGAGTAATCCATGCAGTTACAAAAGCTTCGAATCTAGTTTGTATATTTGATATGCTGTAAACAAAGTATCTGTTCATCTTGCCTCATGCAACCTTAGTCGTATCCTTTGGCTGCATGGGACGATTGACAAGACAATTTAAGAAGTGTTCATCAGGAAACATCGTTACAGTGTGATTCTCACCGGGACCCAAGATGTAAGCGAGTTCAGTCTCCAACTCTCATCGTCCTCCCTGTCTCTCTACCGGCCTCTCCACTGATGTGCTGTGATGAAGAAGGGTCATTGCCCGAAACGTTACCGATTATACACGATGTAACACGATTTTTGTTCTTGGGTAGTAAGTGTTATTTTATCATTTCTAATGCCTAAAAAGTATAGATAATGGCTATTATTCCCCACAAACGTTGCTTTTGCAATGAGTGACATGTCGCGGACCGGGTACGCGAACACAAGGCAGATCTGAATCATGGCAGAACCAATACCTCTACCGTAGCTGACCATTGTTATAATGCTGTGGGCTCACACGATATTGTTTTTTCAGAGACCAAGGTACTCTGCAAACCTTCGGGATACCTTCAAAGATTTGTACATGGAACTATCTAGATATAGAAACATAGAGAAAACTTCAACCAAGAAGATGGGTTTAAGTTGAGCAACCACTGGAAGGACGTGAATAACCAGCGCAGCGACCAGTTCCACAACCTGGTTTGACCAGTCTTCCTCTCGCAGCCCCGCGGCAGCCAGCCCCGCGGCAGCCAGCCCCGCGGCAGCCAGCCCCGCGGCAGCCAGCCCCGCGGCAGCCAGCCCCGCGGCAGCCAGCCCCGCGGCAGCCAGCCCCGCGGCAGCCAGCCCCGCGGCAGCCAGCCCCGCGGCAGCCAGCCCCGCGGCAGCCAGCCCCGCGGCAGCCAGCCCCGCGGCAGCCAGCCCCGCGGCAGCCAGCCCCGCGGCAGCCAGCCCCGCGGCAGCCAGCCCCGCGGCAGCCAGCCCCGCGGCAGCCAGCCCCGCGGCAGCCAGCCCCGCGGCAGCCAGCCCCGCGGCAGCCAGCCCCGCGGCAGCCAGCCCCGCGGCAGCCAGCCCCGCGGCAGCCAGCCCCGCGGCAGCCAGCCCCGCGGCAGCCAGCCCCGCGGCAGCCAGCCCCGCGGCAGCCAGCCCCGCGGCAGCCAGCCCCGCGGCAGCCAGCCCCGCGGCAGCCAGCCCCGCGGCAGCCAGCCCCGCGGCAGCCAGCCCCGCGGCAGCCAGCCCCGCGGCAGCCAGCCCCGCGGCAGCCAGCCCCGCGGCAGCCAGCCCCGCGGCAGCCAGCCCCGCGGCAGCCAGCCCCGCGGCAGCCAGCCCCGCGGCAGCCAGCCCCGCGGCAGCCAGCCCCGCGGCAGCCAGCCCCGCGGCAGCCAGCCCCGCGGCAGCCAGCCCCGCGGCAGCCAGCCCCGCGGCAGCCAGCCCCGCGGCAGCCAGCCCCGCGGCAGCCAGCCCCGCGGCAGCCAGCCCCGCGGCAGCCAGCCCCGCGGCAGCCAGCCCCGCGGCAGCCAGCCCCGCGGCAGCCAGCCCCGCGGCAGCCAGCCCCGCGGCAGCCAGCCCCGCGGCAGCCAGCCCCGCGGCAGCCAGCCCCGCGGCAGCCAGCCCCGCGGCAGCCAGCCCCGCGGCAGCCAGCCCCGCGGCAGCCAGCCCCGCGGCAGCCAGCCCCGCGGCAGCCAGCCCCGCGGCAGCCAGCCCCGCGGCAGCCAGCCCCGCGGCAGCCAGCCCCGCGGCAGCCAGCCCCGCGGCAGCCAGCCCCGCGGCAGCCAGCCCCGCGGCAGCCAGCCCCGCGGCAGCCAGCCCCGCGGCAGCCAGCCCCGCGGCAGCCAGCCCCGCGGCAGCCAGCCCCGCGGCAGCCAGCCCCGCGGCAGCCAGCCCCGCGGCAGCCAGCCCCGCGGCAGCCAGCCCCGCGGCAGCCAGCCCCGCGGCAGCCAGCCCCGCGGCAGCCAGCCCCGCGGCAGCCAGCCCCGCGGCAGCCAGCCCCGCGGCAGCCAGCCCCGCGGCAGCCAGCCCCGCGGCAGCCAGCCCCGCGGCAGCCAGCCCCGCGGCAGCCAGCCCCGCGGCAGCCAGCCCCGCGGCAGCCAGCCCCGCGGCAGCCAGCCCCGCGGCAGCCAGCCCCGCGGCAGCCAGCCCCGCGGCAGCCAGCCCCGCGGCAGCCAGCCCCGCGGCAGCCAGCCCCGCGGCAGCCAGCCCCGCGGCAGCCAGCCCCGCGGCAGCCAGCCCCGCGGCAGCCAGCCCCGCGGCAGCCAGCCCCGCGGCAGCCAGCGCCGCGGCAGCCAGCCCCGCGGCAGCCAGCCCCGCGGCAGCCAGCCCCGCGGCAGCCAGCCCCGCGGCAGCCAGCCCCGCGGCAGCCAGCCCCGCGGCAGCCAGCCCCGCGGCAGCCAGCCCCGCGGCAGCCAGCCCCGCGGCAGCCAGCCCCGCGGCAGCCAGCCCCGCGGCAGCCAGCCCCGCGGCAGCCAGCCCCGCGGCAGCCAGCCCCGCGGCAGGAGCAGCAGCAAGTTTTGTGGCAGCCAGCTCCGTAACAGCGAAGCTCCGCAACGATGAGCTCCACAATGGTGGGCTCCGTAGGAGGAGCGTGCTCCACACCCTAACGCGTTAGCACGGTCATCTTTTGGATCACTAACACGGCTGCTTTTGTCACACATGGACATGCAACCACCGGCATGACTGCATCGACTTGCTCATTTCTCATTGCCTTTAACATGATATTCTCATTGATGTTGCTAATGTACTTTTACCTGCTTTTTTCATTAACTTTAACATGCTACTCTTTGATTTCAAGCTTTCGTGACTTCAGGAATTCATATTATTGGTTCTTTCGGAAAAGTCACGTGACCTTACCGAAAGAACCAAGATATCCTACTCTTTGTTACACAAACTGACATTAACTTGCTAATTTTTTCATTAACTTTACATGCTTCTCTCATTAAAACACATATTCTCTCTCTCTCTCTCCCCCGAGCCGTTCTTATGGTAAGTTCATTATACCTACGTGACTTTACCGAAATAACCAAATAGTATGGATTCCTGCAGTCATGAAAGCTTCAAAGCAAGATGCTAATCTAAGTTAATTTCCTTTAACATTCCACACTATTTATTACCTTTACACTATAATACCCCATTACCACTACTTCGGCTACCTTTGTTCTCAAAAACGTATATGAACTCTTGCTGGTAATAGCTTCTCTTCACAAGGCAGCAGACATCGTGCTGCTCACAGCAGACATCGCGGCTGTCGCGATTTTCACCTGAAGATGATGGCTTGTGTTGCTATCGAAGCGTCGTGATTTATTGTTTTATTTCTACCTACGTGACTTTAAAGAAAGGACCTAAGGGTATGGATTCCTGCAGTCACGAAAGCTTAAAATCAAGATTATATTATTACTAGCGGGAAGTTCCCGGCATTGCCCGGGTAAAAAAGGCTGACACACACATCAACTTACACACACTTACAGACATGGACCAACACACACAAACACATAGACTTACAGATATAGTGAATAACTCTGAGACGATAAGACTTGGAGGCACTTCTTTATTTAGCGAACACCATCGGGATTAACACACTTAATATGTAGTCCATCTATTATCAGCGACACTATTTAGTTAGAACAGTTTGTAGGCTGTCTGACTAGCAGCGCCCTGAGATGGTGAAAACGGAGACGACAACGAAGAATGGTGACGATATACTTCAGCAGCACGACGGGGATCCCACTCCAACCACAGCCCGAGGTCCCTGACAGGGGCCCCTTTTATTTTCTCAGCGTGGCCTCGCTCCGCCCTGGCCACGCCCCCTCTCTGGAACCTACTAGTGTATTCCTGAAGCTTCCCAATGGGCCCTCTCTGTGACCTTTCCCCTAAATGTCCCCCTCTCGTATCTCTCATGGCCTTCTGACATCAGTACTGCTAGTACAACGCAGATTTCCTTTTTCACCAGCAGCCAGCACTATGTCACTACACAAAAACAAACATTGTTTACCCATTCTATTGTGCCTGCAAATTGTTGCCTATCATTCTACCACTTTTTGACTACTGTAATGCTGCTTACATATCAGCTCCTAATGAATCACTAAACAGACTCAACCGCCTTCATCATTATGCTCTTCGAGACTATTCCTTGGGCGTTCCTCGGGGCTACGTAACTTTATAGCCCCATGAGTAAAATGTAACTAAAGTCATTAGGCTCGTCGAACACTCAATAATAGTTTTGTTTAAATCAAAGAGAGGTGCGCATCAGTCCTGCCGGTGTTCAGTTGCCACCATGTGGCCATATGAGAATTGAATACGTTAAAATGTTTTCTGATAACCAGTTTCCAAATGGACATAAAAATAGTTACCTAATGGTAGCTATTGCGCACCATCCAAAACCCTTAAATAAATAAAAAGTACAGTTTTACTAAATGTAATTTACTTATATATTAAAATAACAATTACTAAACGTTGCTGGCACAATGCATTGCGAGAGGGTTTGTTATTGTAGGGAATGCAGCTCAAACCCACTGGCATTGATTTACTGGGCCCAATTTGCGTTTCATTACAAAATAATTTAACTGCCCTACATTCCTGAAACTAAATAAAAACATTTTTAATTTCATTCAGATTTATATAGCAGCACCTTAATTTAACGCTCTTTACAAAAAAATGTAAAATTATAAATAAGTTGATAGTGTTTAAAATAAAGAGAGGGGTTATTAAAAGTGGTGGTGTAGTTATGGTGACAGGAGGACATGTGGGAGTGATATCGGTTGGGACAATGATAGAGGTAAGAGTTAGTAATAGGGGTTGGGGAATGTGGTCACCACTGTTCAAGTGTTGGGAGCCAATGCGTCTGCACAGCAAGCTGACAGAAGCTGCCAGGCGAATCTCTCCCATTGTAGTGCCACGGCTTGGCACGCGATGCAGCGAAACCAGATCGGTGGAGGTGAATGCAAACCTAATGTAAAGGAGTTGAACTTAATCTTTATTACGTCTTCCGAAAAAGCATGTTACACATCAGGAAGTTGTTCTGTTCAGTCGCCACCCCGAACCCCCTTCTATTCCACCTTTTATTGTCTTTCCCATGTTTTCTGGAACCTTCCATGACCCTCGACCAATTTCCTTCAACCAATCCCTCATTTAAACTTAGCCTTCCAATGTATATATGTACGTTGAACTTATTTCGCACAGTACATAGGCAATCCACGCGACCACGGGGAGAACATGGAAACTCCAAATGAACATCAGGCATCAGGGTCGGGATCCAATTCACGAACTTCCTGCATATCAGGCGAGGGTGATACCATATCGCTACCATGGCGCCCCTAGTTAAACAAGTGTAGGCTGCAAAGCTTCATGAAGAGCAGGTTGCAGTGACTTGCTGATGGTATCTCCATCTCCACAGCCTCAGGAATGCACACGCCTTAGGCTGCCACTCCTTCATGTGTCACATAACCGACCATAATACGCTAGAGGGAAGTGAACGTGATTGTAGTTTTTGTTTAGCTAGGAAAGCCTCACTGAGGGCAGAGATCAGTGGCGTGCTGCCATGTTTTCGCAATAGGGGAGATATTGCTCTGTGTTATCCAGAATGAGTAATTTACAGGTATTTTTTCAGAAAAATGTTTCAAACTTACCTGTACCTCAATGTACGCCTGAAGATGCACTTCTCCACGCTTCGTTGAACACTTTTCATATTTAATTCTATTGTATTTGCCAAATGTCCATTTTTCTGATACATACATCACATTGCTATGTTGTTGTTGTTTTATAATTTAGTTTAGTTGTCCAATGGAATTGCAACCCACTCTTGTCCAACTTAATATATATCAAAATTTGGATCCTGGTTCACCCTCAAAAACTGTGCCAGGCACAATTATTGTTATGTTTTCTAGTAGTGTTCTTCTGAAAGATGTCTGCAACAGTGCAGCCTTATTTATTAAGTTCTCATAACTAAATACAATACTGGCTCAGCTCTGTAGCAAATATATTTGATGCAAAGGAAATTGATGGAATTATCCATGCTCGCACAAACCGAGAATTACATGAAGATATATTAACACGTAATTACATCAATTTTAAAATAGAAAAGCCCCGTTGAGTGCTGCGTGAAGAAAGTACCACCACGCGTTAGAAGCAGAAACGGAAAAGGAGATGTAGTTTTGCCAAAGTTGTTCAAATTTACTTACAAATTTTGATTTTCTGCCAGTCTAATTGCAGATAAATGTTATACTGTCATAGTGATTTACTACTCAGACGAGCAGTGATGTGGTTCTCATCTGCTGTTTATAGCCTTAAACCAATGGTGGAAGTTCTACATTAATATTTTGGGGACGAGTGTATCAGTAGGAAAACTACAGCTGATCCCGTGAAAATTGGGACTCATTTGTAGACCGCAGTGGTTTGATTGGCTGAATCAACCCCGAATGATGATTTTAACTCGTAGTCTCCCAATTTCGAGCCACTCACTCTGCCGCTGAGCCACCTGGTCAGATAAATCTAAATGGATGAAATAATAGCCATCTCAGATTTTACCTTTTATTGTAATGTCCAATGAAATGAGCTATCAGAAAAGTATTACTGAACCATAACCAGTTGCAACTCGTCTCCAATGTAAACCTGTGAGGTTGGTTGTGCCTTGGTAGAAGTAAAGGATCTTTGCCAATCACAGCACCCGTGGAGATATACACGAGCTGCAGAATCTGCAATCGCACGTACGTCCACACAAAGAATCCGACCCTTAATAGCAAAACTTTATATACCGTGATTCATGCTAATTTCACCCCATAACACTGGACATTCATTATATATAGTGACCAAATCCTATATACTGTACGACTGCTACCAAGCCATTGAAAACCCTACTGCCAAGCAAAGTTTAAAATGAAAAAAAGAATAAAAAAATTGACACAACTAGTTGAGATTTCCATCGTTAACAGAAATCCGTCACAGTAATGATGGACCTATCTGCCTATGGCACTGTGTGACATCACGGCCTGCTGCTGAAGTTGGCCAACATTATTAGACGTTGTTCTACTGTTCACTGAATCCATGTGATGCTCAGCCAAGCAGCGTGTACCTCACTGGTGGCGTTGCCCGCCTCTCCGCCTTCTCTGCCGTTTTTATCCAGTTGGGCTCTGTCACATATGGCCAAGTGAAATCCACTGGGAAAATCAGCAGTGAAGCAGCGTAGCTTGCTGTGGTCTGGGACTCTCTTTGCTGTTGTTTTTTGGCCTGGCCCAAGCTTGGAAATTTGTACACTTAAGCAATTTGAACTTATATACTTTATTTTTATTTACTTATCTTATACTTTGCACTCCGATAGTCTTTTTGGTAGTGTTTCTTGTGACTTTCTGGCCCACCCTACTGAACATCTGTGAAAAGAGCTTCATAGCTCAACGGATTTCTCCAGGATAAAGATTCTGACCTCACTGATGGCAACTTTTCTCAGTCTTTCTCTCAAGTATGTCCGTTCCACGAGCTAAGTGTACTCTGAGCAGCAAAGCACCCTGGTTCAAGACAAACCGCAGCAGCCAACCCTCGGTTGTTTCTATTCTTGAGAACCACGATGGGGTGATAGCCCAACATGTCTTGCTTGTACAATCCAATGCAATCTATACGAAAGCTAAATGCATCTGCATATCAGAATGATGTACTACAGCAGTGGGAAAATTGTATTTGAGACTTCGTCATCCACAGGTACGGAAACATCGGTCGAGGGGCTGGTTTCATTGGCTGTGTAAAATAATTATTCTTCTCTCAAGCATTTGTCACCCACTGATGTGGGGATTTTAAGCCTGGCTTCAGTGACATGTGTTCCGGTTTCCCCCCCTCCACCCCGTCGCTTTATAAAGTAAATATTTGAAGTTTTCGTGACTGCAACAATAGCAATTGTTTCTTGCTGTAGTTGTCCCACCTGATGACGGACGCTTGTGTTGCGCCAGAAACGTCGTGATTTAATTTATGTTATACCTACGTGACTTTACCGAAAGAACCAAAGAGCAAAGTAAATATTGTGAACGTTCCATTGCGTGCCCTAGCTAAAGAGGTTTTTCTTTAGTTATGCTGCTGACATTACATTCATGCCCCAGGCCATGGTCAGTTCACTTATGAAATGAGGAAGTTTTCAAACCGATCGTGTTAGTTAATTTAAACATTTCGATTTAAAGCTTTCGTGACTGCAGGGATTCATCTTCTTGGTTCTTTCGGTAAAGTCACGTAGAAGGGAAGTAATAAAATAATAAAAATAAAACATAATAAAATGAAATAATTCTCACGACGTTTCGGCTACAACGCAAGCAGCCGTCTTCAGGTGAAGAATGAGACACTACCAAGCTAGGAGCTTATATATAAACTGGGTTGGAGGTGGAAGAGCGCCTTAACAAAAAGAATGTGCATATGAAGAGGAATTTCAGATGTTAGTGTAAATGCGTTTGGTATTACCTTAGAGTCGCGGCATCTCTTCAGAAAGGTGAGAGACTCGATTAGCTGAGCCTTCTTATTACGGAGCTTGTTGAAGGATCTCAAAGTTATGTGCAAACCCTCCCCGTAGAGGCGGTTAAATTTCGATTTAAAGCTTTCGTGACTGCAGGGATTCATCTTATTGGTTCTTTCGGTAAAGTCACGTAGAAGGGAAGTAATAAAATAATAAAAATAAAACATAATAAAATGAAATAATTCTCACGACGTTTCGGCTACAACGCAAGCAGCCGTCTTCAGGTGAAGAATGAGACACTACCAAGCTAGGAGCTTGGTAGTGTCTCATTCTTCTTGGTTTGATTGGCTGAATCAACCCCGAATGATGATTTTAACTCGCAGTCTCCCAATTTCGAGCCACTCACTCTGCCGCTGAGCCACCTGGTCAGATAAATCTAAATGGATGAAATAATAGCCATCTCAGATTTTACCTTTTATTGTAATGTCCAATGAAATGAGCTATCAGAAAAGTATTACTAAACCATAACCAGTTGCAACTCGTCTCCAATGTAAACCTGTGAGGTTGGTTGTGCCTTGGTAGAAGTAAAGGATCTTTGCCAATCACAGCACCCGTGGAGATATATACGAGCTGCAGAATCTGCAATCGCACGTACGTCCACACAAAGAATCCGACCCTTAATAGCAAAACTTTATATACCGTGATTCATGCTAATTTCACCCCATAACACTGGACATGCATTATATATAGTGACCAAATCCTATATACTGTACGACTGCTACCAAGCCATTGAAAACCCTACTGCCAAGCAAAGTTTAAAATGAAAAAAAGAATAAAAAAAATTGACACAACTAGTTGAGATTTCCATCGTTAACAGAAATCCGTCACAGTAATGATGGACCTATCTGCCTATGGCACTGTGTGACATCACGGCCTGCTGCTGAAGTTGGCCAACATCATTAGACGTTGTTCTACTGTTCACTGAATCCATGTGATGCTCAGCCAAGCAGCGTGTACCTCACTGGTGGCGTTGCCCGCCTCTCCGTCTTCTCTGCCGTTTTTATCAAGTTGGGCTCTGTCACATATGGCCAAGTGAAATCCACTGGGAAAATCAGCAGTGAAGCAGCGTAGCTTGCTGTGGTCTGGGACTCTCTTTGCTGTTGTTTTTTTTGCCTGGCCCAAGCTTGGAAATTTGTGCACTTAAGCAATTTGAACTTATATGCTTTATTTTATTTACTTATCTTATACTTTGCACTCCGATAGTCTTTTTGGTAGTGTTTCTTGTGACTTTCTGGCCCACCCTACTGAACATCTGTGAAAAGAGCTTCATAGCTCAACGGATTTCTCCAGGATAAAGATTCTGACCTCACTGATGGCAACTTTTCTCAGTCTTTCTCTCAAGTATGTCCGTTCCACGAGCTAAGTGCACTCTGAGCAGCAAAGCACCCTGGTTCAAGACAAACCGCAGCAGCCAACCCTCGGTTGTTTCTATTCTTGAGAACCACGATGGGGTGATAGCCCAATATGTCTTGCTTGTACAATCCAATGCAATCTATACGAAAGCTAAATGCATCTGCATATCAGAATGATGTACTACAGCAGTGGGAAAATTTTATTTGAGACTTCGTCATCCACAGGTACGGAAACATCGGTCGAGGGGCTGGTTTCATTGGCTGTGTAAAATAATTATTCTTCTCTCAAGCATTTGTCACCCACTGATGTGGGGATTTTAAGCCTGGCTTCAGTGACATGTGATTGGCTGAATCAACCCCGAATGAAGATTTTAACTCGCAGTCTCTCAATTTCCAGCCACTCACTCTGCCGCTGAGCCACCTGGCCAGATAAATCTAAATGGATAAAATAATAACCATGTCAGATATGCTTTCATTATAATGTCCAATGAAAATGAGCTATCGGAAAAGTATTACTAAACAAGAACCAGTTGCAACTCGTCTCCAATGCAAACCTGTGAAGTTGGTTGTTCCTTGGTGGAAATTAAGGAGCTTTGCCATTCAGATGACCCGTGATGATATACACGAGCTGCAAAATCTGCAATCGCACGTACGTCCACACAAAGCGACCAATCCTTAATAGCAATACTTTATATAGCGTGATTCATGCTAATTTCACCCTTAACACTGTACATTAATTATATATGAGGACCAAATCCTATATACCGTACAGCTACTACCAAGCCACTGAAAACCCTACTGCCAATGCAAAGTTTAAAATGAAAATAATAATAATAATAATAATAATAAAAATTACACAACTAGTTGAGATTTCCATCGTTAACAGAAATCCGGCACAGTAATGATGGACCTCTCTGCCTATGGCACTGTGTGACATCACAGCCTGCTGCTGAAGTTGGCCAACATCATCAGACGTCGTTCTACTGTTCACCAAATCCATGTGATGCTCAGCCAAGCATAGTTTCCAGGGTGCACCTCATTGGTGGCGTTGCCCGCCTCTGCGCCTTCTGCGCCGATTTTACCCAGCTGGCCTCTTGTCACATATGGCCAAATGAATTCCACTGGGAGAATCAGCAGTGAAGCAGCGTAGCTTGCTGTGGTCTGGGATTCTCTTTGCTGTTTTTTCGCCTGGCCCAAGCTTGGAAATTGGTGCACTTAAGCAATTTGAACTTATATAATTTATTTTTATTTAATTACATATTTTAAACTTTGCACTCCGATCGTTTTTTGTCGTGTTTGTTGTTGTGACTTTGTGGCCCACCCTACTGAACATCTGTGAAAAGAGCTGCATAGCTCAACGGATTTCTCCAGGATAAAGATTCTAATTCTGACCTCACTGATGACAACTTTTCCCAGTCTTTCTGTCAATTATGTCCGTTCCACGAGTGAAGCGCACTCTGAGCAGCAAAGCACCCTGGTTCAAGACACACCGCAGCAGCCAACCCTCGGTTGTTTTAATTCTTGAGAACCACGATGGGGTGATAGCCCTTCGTGTCTTGCTTGTACAATCCAATGCAATCTATACGAAAGCTAAATGCATCTGCATATCAGAATGATGTACTATGGCAGTGGGAATATTTCATTTGAGCCTTCGTCATCAACAGACACAGAAACATCGGTCTGTGTAAAATAATTATTTTTCTCTCAAGCATTTGCCACCCACTGATATGAAGATCTTAAGCCTGGCTTCAGTGAAATGTGTTGTGGTTTTCCCCCCTCCACCCTGTCGCTTCATAAAGTAAATATTGTGAAGGTTCCATTGCGTGCCCTAACTAAAGAGGTGTGCAATTGTTATGCTGCTGACATTACATTCATGCCCCAGACCATGGTCAGTTCACTTATGAAATGAGGAAGTTTTCAAACCGGTGGTGTTAGTGAATTTAAACATTGCTCACCACACTGCTCAGTGATAAAGAACAACGGGAGTGGCGGAGATGGCAGGGATTTGGGTCTCTCCGCATCTTCTGCTGTGGATTTCAGTGATAGCTCAGACAGGTAATTTATTATATGCTATTTATGCTCATGACGTGCATAATTATTCTTTTTTCATGTTTTGTGGATCACGTATTGCAATTGTATGTTGAAACAAATGTTTGTAATTGCATTGAACTGCGATGCCTTTGTTTGCTTAGCATGAATACTCTTCTCTTTCCAGGTCAAACACAGACGACGACGACTACAATTGCATGTAAGCAACACTGCCTCATTTCACTTGTTCTTGTCAGCAGTTCTTGCTCTCTGGGAAAATTACAAGTCTGACTTGCCATACAATGTTATTGTCAGTGGTGTTTTGGAGAACATAAGTAACACAATAAACACATAGACAGTGCACCTCCTTCCAATAGCTGTCGTTCCACATAACACATGTTTTACACATCCCATCAATCGGAAATACAAATAAACCTCTCATAAACTTGATTTGGAGCTTTTGTGACTGCCGGAATTACTCTTTGGTTCTTTCGGTAAAGTCACGTAGGAAGAAAAAATAAATTAAATAATAGCATACGACGTTTCGATTGCAACACAAGCAATCGTCATCAGGTACGAATGAATTAGAAAACAAACCTAGTAAACTTAGAAATATAATGCAATACAACACAGAGAGTCGGCTAACATGACAGTCAACACGCCACCTGGTTGATTACGTTATTCCAAAGATTGCTAAGTTTGAGAGAGAGACAAAACGCAGACACGGACACATATGTGTATGTCTATTGTCTCTCTCTCAAATTTAGCAATCTTTGTAAGAACGTAATCAACCAGGTAGGGTGTTCACAGTTATGTTAGCCGACTCTGTGTTGTATTGCATTGTATTTCTAAGTTATCCAGGTTTGTTTTCTCATTCATTCGTACCTGATGATGATTGCTTGTGTTGTAATCGAAACGTCGTATGCTATTATTTAATACATTTTTTCTTTACACCTGACTTTACCGAAAGAACCAAAGAGTAAAACCTCTCATGACTAATTAGGAGAAAGCCTTTCCAGTATTATTTTACTTTAAATATTCATCCTGGATATCTCTTGAAATAGGTCCCATGGATAGAATTACTTGACCCGAGCTATTGATTCTTTGATTTTTTTATTGTCTCTGTGCTGTTAGAATTGTGGCATTGTTTCCTGGTGTAACAGTGGTGTAGTTCAATTAGTTTTAGGGACAATGCATACATTATTATCAAAGCACGTTTGTTTGCATGTTTTATCACAAGCATTGTGTGATAAAATGCAAACTTGATGCCGTATGATAATAGATGTAGATTTGGTGTTTGAACATCTTAATACCTTCTGTATTCTTGCTAGATACAGTAAAATTTATTATAATTGTTTTATTATCTTGATACTGACAAAAAGGGTCCCATCGATATAGAATATATTGTTTGCAAGGGTGTCCATGGTGTTGACTGACACCTACATTGCAAGTGCATAAACACACGTGAGTTTTATGTATCAGGATACTCGGGGAAATGTTTCAATCTTCCTCAAGTTAGGACTTGCATATCGAACTTCCTAAACGTGATTACCACAGTGATTTTATGATAGACTGATCCACATGGATTTACTGAAATACGCTGCATTCTATTTCGATTTAAAGCTTTCGTGACTGCAGGGATTCATCTTCTTGGTTCTTTCGGTAAAGTCACGTAGAAGGGAAATAATAAAATAATAAGAATTAAACATAATAAAATAAACTTCTCACGACGTTTCGGCCACAACACAAGCAGCCGTCCTCAGGTGAAGAAACAGAGCTGTCGGGAAGACAGCGTCACAATGAACACCGCCAAGCTTGGCAGCGTATATTTAAGCTGGGTCGGCATTCATCGTGTTTCTCACTTAACAGCGTGGGTTGAGTAAAGATCGCTATCTTCCACTCCGGTATCGGTAGTGATAGAGATTGAGATAGGGGTTGGGGTAGTAATAATGGTAGGGGTAGTGATCGGGGTAGTAATAATAATCATGCAATTTATGACGCGCGCAAATTTGCGGACGTAACGGCCGCAACCCAGAGGCGCGGAGCCAAGCTCAGAGTCGCTCGAAAGCATGATTATAGAGGTGAGTTTTTAAGTCTTACTTGAAGCAGACGATTGAGGTGATGCTGCGAATGTGCAGAGGGATAGCGTTCCAGACTGTTGGGGCTGCCACCGAGAAGCGGCGCATAGACACGACCATCCTGGATCTTGGTATCAAGAGGAGGTCGTGAGTCGCGCTGCGCAGGCATCTGCCGTGTGCTGAGCTGCAAGTTGTCAATAATGAAGAAAGCTACGGCGGGCAGGCAGATGTGAAGGCATTCTGGCAGAGGCAGGCGATCTTGTATAGAGGTAGTTATAGGGGTTGGGGTGGACATGGTTGTAGCTGGGATGCAGGGGCAGGGAGAAGCAGGATGATTATGATGATGACGCTGGGCTCGATGGGGGTTATGGTCAGGGAGGAATAGAAGCAGGTTGAAGATGGTTGATCTGTGTACTGCAGTGGAAGTTATTTCAAGTGAAGGGCAGCGAGAAGGGAGCACGAGTGAGAGACTGGGCGCAGGGTGATGAGGGAGGCACAGCGAGGGACGGTAGAGATTGGAAACGTAGAGGACGGGATGAGACAGAGTAGTACGATATGATAGAAGCAAGATGGGGTGGTGGGGCAAGCCCATGAAGGGATTTATAGACTTAGAGAAATGTAAACAGACCGCGATAGGAGACAGGGAGCCAGACGAGTTAGGAAAGTCGAGTAGAAGTGTGGGAATCGAAAATTTAATGAAATTATGCTAATTTATGTAATTGTGCAAATTAGGCTCAGCTTCGTTATCTAGAGGTGTATTACCAATCGTGATTAATACGGTGAAAAATGTGTAATTTTATTCAGTTATGCAAGTATATGCAATTATGCTAATTAGGCTTAGTTTCGTTGTCTCGGGGTGTATTACCATTCGTGATAATAAAATTACTATCGCTTTAACTTTTATTGATTATACACTGGTCAACAAAAAAAAAAATTTCTGGCCTGGACCTTTGCAGCTGTTTTAGACTAATTGCAGGGTGCTGATTCCAAATCTGATCTCAGATTTGCTCTATCACATCTTATTTTATGCTATCGGCATACCCCATTTGCATTGATTTTACCCGAAATTAACTCTGTCACTTATGATTGCAAGTTGTTGCGAGTCAGTGACTGCTTTAGTGTTAAAATATGGTGCTGTATTTTTAGGATAGTGTGTTTATAATATCATTTTATGTAGATATCCACATTTATTTAATATTTTTTTTCTGCAGTTTTTATTGAAAATGCAATAATTGATATCTCAGAAACCTGATGTAATAGACAAAAACTGATGCCAGATTTGGAATCAGCACCCCAAAATTACCTACCTTAAAACCGTTGGAATACCTTATGCCAGAAAATGTGTGTTGACCAGTGTTACGTTTAAGTGTAATTATGTCAGCTTTCAGAATTCAGGACTCACCGCAGGATACAGTTCTTAATATTAAGATTATTATGCATGAACCTAGGAAGGAACCACTCAGACTCTTCTGTGTTAAGCAATTTTAATATCTAAAAACACTCTAATATGTGAACACACTTATTCTCGGAATTGTCAACACAGTACTCCTGGAGATGTCCTACTCATTGATCTGTAAAATTAACCCACAATGGTTACGTTTGTTAAAACTGAGCAACAGAACAATCGGCTAATTCCTCAGAGTAACGCGTCCATACACGGCGATAGGAACAGTGATAAAGAGACATGTGCCCATAGAAAAAAGTAGGCATTAATTAATTAATTGATTGGTGAGATTATGTAATGAAAGAATGTCCCGAAACAATAGCATACTTACAAGTGTGTAGGTTTGGCTAACATATGCTTATCAATTGGCTAATGGCACATCAATGAATTCGCGGACAAGATTAGGTGATCAAAGAGACATCTCAATATTCATGTGATGTGTAGATTTGTAACATAGATGATTATAAATGCATAGTGAGCGACTTCCGACACACGTCTAGTAGAAGGCTTCTTATTTATTAAGAGCACACAGGGCGATACACTTCGTAGCGCGGCTACACCTAGGCTGTCGAAACACGCAGCCCATCTCCGTCCTGTGCTACGCTGGCTGGTCGACGAGCGTAGCGGCGGCGACGGAGTTGGTCTTGCAGAAGAACAGCCACGTGGTCGAAGACGAAGAGATGATGATGGCAGTGACGCTAACAGGACTCAGACCCCACACTAACAGCCCCGAACTTCTGGTTCCTCTGATTCGGGGCTCCTTATATCTGCCTGGTAAAGCCAAGCTCCACCTCTGGCCACGCCCCCTTTACAGAACCTTCGGGTTGGTTCCCAGAGCTTCTGACTGACTCCGCTCCCACAGGCCGGCAGGTGTCACCCTGTCAATACATAACCCCCCCCCCCACCGTGGTGAAAAATTAGCGGTCCCGGCTACCAATAATACTGAAAATGCAAGAACCATAAAAGCACCCCAAGAACATGAACGTAATAACAAAATGTTTTTTTGAGTAGGGCAGAGCGATCTACAATAAAGGGGGGGAATTTAAACAACAAGTTATAGAGGCAGGAGAACAGCAATATGAACAGAGGGGGAAAGAAAAAAAAACCTTCTATAAACCATGCAATGCAACCCCCTTGATCCCCACATAACCCCGCACCCAACGGTTTCATCGAAATTTGCGACATTCGGACTGGCCTCTCGCCGCCGGTCCGTCCATCGGGACAATCTTCACATCACTGACCGGAAATATGGATCATGGGCCCCGCCGGTTTGGGGTTCAGAAGCTGCGGGCGGCACAATACAGTCCTCCTGATGCACACTGTCCCTCTGCGTTTCCCCCGGCTCGTCGGACATACCAGACACTGGTCGTGTACAACGTTTTGATGATGAGGAGGAATATAGGGCTTCAACTGCGATGGATGAACAAACCAACGGCGACGGCCAACTCGTATGCGCACGCACTGCGGCCATTTGAAATGCACTACTTCCACAGGACCCTGCCATGGGTGATACAATTCGAGGGACGTTCCCAATGGCACTTACAGGCAATGCAACCATGCATGCCCAATCCCCCACAGTCCAATGTTACTCATGGTCCCTCCTTCCGAATTTCGTTTGTTGGCTGCCTGTTCCTTGGCAGTGTTTAATTTCACCGCTTCTTTAACTGCTGAAACACATTTCAAGGTGATTAACAAGGGCGCAGGCAATTTAGATTTCCATTTTTTTCAGACAATCCCAATTGAATCTCTATAGGAGGTTCACTCTCCCTCTCATACATGAGAAAAGAAGGCGAAAATCCAATGGCAGCGTGGGGTGCCGGAACATGCTGCTCTGACAGCATGACTAAGCATAGCTGTCAGAGTTCTATGAAACCGTTTTATCATCCCGTTCATCTGGGGATGGTACGGGGAACTTCAAATATCATCAGTGCCTAGCACATCGCAAACTTCTCATTAAAGCTTAGAGGAAAAATTTCTGCCCTGATCCGTGAGAAGCTGCTCAGGTTCACCCGAGTCCAACACATAGAAAAAGGATATAGTTGGTTTTGACATATAATAATCATTTTGTTTGTGTGCAGACAACTTTTTTTTATTGCTTCTTTCGCTAACCTCACGTAGATAGAAACCTATTATTTATTTAATCACCTTGCAAATATTAAATTCCTTTTTTGTGCGTACAGGCATATTATTTTTCATTTTCTTGCTTCTTTTGCTAGACGCACGTACATAAAAACATATCATTTACATAACCTTGGAAATATTAACGTAATATTGTTTGTGTGCGCGAACATATGATTTCATTTTCTTCTTTCTCTAAACTTACGTACATTTAAACCTATTTTTTTAATAATCACCTTGCATTTATACGACTAATTATGTTTGTGTGCAGACAACTCATTTTTCACAATTTACTTGCTTTTTTATGTGTGTGCCTATGTCTTTGTGTCTGTGTGAGTCCATCTGCGTGTCAGCGACGGTCGCTTTGTATTTGTGTGTGCCGATGTGTATGTGTAAGTGCAAGTGTGTGCTTAAGTTCACGTGTGTGTGCGAGTCTATGTGTGTGTCAGTCGATGTGTGTGTCAGTCGATGTGTGTGTCAGTCGATGTGTATGTTTGAGTTCATGTGTGTGAGTGTCAGAGTCGATGTGTTTGTGTGTGTGAGTCCATGTGTGCGTGTAAGTCGATGTTTACTTGTTTGTAAGTCGATGTGTGTGTGCGAGTCAATGTGTCTTTGTGTGTAGGGCTTTGTGTGTGTCAGTCTGTATATGTGTGTGTGAGTCTTGTGTGTGTGTAAGTCGGCAAAAACAACTCCCTACCTCCCCGTGGTGCCGGACGGGCAACGTTGTCGTGGACAGTGCTGTGAGGTGGAGGGCCAATTCCGATTGGACTTTCCCCTCAGGCCGTTTGTGACCACCACAGCGGCTACATGGGGGCTCTGGACGGGTGCAAAGGGCTGGTATCCCCTCCACCTTCAATAAATTATCACTAAACCACGTGAAAAATATGCAATTAATAAGCGTGTGCCGGAGGCTCCAGGGGGACAGGCATCTATGATGTCTCCTGGCCAAACCGCATTTGGCGGAGCCAGGAGATTGAATCTTTACTCTCGGGGCTCCTACCGAAACAACAAAAAGCCACTACGTGTGGCCACATGGAATGTTCGAACGCTCACTGCGGAGGAGAGGCTGCCACTCCTCTGTCGGGAGCTGGACCGGTACCCGCCTGGATCTCTGTGGCAATCAGGAGGTCTGGTGGACCAGCTCTCGCTCCTGCCACCATGAGGGGTGGACAGTCCTCTACTCGGGGCAGAAGACTGCCAAACAACAGGGTGTGGCTCTTATTCTGAACAAAATAATGAAGGGGACGTGGGAGCATAGCGGTGAGGTGTGGGAAGCTGTAAACCCCAGGCTAATTTGGGCTCGCCTTCCCATCAATTGGAGGCGAGGAGTGGTGGTCATGGTTACTTATGCCCCCACCGAATATGAACATCCATGGAGGGATGCAGGCAAGGCCGATGAGTCAGATGCCTTCTATGACCTCCTGTCACAGGTGCTGGCTAAAGTGGCCCCTCGGGTTAGAGTCATCTTGTTGGGTGACTTCAATGCCCGAGTTGGTCATGATGCTGGCACCTGGTCTGGAGTGATTGGAAGGCATGGGCCAGATCAGCTCAATAACAATGGTAGGCTGCTGCTAGATTTTTATGCAGCCCATGGGCTTGTAATTACCAACATGCTGTTTCGGCATCGGCGCATCCACACAACATCATGGACGCATGCTGGGTCCAAGCAAGAACATCTGCTGGACTACAGAGTGATGGACCAGCGGATGTGAGCCCATGTCCTTGACACCAGGACCCACCGTGAAGCTGATCTGCCCTCTGACCATCGACTTGTCATCTATAAGATGCGCCTGCTATTCTTCCACTCCGGTGGTGGGTGTACATCCAGGACCCCATTGCAACCTAAGGTGGCCTGGTCTCAGCTAGCTGATGGAAGTTGCAAGTGAGAATTTAATCATCGCTTGCGGCTGGGGTTGGCATCGTCCCCCACTCCTCCTGATGTCGAGGGTAAATGGGCAAAGTTTACTACTGTGACTCGTGCAACTGCAATGGCTGCTTTGGGTACGCGGTCCAGATCTCCCCAGAGACCCTGGCTGACAGAGGAGATGTTCAAGCTGGTTGAGAAAAAGCGACAGGCCCACTCTCATCGGCTACAGCATCCCATGGCAGAGAATGAGGAGGCTTACCGCAGCCTTCGCTCGGAGTTTCAGAGAGCCATGAGGCGCTGTAAGAATGGGTGGTGGTCGCGGGTTGCTGAGGAGATGGAGTCTGCCTCAATGGCCCACGATCAAAAATCCCTATTTAACTCCATCAAAAAGTAACCTGCAGCGCCACACCTATTACCATAATTAGGGGATAGAACGGTGATCTAGTCTTCGACACCCAGGAACAGGTTTGCAGATTTGCTGAGCATTTCTGTGAGGTCCTGGGGGTGGAGGAATCCCTCAGCCTGTAAAACATCATGGGACAAAGTGGGAATGACCCTGCTGAGGTGGCGGTGCCTCAAATATTGGAGGAGGAAGTCACCCCCTGTTAGTGGCTGGCTGAGATGCCATCCATTGAGGAACTACTGAAGGCGATCCAGAGTCTGAGACCAGGAAAGGCACCGGGCAGAGATGATCTCTCAAGCGAAATGCTGAGGAAGGATGGCGTTTGTGCACAGACTGCCCTATATTACATCATAACAACAGTCTGGTCCACCGGACGGGTTCCGCAGGATTGGAAGGATGCCCTGGTGGTCTCCCTCTTTAAGAAGGGGGACCGCAAAGACTGTAACAACTACAGGGACATCTCACTCCTCAGTGTGCCGAGAAAGGTCCTAGCAAGGATTATTCAACATCATGTTGCTAGGCACGCTGAGGAGAGGCTTGCGGAGCCCCAATGTGGTTTCAGGAAGGATGGTCATGCACAAATGCCATTTTTTCTCTCCGTCTGCTACAGCAGAGGTGTAGGGAATTCCAACAAGGCCTATATCTCTGCTTCATTGACTTGGTCAAGGCCTATGATACTATCAGTAGGCCTGGTCTCTGGGTTGTTCTTCGTGCTTTCGGATTCCCTGACCCTTTGCTCATGCTCATTAAGGACCTTCATGATGATGAACAGGGCCAGATAAATCTACGTGGCTGGGAGTCAAAGCCATTCCCTGTACACCTTGGGGTGCGACATAGATGTCCCCTGGCTCCAACATTATTTAACATCTATTTCGACCACGTAGTTCGTGAAGCCTTCAGTAGCTCTACCGGAAGACATTTCATCTGGTACAGATACAATAGGATCAATGCCCGGGTACGATCAAAGGATGGCTCCCTATTGGTCAACCACGTTATGTATGCCGGCGACCTGGTAATTGCAACTCACTCAGAGGAGGAGTTGGAGGCGCTGCTGCTGAAACTGGAGTGTGCCACTAAGAGGTGGGGCCTTACCATCAGCCCCACCAAAATGAATCACCTGCCTGGATATTTGGTACCATCGGGCACTCCACCCCCACAACTCCCAATCGGTGATGGCGAGTTGTGGAGAGAGTGGAGAGTTTCCTATACCTGGGCAGTGTGCTCATGACCAGCTCCGGTTTAACAGCAGAGGTCTCACTCCGAATCAGTCGAGTGGCATTATTTTTTATCGGTTGCGTAATGCTGTGTGGAAGCTACCTGGTCTGTCGCTCCACACGAAGCTTCAAGTCTTCTCGGCCACAGTCATTCCCTCCCTTCTCTAAGTTTGCAAAACATGGACCCCTAATGGAACATATTCGCCGGTTAGAAACATTTAGGCTGGCCTGCAAAGATCAATCCTGGGTTTAACCAGGCTGGATTGTGTGAGGAGCTCACAAATCTTCGAAAGATCTGGACAAAGTCCCATCGGTGAGCACCTCCGGCGGCAGGCAAGGCTGCGTTGGCTCGACCATGTAGCCCGCGCATGCCCAATCACCGCATGCCAAAACCGCTTTTCTTCGGCCGGATCGAGAGGGCTTAACGGGCGCTGTACGGGCTAGAGAAGAGATTGAGTGACGTGGTACAGAGGGATGTGGAGCTGAGTGAACTTACCGATGACTGGTACCAGCGGTGTCAAGATCAGCCTTTGTGGAGGAGGCTCGTGAAGGACACTACTGGGCAGTTGGAGGCAGTCGCCCTCCAACAACAACAGAGGGCAGAGGAGCGACGCTCACAACAACGAGCGGCGCGCCGGTAGGCTAAAGCACAGCAAGTTGGCATAGTAGGGGGCACAGGTGGTGCAGCAGCCAGTCATCTCAGTCATCTCAGTCAGTCGACCCGTGATACCTGGGTCTGCCCCGTGACCTCCTGCCAGCGGGCGTTCGACACTTCACGTAGCCTCAAGGTGCACATGGCCTGGCACAAGCGTCGTGGTGACGTCACCGCCACTTAGTGGCAAATGCCGGTTGTTTTTTAAGTCGATGTGTGTGCATGGCTACATGTATGTGTGTAAGTCCCTGTGTGTGTGCCTTAGTCGATATGTGTGTGTTTGAGTCCATATGTGTGTTTAGGTCAATGCCTGTGGTTGTCTATGTAAGTGTGTGAGTTGCTGTATGCGTGTACGTCAATACAGTATGTGTGTGTAACTCCACGTGTGTATAGCTAAAGTCGATGTCTGGTGTGTGATTCCATATGTGTGTATGTGTGTGTGTAAGTCGCTGTGTTTGTGTGTGTGGGTCGATGTCTGTAAGTGTGTATACGTCGATGTGTGTGTCTGTCTTTTTGACCCGGGCAATGCCATGTATTTCCCGCTAGTGTAGAATAAAACTTTCAGTTATACTCTGTCAGCACTGAACCCCATCTTAGCAACACTTCGCTCCTCTCCTCTACAAGACTTGATTTCGAGGCCCATCCCCTGAGCTTGCCATTGCAAGACTCATTTCTCCATGGTCCTTGTAGACTCGACCTTTGCTGGTGTGTGCTCGGGGTTCCAAGTGAGCACGTCCGCTGGTCTGCAGCGTCGTCCGTCTCTTGGTGCTCTGCACCCTTCTTCCAGGAGGGCTCCTGCTGTGAGCTGCTTGTCGCCACTCCTCACTCACTCCCAAAATCATAAATTGTATTAGCACACCTCGTTGCTTCTCACAACTCTTATAGCTTAGTACAATACAACTGATCGCAGTCCTTGACTCTGCAAGCGACTCAAAACATCAGGATACATGTAGAATAAAAACTTTCAGCGATACTCTGCCTGTCAGTGCCGATCTCAGCACTTAACAATACATCGCCTCTCTCCTCTGCAAGACTCGAGACGCATGGTTGATTTCGAGGCCATACCCCGGAGCTTGTCACTCGCAGTACTTATTTTCGTGGTTTTGCTTCTTCATTATATCCGAAAATCTCCACCTCGGTTCACCTTCTCTCAAAGGACCGGAATTCCTTTGATTTCGCTCCTTGGCCTGTGATTATGACTGTCCGATGTCCATGTGTGTGTGTCTGTTTTAATTTATTGAAGTAATTTTCTAAATCACATCAAGGACTGGCACCTCTCCTCTTCCTCTAGCCATATCATGGCATGTGGAAACAGCTGCTCTCAATTGCCCCTAAGTGTGTTTTACAACTTTCCGCAGTATATTATTTAGTTTTTTTTTGTGTGGGCGAGGCAGGAGGCAGAGGGAATTGATGGTGACTCGCAATTTACGTGCCCCAGCGCGACATCCAGATCAATTTATTACAAAAAAATAGGCAGAATCATTCATAATATATAGTTTTGGAAAAGGCATATATTCAACAAGAAAAGAGTTGCAATAGTCAAGGTGAATGAAAACAAGGGAGTGAGCCAGGAGTTTCGCAGCAGAGAGTAAGATGAGGAGACGGATTTTTCGAATAATGAAGAGGTGATTGTGGGTAGTGGCAGATATTCGATTGGAGTAGGAACAGATGCACGAAGCTGAATCATTCATCCAAACATCGATACTTCAGGGCACTCTTTTACATTCTAAAAATGATCCTATCCTTTTCAGAAAAGCTATGAAGCAGCTTGATGGTAAAACCATTGACCATGGAGTACCGCATAAGCTCTCGATTGTTGTTAATTGCCTCTCTGAACTGAAAAAAGTCATAGATGCCATGAATTCCCATTTTTCCTCTGCTGGCCATATCTTTCACTACTCGAAACAACCTGGCCCCATTCCTGATATGCAGCTTCCTAGCCTTCTGAATTTACCAACATTACAGCAGGAATTCAAATTCGAAATAATATCCTAATTGGACTAATTTAAAATAATTTCCTTTGATAACACCAAAATATATTTCAAATGTGATAGATTGTGACCATGACTCCGGCACACAATGGGCCTCTCTTTTTTAACGACGCTACGGTATCTTTAACATCTGCTAAGAATCAGATGGCAGAGATTTGATGGATAAGGCACTTGCAGTATTAACCAGGGCTGCCTGCCAGAGTTAAACCGTGAACCTCTGCAATAAGCGACGAATGCGCTATCACTGGGATGCGTCACCAAAGTGGAGATGGAGACCGTGGAGGATGATGATTACAACATTAACGGTGGTTATGTTATTATTATCAAGTTTAGCTATCCAGAAATAAGTGTGATTAAGGAAGAATCTCAGAACCCCTATGCCCTTGATATAAGATGTACAAATTCAATGCATGTTTATTTGATCATTATATTTCAGCTACGGCAGCTTTAAGTACAACAACATCTACAACTGAATCAACAAGTGAGTACACATTTAGTAAATGTGCTTAACACCGAGCTTGGTTTTAAAACATAACATAACAAATATTTTAAAAAAAATTCATTAAGTAAAAAAAAAAATTACACTCGCATGCAGCGAGTCCTCGCTAAACGCGGCGGTTACGTTCCTAAAAATTGCTGCTTAAAGCAAATTGACGTTAAGCAGGAGTAATTGTCCTCTGGGGAATAACGGTGAAGGTAGGGGGTGCAATTCCAAACCGTAATTGTATTGTTATTATATCACAGTCCATTGTTGTACATGTTTTTTTACGTGTTGTGTTTATATATTTATACAAATATGGTATGTGTCACAGTCATTTATTTAAACATAAAGTGTGTGAGAGATATGGCAAGTGAAAAAGATGTGGGAGAGAGATGACGATGCCCATGCAAAGATGCCAGAACAAAGCCTGCGGAGGAAGAGGAAGGCATGCCATGTATCACAGCGCGTATCAGTACTACAGTACCAATACTACGGCACTAGACTACCAGCTTCTAGAATCACAGAACAACGCTGCTAACACCCTGGCCGCTCAGAAAAGTAGTCCGTCATGTGCTAGATTCGCGTTATAGCGAGTAGTCCGTAACGTAAAAGTGTGACCAGTGCCCACTGTGTCTCGATCTCTCCTGGTCGTGATCGTTATCGAGGACACATTTCGATCATTAATAAATTATAAAATAAAAGTTATGGTAGGACGCTGTGTTGTTTTGGTTCTGCTGCATGATCCGCCTCCTTGTCAACTGTGACACGACTCGCTATCACGCTCAACACTGGCTACGTGCATCCAATGACTTTCTGGACGAGGGTCCAAAATTCGATGTTTCTTTGTCCAGCTCGCAGCTCACAGATACGCCAACGGATCTGTAATATCAACGTGCTGGTGTCACGATTGTCCCTCCGATAAACATCTCCCTCTCTTAAAAATGATCCTGCAGTGGTCACGTGACTCTGGCAATTGAGTCAGGTGCCTGCCTATTCTGAGAGGTTGATGAAGGGCGTGGCCTAACATAACCCCCATTTATCCTAAGCCAACCGTAACCCAGCAACATTCACAAGGTTTAATCACCACTAATTATATTGTAGTGCGAATATATGCACCAATTATTAGTAACACAACCACAATAGTTGCACTAGACTTGCGTTATAGTGAGTAGTCCGTCCTGCATTAGACTCGCTAGTAGTCCGTCACGTGCTAGACTCACGTCAGCAATAATGCGCTGATTGAGGATTAACTCTATTCTGTTTGGTGACCTCGGCTGCCTTCTGCAGCAAACTTCTGAAAGACATACGAATCTTCGAGTAGACAAGGTTTGTCACTTCGAGTTTCACTCGGACAGTCTGAGAATTGACATCTCTCGTTGGGTGGCAGGTGTCATTAGTTAATTAGATCCGGTGGTATTGTTCAACATGCTCAGAGTATTAGTAGGACGATGTTTATTGCTGGCTCCTTGGCATTCTGACCCATCTGGATCTTTTGCTCAGAAACTATGATTTTAAAAAAATGCATCTTTATATATCAACTTTACAACATAAACTAATAGCAGATCTGACTGTTTTCAACTTCCACAACTCCAGTAACCACATTTACGATTCAAACATGTGATTTATTTGTTAAAATGTTGATTCTCTCCAAGTTGTATTGAAATATACACATTTTTCCATATTTAAAATAACGTGTACAGACCAACGGAATTATATTCACGCAGTAATCGTATGGTTGGTTATATATATATGTTTTAACACTTTCTGTATGTATTTCAATCATTGATGAAAACGAATTAAATAATCACCATTTCTAATAAAAACGTTGAACTCGATTGAATTCACATTCGTGTTTGCTTCTTCAGCACGTGCAACGACTGCTTACCCATGGATTATAACCAATTCATCGAGTAAGTATTTACACTCTAATTTGATCATCACTTCTCTGATTGTCAATCAACCAAATTAAAGAGAAAAAACAGTTAATCCTCATTTGAAATATTATCTTAATGTTGATATTTTTTATGAAAACATCCACTTGTATTATTACATTGCACTGCTTTTCAATGCTCTTCAAATAAGTGTAGTATTCTTGAATGAGGCAGAGACTTCGTAGAGGCCACACGCTTTTATTCCAATAACACTAGTCCTCCGGACTCACTGGGAGAACAGCCCAACCACACAACCTAGGGAGGTACAGCCTCCGGCTCTCTTCTCCTTACTCCCCTTCCCTAGCCTACAGCTACCCAGTTACTCTCCTTCCCTAGCCTATAGCTACTCAGCCCACTCAGTCCCAGCGGGGCGGCATCCTCGAGGCTTGGGGGTCCAGGATCTCCGGCCGCACCTCCTTCAGCTTCTCCTGAGATTGACCCCCTCCGCTCTCCGGGAGCCGTCTTCTATCTCCTCCCTCTGAGGGGCGGGGGTGTCTCGGGGCCCTGGCTCTCGCCAGCCCCCTCCCCTCAGAGCGGTTCCAACCACCTCTCGTCCCTGCCGGTCCGGACCGGTCCAGACCAGTACGTACCTCTCCCCTAGCTTGTGTGACCTGTGTGACCTGTGTCAACCTTGGTGTCAACCTTGACCACGACATCACCCCCCCCTACACAGCACGCAGCCGTCCCGGTTGCATCACTATCCACATCCCAACCCTAACTCGCGAACCAGGAATTCTGAACACGACAAGAACAATGCGTGAGCCTCAACACAACAGTAACAACAACAGAACAGCAACCACAACCGTCCCCAATAATTTACCCCAACCCCCCTGTACACAAGAACACCGCGGACACACCACACCAACGAACAAGGTGACTCGAACACCCAGGCTCCGCGAGGAGGCAGTGTGTCTGCGACAGGTCTCAGGAGAACCTGAGACCCTTCGAACGAGTCCGTGTGGCGGGTCCATCGCCAGAGGCCAGCGTTCCTTGCGGAGGGTCAGGAGGGCCCAAATGACGGGCGTCCGGCACGTCCCGAGGCCCCGGGGACAAAGCCCGCGAGCCGTCTTCCTGCTGGACAGGCGGCCGGCTCGCTTCCCGCTCCTCCGGTGAGGCCACCCTAGGTGGACTCACACCTGCAGCATCCGAAAGAGTGGCAGGGGGTGTCGGAACAACAAGGGGGTCGCGAGGCCCTTCCCCCAACCTGCCGGACACGTCACGCGGCCGGCCCCTGCGAGATGAAGATGTGTGAGTGCGTGGTGTGACATAGGGCTTCAGGCGCGAGGGGTGCACGTACCAAGAACGCCGTCCGCACGCGACCCTAACACACTGGTCCCGAACGACCCGAATAATGTCGACCGGCCCCCGCCAGGGCCGCAGCAATTTCGATGACGTTGACAGCGGCACCTGCGGGCAGTGCAGCCACGCCTTATCCCCTACCGCCCATTTATACCCCACTTCTGACACCAGTTGTAGTATTCTTGAATGAGGCAGAGACTTCGTAGAGGCCACACGCTTTTATTCCAATAACACTAGTCCTCCGGACTCACTGGGAGAACAGCCCAACCACACAACCTAGGGAGGTACAGCCTCCGGCTCTCTTCTCCTTACTCCCCTTCCCTAGCCTACAGCTACCCAGTTACTCTCCTTCCCTAGCCTATAGCTACTCAGCCCACTCAGTCCCAGCGGGGCGGCATCCTCGAGGCTTGGGGGTCCAGGATCTCCGGCCGCACCTCCTTCAGCTTCTCCTGAGATTGACCCCCTCCGCTCTCCGGGAGCCGTCTTCTATCTCCTCCCTCTGAGGGGCGGGGGTGTCTCGGGGCCCTGGCTCTCGCCAGCCCCCTCCCCTCAGAGCGGTTCCAACCACCTCTCGTCCCTGCCGGTCCGGACCGGTCCAGACCAGTACGTACCTCTCCCCTAGCTTGTGTGACCTGTGTGACCTGTGTCAACCTTGGTGTCAACCTTGACCACGACATAAGGTTGAAAAGTATTCATGCATCAGGTCTGTCCACCCATCTGTCTCTTTGCCCTTAACACAGAGGCATAACCCTCATAAAGATGATCCACATAAACAAAACTCATAAAGTTGTGTAACTATTATTTATATACCAAACAGAAAACCAGCCGCATTGACCACAGGGGTTGGCCGGGTCATCCCGGGTCAAACCGTGCTGTTTCAATGCAGCCTACGGACGGACTGCTTCCTGCCTGTCTGACACTGGAACAACCATAACTTTTTCTGTTTTGGACAATCACAATTGAGAACACACTACAGAATTCACGCACGTGGGACAGGTGCTGTTAGCGAGCATCTAGACTCCTCGAATTGTAGTGCGTAGTCCGTCACCCTCCATACTCGCAGTGTAGCGGGCTTGGTTCGCGTTAAGCAAAAAACCTTCCATAAAAGAAAAAAAACGCATTAAAGTGAAAACACTATAACGTATTGCGCCATATTGACTTCAATCAGTGCACAGGTGCACTATCAACATAGTTTGTGCAACAACGACATGCGATTGAACTAAAGCAAAATTGGAGGCCATCGCCAAATTGAAGGCAATGTGCAAGTAAATTTCTGCCGCTCGCTCCGCTGCCGCTTTCTGACTGTAAATATGATCGGAGTAATGCTTGACAAGCATCTCAATTTAAACCCGCCGTGTTACAAACATCTGCCATGACCTCATCCACCACATCTGGGTGCTCCATTATGTTAGATCCATACTGAATAACGTGCTACGGTGGCGAGATGTTATCTCCCTCGCCTAGTATACAGGAGGTCATCGGTTCGATCCCAAGCCTGATTCCTATATATTTGGAGTTTGCATGTTCTCCCTATGGTCACGTGGATTTTTCTCCGGGTCCTCCGGTTTTATTCTCCACATTTAGAAACATGCATTTCGAGTATTTGGCTGCGATAAGTTGCCACATGATAAGCCACTTCATTGAGTTATCACTTGTGGCAGGTCGCATCTGAAAGAGAGCTACATAGTCCAAACAGCCGAGCCAGGCTTCACGTTGTGACAGTTCCAACGCACTCCTCATGTGGCTTCCTTGGCTGCCGACTCTGAAATGTATTTAGGTACAAGGCTGCATCCATTACTCACCAGGCTCTGCAGAACAGTCGACTGTCTCTCTGAACAGCTCACGGTTCACAATTCCGATCAAACGTCTGCAATTAGCCAGCAAATCATTGCTCGTGATTCTACCGACAGAGCCATAATGGCCAGCGGAGCATTCTGAGTTGCCTTTTCATCAGTCTGGAATGCTCTAAATTAAAAAAAACATATAAAACATTTAAAACGTCGTTGTGTCGCGTAGCCATCGGGACTCGGACCAAGTCACCGGCCGCCTCTCCGCTCAAGCATCGCCACAGGCCTCGTGACATCGCCTCTGAGATATGCGGCTGGACAAATACATTTGCTTCTTTTTGTTGTTTGTAATTACACTGAACAATGAAGAACACATAGATCAGAGCAATGAACACAAATTAGATATATTATATAGAATGTTAAAGAAAGCAAATGGACTTGCGAAGGACACATCATGGGTAGAATGGAGTTATGGCCAATGGCGACATAATGGCAGCTGAAGAAACAAGCATTCTCGAGAGAATGACGATTGCAGAGACAGAGCAATGCGTTCAGCTGATGTGTGGGTGTGAGATGGATCGTGGGATCATGGTATCATGTATTATAGCAATGCTATAGGAAGGCCTTCTGGTGGCTGTTCAAATTAAAAGTACATTTAGTATCGCTCCCTCGTTATAGTGGTATACTTCACGTAGTCTGCAGTCATTTTGCACGAGGGAATGATGGTGCCATGCATTCCCCGATTGCATCATTATTGTGTATAATAACAGATCATTTAACACGGTAGTAGAGGCTTTCCTAAAAAGTGCCACGTTAAGCGAAAACTATTTCCCCACAAATAATGTAATGATAAAGGTTGGAGAGATATGATGTACTAAGTACACATGTAGGATTTATCATGATTGATGGTGATGATATGTAACATTTCGTTGCTATAGCTTATTGAGTACCATGCATTGTTTCCCAATCTCGTTGAAACAACTCTTCATTTGGACGTGAATGTAATTTAGATTTTTAGGTTTAATTTCATTTCGCATGAACTACAAATTGTTTTCTTGTAAATCACAACGCGTGATCGTGTTGTTTGTCTTCACAGATGCGGCCCTGCGTCTGGTCGACAGGCAGTACAGCTGCCAGGGACGGGTGGAGATACTTCAGAATGGCACATGAGAGAGCGTATGCTTCTATTACCCATCCATTAGCTATGCTGTGTGCCAGGAGTTGGGTTGTGGCCAATCAATAATTTACAATGATCACAATGTGGAAGGGTATAATACCACGTGGGCCGCCGTATGCACCGGATTAGAGAAATCACTGTCCCAGTGCACGCTGTCACGACAAAACCAGTACTGTAATGGTGGAAACTGGGACCCAAGGAGCTACGTTTTATGTTCAGGTACTGTGCCTAACAAAATATATTTTACACGAATCAAAGTAAAGCAATGCACTGGTGTTCATTGTTCACAGCGGTGGCTCATGGCCCCACTTAGAGCTAAGGGTAAAAATGTTTTCTCCACTACATGTTATGTATAGAACCATGTTTTGCCCTAAACAGACATCATGCATGTGTGGATTAACCCATATACAGTGAGGGAAAAAAATATTTGATCCCCTGATGATTTAGTACGTTTGCCCACTGACAAAGAAATGATCAGTCTATAATTTTAATGGTAGGTTTATTTGAACAGTGAGAGACAGAATAACAACAACAAAATCCAGAAAAACGCATGTCAAAAATGTTATGAATTGATTTGCATTTTAATGAGGGAAATAATTATTTGACCCCTCTGCAAAACATGACTTAGTACTTGGTGGCAAAACCATTGTTGGCAATCACAGAGGTCAGACGTTTCTTGTAGTTGGCCACCAGGTTTGCACACATCTCAGGAGGGATTTTGTCCCACTCCTCTTTACAGATCTTCCCCAAGTCATTAAGGTTTCGAGGCTGACATTTGGCAACTCGAACCTTCAGCTCCCTCCACATGTTTTCTATGGGATTAAGGTCTGGAGACTGGCTAGGCCACTCCAGGACCTTAATGTGCTTCTTCTTGAGCCACTCCTTTGTTGCCTTGGCCGTGTGTTTTGGGTCATTGTCATGCTGGAATACCCATCGACGACCCATTTTCAATGCCCTGGCTGAGGGAAGGAGGTTTTCCCCCAAGATTTGACGGTACATGTCCCCGTCCATCGTCCCTTTGATGCAGTGAAGTTGTCCTGTTCCCTTAGCAGAAAAACACCCCCAAAGCATAATGCTTCCACCTCCATGTTTGACGGTGGGGATGGCGTTCTTGTGGTCATAGGCAGCATTCCTCCTCCTCCAAACACGGCGAGTTGAGTTGATGCCAAAGAGCTCCATTTTGGTCTCATCTGACCACAACACTTTTACCCAGTTGTCCTCTGAATCATTTAGATGTTCATTGGCAAACTTCAGACGGGCATGTATATGTGCTTTCTTGAGCAGGGGGACCTTGCGGGCGCTGCAGGATTTCAGTCCTTCACGGCGTAGTGTGTTACCAACTGTTTGCTTGGTGACTATGGTCCCAGCTGCCTTGAGATCATTGACAATATCCTCCCGTGTAGTTCTGGGCTGATTCCTCACCGTTTTCATGATCATTCCAACTCCACGAGGTGAGATCTTGCATGGAGCCCCAGGCCGAGGGAGATTGACAGTTCTTTTGTGTTTCTTCCATTTGCGAATAATCGCACCAACTGTTGTCACCTTCTCACCAAGCTGCTTGGCGATGGTCTTGTAGCCCATTCTAGCCTTGTGTAGGTCTACAATCTTGTCCCTGACATCCTTGGATAGCTCTTTGGTCTTGGCCATGGTGGAGAGTTTGGAATCTGATTGATTGATTGCTTCTGTGAACAGGTGTCTTTTATACAGGTAACAAGCTGAGATTAGGAGCACTCCCTTTAAGAGTGTGCTCCTAATCTCAGCTCGTTACCTGTATAAAAGACACCTGGGAGCCAGAAATCTTTCTGATTGAGAGGGGGTCAAATACTTATTTCTCTCATTAAAATGCAAATCAATTTATAACATTTTTTACATGCGTTTTTCTGGATGTTTGTGTTGTTATTCTGTCTCTCATTGTTCAAATAAACCTACCATTAAAATTATAGACTGATCATTTCTTTGTCAGTGGGCAAACGTACAAAATCAGCAGGGGATCAAATACTTTTTTCCCTCACTGTACTTGTGGTTTAACATGCAAACAAACATACTTTGATAATGCATATTTTACCACAAGCGCGATGTGTGGTTAATGCAGACTTAATGATACCTAGCAATACGTGTCTAATTGGTATTTTAATATATTAACACCTTCGGTATTATTGCAGGAAAGGATACGGCCTACTTTTTTTTTATCGTATTTCTTCCATTTTACCATTAACTATTTGCACACGTTAAGTGCAAGTGCAAAGCCTGAGGCGGAGATTTCTGCATCCTAACTGGAGCCATGAACCCATCCATAAGGGATGCCAGGCTGTGTTTGATGAAATTAGAAAAAAAATCTGCCCAAAAGAGTTCAAATTTGCCCAGTTAAAATGCAGCCTAAAGAAAATAATGCGTAGTAAAGAGTTTCAGTTTGAATAGAATATTGAAAATCACAGAATGGCCAACATTTGGATCCTGGCTTATGGGCTGCAATAGATTAACGAAAAGTCAATTTAGATTCCTAGTGTGTGTGTGTGGATGCGTCCTTGTGGGATATGTAATGCTCACGTTTCACGGTTACTTTCATTTTTTTCTGCAGCTGCAGGGCTCCGTCTGGCTGGAGGTGCCAACCGCTGTGAGGGCCGCATGGAAGTCTACAAAAATGGCGTGTGGGGAGAGCTCTGCAGCTCCACTGTGAACAGAGACATCGCAGACGGCATTTGCCGTCTGCTGGGTTGTGGCTGGAGCCTTGCTTATGGTAGTAACGTGTCGGCATTTGGACTCGGACAAGGAACCATCTTCCCAGATAACCTATCCTTACCTGGCAACAGAATATATGATAACCTTGTATACGGAACTAACAATTGCAGCCTTTCACAGACAGCTGCCATCATTTGTGAAGGTGAGCAATGATTTGTTTTTTATTTTATCAACTTGAAGTACACATTCAGCCTACATTTCCTTACCCCAATCTATCAAATATTTCCAAATTGTATCTGCCATTGCCCAAATAATCTCTGCCGCTTTCCATTGACACATTCTGTATTATTGTGTTTATAGTTTTTGTTTATTCGCTGCTTTAATTTAACTTTAAATCGTGTTCCCCTCAACTTGGCACCGATCTTTAATTGCAATCTCCTCTCGCTTCTTGTATGTATGTTGAACATCCGACCGTGGCTGTGAAACCTTTTCTGTTTAGTTACGTTTTAATTGGATGTTGTAAAAAGTAATCCTTCAACTTATTGTTTCCAACAGCATCCGGGAACGGAAACCAATCGCTGATCATAACTGGACCAACGAGTAAGTTCAACTGGCAGGGGGCAAGCAGTGGGTTAGTGTGGGTAGGTGAAGGGAACACATCTTGTCTCACCTCTCGTTGTGTTGTACCCTGTAATTATGAAAACGACTTCACCTTTAAGATAACGTATGTTCACGTTATCTTAGATTTCACAATTCCGATGTGCTACATGAGGTGTGCTACATGGAGAGTGAAGTCTTGTTCGGAGACGAAGTTGGTCAAGTAATGATGACCATAAATATTATTTGTCTGTGTGTTGTGATCTAATGGAGTAATCTTCGTAATAACAAACACATTTTATGGATAGATACAATGAGATCCTTGTCTACTCCTATTTGTTTCATATGCAAATATGTGTGTGTTTTATGTGTGTGTTTATTTAGATGATATGATTCATCTGGTTGACCGTGAAATGGAATGTCAAGGTCGCGTGGAGATATTTAACAATGGAGAATGGGGAACAGTATGCGGAAGCACTTCCTACATGGGCAACGTTGCCTGCCGTGAATTGGAATGTGGATATGAAATATCGTCCACACGTTACAACACTCCACTACCAGTGCCCACGTTGAGGGTTCAGTGCGACATTGCTGCAAATAATATATCGGAATGCAATGTGACACCAATAAATAAGTATGACTGTTTACAGGAAGGATATTACTACACTCTTTGCTCAGGTATGTATCGTCCAGACCATAAAATAACACATGAAGTATCATATTGCACGTTAATAAAAAAAAATCATACTTTGGGCTGCTACTACAAAGCTAATGCAATACTATAAATAAATAAAATTGGACTACTTTGTGAACTAAAATGTAAAAATTATTCAATTCATCATATAATTTAGAGTAGATGCATTAAAAACGATCAAACACTATCAGCTATCACTAAAATATACAAACAGAACTATCGTTGTATATAAACAGTAATTGTTCAACGAAGTAGATGCGTTCTTGAAAAGTACCACATTTCGTGAAAATCCCTTTGAGCAAAAACAATCTCCCCATTAAATATGGAACGATAAAGTGGGGTGAGATACGATGAACGCACGCACAGTGAGATGGGTAGCCACGCAGGTCAAGAAAGTAGTTCATCGTCTATCGCTCAGAAACCGCGTCATAACGGGCGCATTCCATGCTATAACGGTATGCATTCCGCATTTTAACGGGTGCATTCCACGCTGTGCAAAGGTTTTCCTAATGGAAGAATCATTCTAGATTTGAAGCTTTCGTGACTGCAATGATTCATATTCTTAGGTTTTTTCGGTAAAGTCACGTAGGTAAAAACATAAAAAAGTAAAATAAAATAAAATAAAAATAAAAATCACGACGTTTCGGAGGCAACACAAGCTTCCGTCTTCAGGTGGTACCGTCACAGCCACGACAGCTGTATCAAGTAAATGAGAGATTGCAGGAGCTACCACTCCGTTTATATAATGGTTGGAGAAGATGGTGGGGCAAGGGCCGCATACTTTTTATTAATATGGTAAGTTGAGGCTTAAGACTTAGAATAGACTGCATAACAAAGGCTGAGCCTTTGTTATGGAGAGGTGCGGTTTGTGACGCAACCTGTGACAGGGGGACCACCATTAAACATGGTAAAACTGTAATGGTTCTCTGTCAAATAAGATTGGCAAATAAGTGTAGTTAAATCTTTTTTGCATGGTTAATCACATCTTTCCAATGATTACTCAGTTTGTAACTGTCATCACGGTTGAAATTATGTCCGTGTTTGTATATTTGTATGGCTTCGTGTACAAACCTTTGATGGTAGCCAGGAGGTTTGCAGAGAACCTTGGTCTCGGAAAATACAATTTCATGAGAGCCCACCGAGTTGTAGTAATGATCGGCAACGGCCGAAGAATCAGTTCTGCCGTGTTTCAGATCTGACTTGTGCTCGCGGACACGATCAGAAACATGACGTTTCGTTTCTTCAATGTAGCAATCACCACAAATGCAACTCAATTTGTAGACTCCAGGATACTGTAAGTCAGGAACGACATCCTTCACAGATGGAATCAAATCACGGATTTTATGCACTGTACTGAATCGAACTTGGATATTATGTTTGTTTAGAATTTTAGAGATCTTTTTGGTCACGCCTGCTATGTATGGCAACGTGATAGTTTTGGTCGGAGTTTCATGTGGCTGTTTCTGTATGGTGGGAGAAACAGCTTCGCGGATAGTGCGGTCAGAGTATCCGTTCATCCTGAGGGCCCGATGTACATGTCTTAATTCACCGGCCAGGTGGTGTTGGTCAGAAATGCCATGGGCTCTGTGGTATAGCGTTTTGATGGGAGAATTCTTTTGAGATGGGTGGTGGTGGGAATCCGGTTTCAAGTAGGAATCTGTGTGGGTGGCTTTCCTGTAGACAGAATGTCCCAAGGATCCGTCGGGCCTCCTCTCAAACAGAATATCCAAGAATGGTAGTTTACCGTCTTTCTCCACTTCCATGGTAAATCTGATGGATGGGTGTCTAGAATTGATGTGGTCCAAGAAGTGGTTCAATGCTGGGAGGCCATGTGGCCAGATGACGAAAGTGTCGTCCACATACCTCTTCCACAAGGAAGGACGCAGGGTGGATGTCTGGATGGCGTCTGATTCAAACTTTTCCATGAACATGTTGGCTATAACTGGTGACAAGGGGGAGCCCATAGGGGTACCCTCATTCTGTTTGTAGAAGGTGCCATTCCAGGTAAAATAAGTGTTGGTGAGGCAATGCCTAACCAGCGCAGGTACATCAGAATTCAATCCATGTTGGACTAAGTCCTCAATTATTGTTAGGGTGTCCGGTACTGGGACTTTGGTGAACAAAGATACTACATCAAAGCTAATGACAAAAACCAACAGTATCATCACGAGTTCGACTTCCCTAATCGAACAAAGCAAACGTCCCTCTCTAAAACCATCGGCGGCTAGACCTCCCAGACTCTATGGTCTTCCCAAAATCCATAAAGAAGGCACCCTGCTACGACCCATCGTGTCGACGATAAACTCTCCTACGTACAAACTAGCCCGTTTTCTATCAGATACTCTGCTCCCCTTCACAGGCAAGACCTCTTCGGCAGTACTCAACTCAACCCAATTAGTCTCTATGGTTAAGGACATGGTACTATCTCCTGATGACATCCTCGTCAGCTTTGATGTAGTGTCTTTGTTCACCAAAGTCCCAGTACCGGACACCCTAACAATAATTGAGGACTTAGTCCAACATGGATTGAATTCTGATGTACCTGCGCTGGTTAGGCATTGCCTCACCAACACTTATTTTACCTGGAATGGCACCTTCTACAAACAGAATGAGGGTACCCCTATGGGCTCCCCCTTGTCACCAGTTATAGCCAACATGTTCATGGAAAAGTTTGAATCAGACGCCATCCAGACATCCACCCTGCGTCCTTCCTTGTGGAAGAGGTATGTGGACGACACTTTCGTCATCTGGCCACATGGCCTCCGAGCATTGAACCACTTCTTGGACCACATCAATTCTAGACACCCATCCATCAGATTCACCATGGAAGTGGAGAAAGACGGTAAACTACCATTCCTGGATATTCTGTTTGAGAGGAGGCCCGACGGATCCTTGGGACATTCTGTCTACAGGAAAGCCACCCACACAGATTCCTACTTGAAACCGGATTCCCACCACCACCACCCATCTCAAAAGAATTCTCCCATCAAAACGCTATACCACAGAGCCCATGGCATTTCTGACCAACACCACCTGGCCGGTGAATTAAGACATGTACATCGGGCCCTCAGGATGAACGGATACTCTGACCGCACTATCCACGAAGCTGTTTCTCCCACCATACAGAAACAGCCACATGAAACTCCGACCAAAACTATCACGTTGCCATACATAGCAGGCGTGACCAATAAGATCTCTAAAATTCTAAACAAACATAAGATCCAAGTCCGATTCAGTACAGTGCATAAAATCCGTGATTTGATTCCATCTGTGAAGGCTGTCGTTCCTGACTTACAGTATCCTGGAGTCTACAAATTGAGTTGCATTTGTGGTGATTGCTACATTGGAGAAACGAAACGTCATGTTTCTGATCGTGTCCGCGAGCACAAGTCAGATCTGAAACACGGCAGAACTGATTCTTCGGCCGTTGCCGATCATTGCAACACCTCGGTGGGCTCTCATGAAATTGTCTTTTCCGAGACCAAGGTTCTCTGCAAACCTCCTGGCTACCATCAAAGGTTTGTACACGAAGCCATACAAATATACAAACACAGACATAATTTCAACCGTGATGACGGTTACAAACTGAGTAATCATTGGAAAGATGTGATTAACCATGCAAAAAAGATGCTGGATGCAATTACCAGCGAAACGTCGTACTCAAATTGTAAATTGTTGTGGTTTCACGCTTCAACACACCGGTGGGCTAAAGCAGTGAACTAATTGTCTTTTGTCAACGTGACACTTTTTTACTGATTGGCCGTGTCGGGTGGTGGAGGGTTACGACACATTTATAAATAACGCGATCTAAACCCAAAAACGTTGATTATGAATATGGAAGAATCATGTTATAGTGACAACACATTATCTGAACACGTGTTAAGGGAATACTTACCCTATATATAAATATCAAGCTGAAAATTGCAATACATTATTCTATGACTGTGTAGTGGTTCTTTATTTTTCTGAATTGATTCTGCAGAAGGGAAGAGGTTGGAAGGTTGTGGAAGGTTCGAGAAGGATGGCAGAGCTTGCAGAGTGGCGGGAGTTGTGGTGGGGACCGGGTTTGAGAGTGGGGGGTGAGCTGGGAAGGTTCTGGAATCAAGGCCGGGTTAAGGAAACATAAAGCAACGGGTCTAAAGATGGTTTGGGTCACTGGGAGTCGGGTTTGCTGACTAAGAACGATAGCTGGGGTACTGGGTCTACTCACGGTGCAAGGATCAGTCTTTAGGGGGGGGGGTGATTACACGTCGGCTTGGACGTCCACGCAGAGCGGCTGGGAGGGGAATTACGACTGCACTGTTATTGCAAAAATGCTATGAAATTACTTAACATCATCATGTCTTGTCTATTTCAGCGAAAGGACTCCGTCTTGTGGGTGGAACAAATCGCTGTGAGGGCCGGGTGGCGATTTCGAGAAACGGAGTTTGGAATGAAATCTGTGATTCAACTGTCGACACTCAAGATGCAGACATGATTTGCCGTTTGCTCGGCTGTGGTTGGAGTGTAGCCCATGGAATGATGTCGCAGTTTGGTGTTGGAGTTGGAACAATATTGCCAGATAATTTAGTTTGCTCGCTTTATCCGAATGAAATATTTAACTGCTTGCAGAATGGGAAAAATAATTGCAGCCAACTTCAAACAGCAGCAATAATCTGCGAGGGTATGCTGTCCTTGATTTAATGTGACTTTTATTTTATCGTAAATAACTGGTAAACACTTTAGTTATTCAGTTTGGTTTCTGCTGCCGCAAGATCGTCATGTTTGCCACATACAGCGAATCTAGTGATTCACACATCCCCATGACGTGGTCTGCCAAATTGTCATAATTCACGGTTGTGTCAACTCAATCATGCATTGTTTGGTCTCATGTTAACACACTTTTGCGCTGTTTGTCGTTTTCTCTCGTGTCCATTAACCTAATATAACACCAACTGTACAGAATAAAAAATTCATGATAACCTCCGTAATTTAAAACGAATGACGCATTACACTATACTATTTTGCAACAATTACAATGCACCCTCCCACTAGAACAAACTGCCCCTATACATGAAGCAATACCCCATCATTAACCTCTTTTCATTCTTCTCTTAAAACTCAACTATTTTTTATCACCCATTTCCTTGCTGTTCCCTCTCGTGGCCCCTCCACTCCGTCCCGTCCCTTCCCTGCCCTTATGTGATCCTCACGTACCCTCTGTTACGGTCACTCATTCCTCCGCCCTTGCATTGCCCTTGCCATCTAAATCACTCTGTTGTTGTTACCGATTCTATACGATCTTAAGCACATTGAGCTAAGGCGCTTCATAATTATAAAATAAGTATATAAATTACTTAAACCGTATGGTCTCTAAATCGATAATCTTTTTTTCCCCATTCCTAATTATAACCATAATCTTTGTTGGTCATCATCATAGCCACGATTCACAGTGGTCATCACAATGCTCGTCACTATCTTTAATCTCTATTGGTATAATAATTGTCATGACCATCTCTTAATGTGATGCTGGATGCAATTACCAGCGAAACGTCGTACTCAAATTGTAAATGTTGTGGCTTCAACACACCGGTGGGCTAAAGCAGTGAACTATTTGTCTTTTGTCAACGTGACACATTTTTACTGATTGGCCGTGTCGGGTGGTGGAGGGTTACGACACATTTATAAATAACGCGATCTAAACCCAAAAAACGTTGATTATGAATAACATTGGTCGCGAAAGCCTACGTGTTAAGCTTTCTTCCCTCTTTAACTTTCTGCTTAATTGGGGTAAATACTGAAGATTTGTATCGTAGAAATTTGAATTTGCAGGATGCTTGCTATGTTAATGTGTAACATGGCTGGAGTAATCCACCTTTTGGCAGTTTTAAGTACTGAGGATTTCCAAAAATCTAAATGATGGCCTGGTTAGGAGTGGGATCACTGAATGCAGATAACGGCAGTCAAACAAAATCAATATATGAAAGGTCTGAATTGTATGTTAAGATATTTAGGATCAATATATCATCGTGCCCAACATCAATGATGCCACCACACCTCACTCGCCCTTTCTATCCTCTGCTAAATTCCACACCTGCTGTACAATAGTAGACACGCGGCCTCTAAGATCTGCCCTGACACTGTCCCACCATCCGCTCTTGGGTCTTCTGTTCCCCCTGGTCGGCGGACCCATGGAGACCGCTCCCAACGCCTGTCTCGGGAAGCTGACACCTCCCATCCTGCACACGTGTCCCATCTTGCGCAGTTCTTTTAGCCCAAATAATACACACAACACTTGCCTGCCATGCCCTCTTTCTGGACGTCTGAATTGCTTCTGAATTGCTTATCCTTGTCTTGTCACGAATTTCCCTAGCAGCCTTCTCAGACACCGGTGCCAACAACTTATTTTCGAACTGCTTTGTCACGGTCCAGCTCTCGGACCCATACGCTAACTCGGAAGGCATTCCTGCCTCAGCTATCGATCAGCAGCGCGGGTTTTGTGCAGAATATGGCTTTTATCTTTTACACCGAGTGAAGTGGACCAGAAAAACTGCGACCATGCATTTGTTGTAAAAGCGTGAACACAAACTACATTGATGAGACCGATGGACTCTGCTGATTACAACCCTAATGACGTGGAGACGTAATTGGAACAAAAAGTAAATACATTATTAAAGCACCTTCTTGCCCCTGCAATGTGTTTGCAGCCCATCATTTATCTATATTTGGCCGATTATAGGGTTAGGTTAAAGTGTATCTAATCTGGTCTGATAATATTTATTGTGATAAATGTGGTTCATTCACACATGTTATTACTTTTCAGCTTCAGGGACTGCAAACCCTCAAGTGATTGTCACTAGAACGGAAAGTAAGTCAAATAATGTTTTATATTAAAATGTAAAGCTACACCTTGAGACATGTAACTTGTTTAAAACACACCAGACAAACTTAATTTGTGTCTATGAATAAAATGAATAAAAATATGTTTATACATGCCAATCCCTGTGATACTGATTATATTATAGCCTCACTGTTGCGACGTGTGATATTGTACTCTCCAGATGGAACAATTCGGCTTGTGGATCGTGAAATGAATTGCAGAGGCCGAGTAGAAATAATTAACAACGGCACCTGGGGCTCACTTTGTGACGTTGGCTGGACTTTAGATGGTGCTGATGTTGTGTGCCGACAAATGCAATGTGGGAATGCTGTCTATAACCAGGCCTACTATGGCAAAAGCCCCAGCCCCAAGTGGACAGCCACGTGTGGGTCATTGGAAGATTCTCTCTTCAAGTGCACACTGACCGAAGGAAATCCAAACTCTTGCACTCGGATATCAGATGCCGGTGTTCAATGTACAGGTTTGCTATTTTGTAAATTACTTTTTCCCCCAGTAGCATATTTAAAAAAAAGTGTCAGTGTTATATATTTGTTTACACGTTGAACAGTTCACAAAACCTCTTACAGGTAGGAACAACAGGTTCCACACTGCCCACCAGGAATTATTTGTCTGTCTGTCGTGCACGAATGCGCTGTCCAACCAAGTTCCTACCTGCCCACTCCGAAGGAACGTGTTAAATAAAGCTTTATTTATTTATGATGACAAAGTTGTGAACAGGGCCATCCATAGGGGAGTGCGGGGACCAGGGAAAATCCCAGTATGTGGGCCCCCCTGAGGTATTCAAAATAAACGATGAAATGGGATATATTACATCTGACATCGTGACGTCGATGCACGGGGCTCCCCAAAACGTGGGGCCCGGCACAGTTTCCCCGATTTGCCATACCCTAGAGATGGCTCTCGCTATGGGATCCTCTAATATTGAACGCCTTGGGAGCCTTTAACATTGAACGCTGTGGGAACCTTTAATATTGAACGCCATGGGAGCCGTTAACAATTGTAATGCGAGCGTAAACGGGGTTTGCTGCTGGGCTCTGGTCCAATCACACGGCCCGGGGTATTGGGGGGCGGAGCCCAGTATGGGGGGCGTGTGGGAGGGCCCGCCGTTCACCTTCGGTCCAATTGGAAGCGAGGTGAATGGGGGTGGAGCCAGCAGGACAGTATGGGAAGGCGGATTTGACAATCCAGAAGCGGAGGAGTCAGGGTCACGTGGTAAAGAGGATATAGGTGGGAGCCCGGAAGGGATCGGGGTCAGTTGCTGGAGTAAAGAGGCCGAGCCATGTTGGGTGGCCGGAGGGGATCCGCGCCATCGGCCGCCACGTGGCTGAAGGATCTTCGGCATGCCGTCGGCCAGCGGTGTGCGGAGTGGGAGAGCGGAGGAGCTGTTGGAGGAGCGTGCGTGGGCGCGTGCGAGAAGATGCTGGTCCGCTGTCAGGACCAGCGGGGTGCGAGGAAGAGCAGAGGAGCTGATGAGGGAGCGCATGTGGGGTGTGCGCGAGGAGAGGAGCCGATGAGGGAGCACGTGCGGGGCACGCGCGAGGAGACGCTGGTCCGCGTTCAGGACCAGCGGGGTGTGAGGAGGAAACTTAATAAAAGACCAACGGAGACCAGCAGTGCCTAACGAAGTCTTTTATTACATTGGGGTCAGAGGTGCTTCGAGATGTCAAAACATCTCAAGAAGAAGAATTTACCTACGCCTTCTTCAGGGGACTAAGAGGACCTTCCTCCGGCGGTAGCCATCCCGAGCACGGAGGGTGCGGGCGAAATGGCGGCGACCAACACAACAGGGGTACAAGATGTCGTTGCGGCAGCCGGGCCGTCTGCGTCGACGGGCGCCGAGGACGGCTGGCGGCTCGTGGCGGAGCAAATTTATTCGCTATGGGCCATTTTGCTGGATTTGGTCATCCTGGTCACGCCAGCGACGATACCGGGACAGCCACGCGTCGGGCCTCTACGGGGGGAAACTTCGGGTGGGGCCGAGCCATCTGCCATTGCGGCCTCTGCGAGGCTTCCCACCTTTCCCGACATGCGGCAGGACGCCGCCATCTTGGGCGCGGCCACGACTGAATGGCGGGAAGCTGCCATCTTGTCACCACCACGTGGGGCGCCCACTTCGGATGACAGCAGCTCGGGGACTCGCAGCCACCGTCTGATGACTATTAAAGAATTTACAGTCGGAGGGGATTGGAGCGCATTCGCTTGGCGTTTTGAGTCGGCTGTCAGATCCACCAAGTGGACGGATGCGGAGGCCTTGGAGGTTCTGCTGACGCTCCTGGACGACAAGTCCTTGAAGTTTTTCCGCTCCATCGCGGCTGCGAAGAAGGTGACACTGAAAGGGGCGTTCGACGAGATGGCGGAAGCATACGAGCCTCCAGACGATGCACACCGTAGATTTGTCAAGAGACAACGGGCGCCAGAGGAATCACCTGTGGCCTTCCGAGACACTGTGGTTGAGCTGGCCATGGCCGCGTATCCCAAGACTGAGCTCGACTTGTTGGAGCCCTTGATACTGGATAAGATGTTGGAACTGTCCAAGGACCTGGGCATTCCGGTGCCCATGTGCGGCCACGAGCAGCCGACCTCCCGGTTGGCTGCCAAGTGCCTCAACGCGCAGTTCAACTTGCGCCGTTGGTCGCAAATGGCCGCCTGGACGGGGGGTCCGACTATGGAGGGAGAGGCCGTCGGTTGGACACCGTCGAAGGCCATCTTCATCCCAGACGAGAGGGGGCCTGGCGATCTCACTGCGGCGGCGGCCCAGTGGGTTCCTCGGGGGGGAGTGGTGTCACGCTCGGGGCCCTCATCGATGGATCGCCGGGACACGTCGGGAGCCGGGCGGCGGGCCGACTTGGCGTGTTACCGCTGCAGACGTCTTGGACATTTTGCGCGTGACTGCCAGAGTCGCCCTCGTCCACCTCTTCGCCCGGAGGCCCCGACCAGCGACACGCCATCCACGTCAGAGGGTCACCCGTGTCAGGCAAGTCGGTATGCATCAGACACCCGGCAAGGCCTGTCATCACATTCATCACCGTCAGGGTGCGTTCCAGGGGCCTGTTCTAATGGGAGGACTCTAAGGGATCCGCGTCGGGCGATGACACAGTGGCAGAAACTGGCTCGCAGAGTGGTCGCAGCCGCTACTGGGTCTTCGACTGTGCCGGGCTCTATACAGGGGATTGACGTGCGGATTTTAGTCAATTCGGGCGCGTCCGCCACTGTCATCTCGGACGTTATAGTCCATCTCCTACCCATTCTGCCGTCGCAGGTACGACCGGTTTTCGATTAGTGTGTTGCTACTAACGGGGGGAGTATGGGCATCGTGGGTCAGGTGGAGGCACGCATTTCTGTTGGGGATGTGTCGGCTTCGGGGACGGTGTTGATATCCAGGTCCCTTGCTGTGCCTTGTTTATTGGGGACCGGTTTCCTGGCGAAGATACCGATTCAGATAAGGGTCGATCAGGGTTGCATTGAGGTACCGGCAGGCCATAAGATTTTCTTTTTGCCATCGCCGGCGGGTGTGTTGTTGTCGCCGTCCAATGCTGTTACGGGCGGCCTGGCGCTGGTCGCAGCCCAGACGATTGTTCGGCCGGCTCAGCCTCCGTTTTTGCAAGTGTTAAATGGAGGTGCGGACAATGTTGTGGTGCTGGCCGGTACGGTCCTGACCCATGCCGCGACCACTTTCATGGCCCATGATGATCCGGGTCACCAGGGTCTCGTGGTGGGGGTTTTGGCCTCTACGTCACAGGAAGATCGATGGATCGCCGGGTTGTGTCAGGAAAACACATCCCTGACTACATACCAGCGGTCTGCGCTTCGCGCGCTGCTGTCCAAATATTCTGACGTCTTTAGCAAAAATGATTTCGATCTGGGAAGCACCTCATTGGTCTCCCATCACATTGATACCGGGGATGCTCGTCCCATTCGGATGAATCCGCATCGGGTGAGCCCAGCAGAGATGATATGCTGGCCGCCGACATTATCTCTCCATGCAACAGCCCATGGGTCGCTCCGGTGGTCCTGGTAAAGAAAAAGGATGGTAGCCTGCAATTTCGTGTTGATTTTCGGAGGTTAAACAAAGTGTCGGTTGCAGACGCTTACCCCCTGCCGCGTATGGATGATTCCCTCGATGCCTTGTCCAGGGCGAAACATTTTTCGACTCTTGACCTCTCTTCGGGGTTCTGGCAACTCCCCCTGGAGGAATCGTTGAGGGAAAAGCCGGCTTTCCATAAGCCACAGGGCCTGTTTCAGTTTAATTGTCTCCCCATGGGTTTGAACACCGCCCCTGCTACGTTCCAGAGGTTGATGGAACTCGTGTTGATCGGCCTGCAGTGGGACACGTGTCTGATATATTTGGACGACGTTATTGTTTTCAGCCGCACGTTTGAGGAGCATCTTCAGAGATTGGATGCTGTTTTTGTTAGGGTGCGTTCCTCCAATTTGAAATTTAAGCCCAAGAAGTGTCACCTTTTGCAACGTTCCATGTGCTATTTTGGTCACATTGTCAGCCCTGATGGTGTGGCCACGGACCCGGACAAAACGACATGCGTTCGGGACTGGCCGTCTCTGGGCACGGTGGGGGATGTACGTCGATTTGTCAGGTTTGCTTCCTATTACCGTAGATTGGTCTCAAATTTTGCTACGATCGCTAAGCCGCTGCACCTCCTTTCGGTAAAGAACCAGAGGTTCAGATGGGGGCTGGCAGAGGAGGCGGCATTTCACGGCCAACGCGATCGCTTGGCATCAGCACCGATGCTGGGCTGATTTCGCTCTGCCTTTTATTTTGGATACTGACGCTAGTAACACAGATATTGGCGCCGTCTTATCGTAGTTTAAGGATGGCATCGAGCGCTTTGTGGCTTACGGGAGCCGCGTTCTCTCTTTGGTGGAGACCCGCTATTGCGTCACCCGGCGGGAATTTTTGTCTATTGTGCATTTTGCCCGACAATATCGCCCGTATTTGTATGGCCGGAAATTTATTGTGCTCACGGACCATGCGACTGGAAACTTTGCAGGAGTTCTCGTTTGATGTTCAATACCGTAAGGGCTCGCGTCACGTTAATGCGGATGCGCTCTCCCATTTGCCGCAGGGGTCCACCTGCGCGTGTGCCTCTGGCACGAATAGGTGAACGCGGGTTCCACAGCCCCCACGGCCTGTCGTGTCCGCTGTGGAGATGCCCACGGCTTCCACGTGTCCGGAACCAGCCGACGGGGTTTTGTATTTGCCGCGTTCCGTGTGGGTTTGTGAACAATTGCTCGATGACTCGCTTGGGGCCTTGCGGAGTCAGGCTGCGAAGTCGAAGGGGTATTCGTCGTCTGATGGGCTGCCGGGAGCAGCTCTCTGTGATGGCTTGTTGATGTGGAGAGAGGGCTTGCAGGATCGCTGGCGCTTTGTTGTGCCGTCGTCGTTGCGATACGAGTTGATTCGGATTCTGCACGCTGAGAAGTTGTTACATCTCGGGGTGCAGAAAACCTTGTTGACGTTGCAACGTGATTATTTTTGGCACGGCATGACGACTGACGTTGTTGGGCATATTCGGGTATGCTCCGACTGTGCCCGGTGGAAGCCGCCTAAACAACCGTATGTTCCCCCAGTGCAGTCAATTCAAGTGACGCGGATTAATGAGTTGGTGGCGTTGGATATTCTGGGGCCCTTTCCCCCGTCCGCTCGGGGGAACAAATTTTTTCTGGTCGGGGATGGACAAGGGGGCGCCGGAAAGGCTGCTTATGGACCATGGGCGAAATTTTTCTTCACAACTATTGCGGGATATGTGCGATGCACTGGGAACTAAGAAGGTTCGGACCTCTCCATACCATCCACAAACTGACGGGATGGTTGAACGGTTGAACCAAATCCTGTCGGCCATGCTCTGCCATACGGTTAGCGAGAAGCAGGCCGATTGGGATTTGCATATCCCGGGTGTGCTCTCCGCTTATCGGATGGCACCACATGCGTCGATGGGGTACTCACCTTTCTTTTTGATGTACGGTCGAGAGAATGTGCCGTCTGTGGAGGTGCAACTTAGCACGCGGGCGTAGGGGCCTGTTAAACCCCTCCCCGAGTATATTCGCGACGCCGCTCGGCGAGTTGCGGAGGCGCGGGAGGCGGCCCGATTGGCTATGGCCAAGACCCAGGCCCGGAACGAACGGTGCACCCAGTGCTCTCATCGTCAGTCCCCTTGGCAAGTGGGGGACATGGCCTAGCTCCATTGCCCACAGGTGCCAGTGGGAACCTCCCCTAAGTTGCACAAAACCTGGCAAGGGCCGGTTGCGCTGATTGAGGTCCCTAGCCCACAGTCCGCATGCGTTCAGGTCGGGTCGCGACGTTGGTACGTTCGCACGTCCCGATTGAAACCCTAGGTTGCCCCGTGTGTCGATGCATCATCTCCTAACGTTGCCTTGCCGGTGTCTGTCGCGTCTGATGCACCACTGCCCTTGCCTGTTCAACCTGCAAGCGTGCCTGTCGTGTCTCCTGTAGACGGCCCGGCGGTGATCCTGCCGGACAAAGGGATTCCTGCACCGGGTGGGCCTACCACGGCGACGGGGACACCTGGCCCCACTGCCCCTCCAACCCCGCCGCAGTTGCAGGGGGCCCCGATTACGGACCTCTCTGGGGAACGGGGTGCTGGGAAGGACGGGCCTCCACCAGCGGCGGATGAATCCGTTTTCGCCGCTCCTCAAACCCTGTCGGGACTGCGACCTTCGAGGGCGCCGCCTCTCGTGAAGGACGGGCCGAAAACCCGCACTCGTTCCAAATCCGTTTCCTTTCGTTGATTGTGTTCATCATTTTGTGCTCTCCGTTGTGTCTGGTGTGATTCCGGAATGTGTGGCCGTTGCTCGCATTATTTTATCTTGTTTCAGCCAGGATGGCTGGTCTTTTACATCAGGGAGGGGGGTCATGTAATGCGAGCGTAAACGGGTTTTGCTGCTGGGCTGTGGCCCAATCACACGGCCTGGGGTATTGTGGGGTGGAGCCCAGTATGGGGGGCGTGTGGGAGGGGCCGCCGTTCACCTCTGGTCCAATTGGAAGCGAGGTGAATGAGGGTGGAGCCAGCAGGGCAGTATGGGAAGGCCAAATCTGACGATCCGAAAGGGGAAGAGTCAGGGTCACGTGGTAAAGAGGATATAGGTGGGAGCCCGGAAGGAATCAGGGTCAGTTGCGGGAGTAAAGAGGCCGAGCCACGTTGGGTGGCCGGAGGGGATCCGCGCAATCGGCCACGTGGCTAAAGGATCTTCGGCACGCCGTTGGCCACCGGTGTGCGGAGTGGGAGAGCGAAGGAGCTGTTGGAGGAGCGCGCGTGGGCGCGCGCGAGGAGACGCTGGTCCGCGGTCAGGACCAGCGGGGTGCGAGGAGGAAACTAAATAAAAGACCAACGGAGACCAGCAGTGCCTAACGAAGTCTTTTATTACACATTGAACACCATGGGAGCCTTTAACATTGAACGCCATGGGAGCCTTTAATATTGAACGCCACGGGAGCTATCAACATTGAACGCTATGGGCAGGGCTGTCCATTGGATGGTGTAGGGCTCGGAGCAAATCCCACGATGTGAGCTCCCTGATGCCTTCAAACTAAAGCGGAAGTCCATAATATAGGTTGTTTGGGTTAGATCGCATAAATATAAATGTGTTGTTATACTCGCCACCATCCGACACAGCCAATCAGTAAGATTTGTCTCGTAACAAATAGTTCAGTACACCGGTATGTTGGAGAGTAAACCCACAACATTTATAATTCGAGTACCGTGACGTTTCGCCAGGAATTACAAACAACCTCATCAGGCGACAGCCAGAGTTGTGGATAAATCCTCCTCCTATGTCGGTCTTAAATAGAGAAATAAGTGTGACGTCGTCACTTGCGAGCCATTCAGGTGCGAGAGCCACGGGAGCTAATGTATTCATATAAATTACAATTGACATCTTGAGAATAGGTTTCCCCTTTTTTCTGGCAAAAAAAACAGGTGTTAAGATGTTAAAACACCAAACTGAAACCTTTTACAATGAACCATGTCTGCATTAACCACAATACTTGTGCTCAGTATGCAAACATTGGTGTTGGACCAGATGACACCAGAAGGCGTACAACTCAAAAACAGTGCACTATCAGAGAATTGAGAGCTCGGGGTAAGCATTTACACTATGAGACCTCCTTTAGCAGTGGCAAAATATAGTAGTAGGTTTTTACCCTTTAAACTGGTACAAAACTGACACCTTTATACAAGGCATCATGTTTGCAATAACCACAACACAAGTAGTCAATATGCAAACAAAAATAACAACTCTGATAATGATAATAGTATGCACTGTCCTTTAAGTTGATTGGTCCACACCCGAGACAGCTTTCCTTGGAGCCTAGTCTCCATTGGTGTTGGACCAGATGACACCAGAAGGGGTACAACTCAAAAACAGTGTCATTTGGTCCAACACCAATGGAGACTAGGCTCTAAGGAAAGCTGTCTCGGGTGTGGACCAATCAACTTCAAGGACAGTGCATACTATTATCATTATCAGAGTTGTTTCTTTTTGTTTGCATTTTGACTACTTGTGTTGTGGTTATTGCAAACATGATGCCTTGTATAAAGGTGTCAGTTTTGTAACAGTTTAAAGGGTAAAAATCTACTACTATATTTTGCCACTGCTAAAGGAGGTCTCAGTGTTCTTCCATAACTTTAATGTATTGATGAAAGCGTTCACCTTGCTCTTTGCTCACGTGACCCATGTTATCTAGAAACTGAGCAAAGTGACTATGTAAGTAGTGAACCTTGATGCTCATTCTACATCCAACTCCACAATCTCTCAATAGTTGTCCGCTTTCCTGTTCCCAAGGAAATTCCGCACCACATCAGAGAATGCATTCCAAGCTCGAGTACTCTGCCGCAGTCATTGTTGTAACAAAGTGTGGATCCCTGATGAGTGTTCTTATTTGAGGGCCATCAAATATTCCTGACTTTTTCTGCTCGGCACTGAGACTTGAAAAGGTTGAACATATATAGCTGAAGCAGTCTCCAGTGTGATCAAGAGCTTTGACGAATTGATTCATTAACCCACGTTGTAAGTGCAGTGGGGGAAATACAATTGTATTCCTATCAACCAGAGGCTCATTCTTGATGTTCTTGTCACCAGGCGTCAAACTGATTCTTGGTGGCCAGTTCTTTATAACCTAGTGTTCTAATGTAGCCCTACTGTCCCAGTAGCACAGGAAACAAAGGTATTTGGTGTGACCTCCTTGCTGACCCAGCAGAAAATTTACCATTTTCAAATCAACACAAATTAGCCATCCATGAACATGGCATTCCAATCTATCCAGAACAATCTTCATGTTGGCATACTCTTCATTCATTTTTACAGAGTGTCCTATTGAGATTGAACCATATATATATTTCTGTTGTGAAGTAACACACATTTCAAATTCCTTTTACTACTGTCAATAAGTCTCCATTCACTTGAATCATATGCCGGCAGTCCCATATTTAGAAAAAGCCCTTCAACATCATTACAATAAACAAGTTGACCATCTGAATGGAAGTACTTTCGCAGTGATGCTTCTCTGTTACGATAAAAGGAGACACTAGTGCCAGGTCTGAGTAGTCCTTTCTCTTGCAGCCTGGAAGCCAACAATTCAGCAGACTGCTTTGGCAAATACAAATCTCTTACAAGATCATTCAATTCAGGCTGACTAAACAGATAATTTTTTTATCACAATCTGCATCAGATGGCGTCTATTAGATCTGAGCATCATCATCATCTGCAAAAGCAGGTAAACTGAGGGATTCAACATCAATCTCTGGTAGCTCAGTAAATACAGGCACAGGTATTTCCTCACAGTGCTCAACTGGTCGTCTAGCAGATGGGATATTTTGGTATTGTAAGTGTTGTTTGTTTTTCTTATTGAAACCTTTTACATTGACAAGGCAGAAGTAGCAGTGATCCAAATGGTTTGTAGGTTCTTTCCAAACCATTGGCACACCAAACTTCAGCTTAGCATTCTTTCCTTTAGACCATGATCGCAAAGTTTCAACACAGGTTTTACACACTTAGTGAGGAGCCCAATTTTTGTCTTGGTCTCCAAGTCGTACTTTAAAGTAGGCAAGATAAACCTTCTTGACAAAGGTATTGATGTTGCGCTTTTGATCCTGCAAAGTGAAGCTGCCACAGATGTAGCAGAAGATATCTGGGTCATTACTGCATTTCCTTCTTTCGGATGTTGTAGCCATTGTTAGATCACGCCCTGCAGAAGAAAAAATATTAAATAAATGTGGATATCTACATAAAATGATATTATAAACACACTATCCTAAAAATACAACACCATATTTTAACACTAAAGCAGTCACTGACTCGCAACAACTTGCAATCATAAGTAACAAAGTTAATTTCGGGTAAAATCAATGAAAATGGGGTATGCCGATAGCATAAAAATAAGATGTGATAGAGCAAATCTGAGATCAGATTTGGAATCAGCATCCTGAAATTAGTCTAAAATAGCTGCAAAAGTCCAGACCAGTGTAATTAACCTTTTGAGGGAACTCATCAAAAAGATCTGCTGCATGTTGGAGTGCCTGGCGAGGTGATGTGGAGGCGTTGCTGCTGCACTGCAGGGATACCATGACGCAGTCGTGGATCAGAATCAGAAAATGTTTTTAGAATGCAGGAAGCTTATGAACTATGGAGCTCTTTTTCACAGATGTCCAATAGCAGATGGATAAGGCAGCCTTTCGGGTAATGCTTCTTGTTTGATGATCTTATGGTGCGTGCCGAAGTGAAATTTGTTTTTGTTGATCCAAAAGTGTCCATAGTTTGTCAATAACATTAACGCGACAGGGACTCACCTCATCTCCCCCCAATTCCTTCCATCCCGTCGTCTCAACTCACTCGTGTGCTGAAGCTTTTCACTCCTCGTGATTTTCCCTATAAACTGATTTGAGAAATCCAATAATCTCTTTAAAACATTCTGCGCCACATATCCTCCCCTTGTGTACAGAATCTTGGCATGCAGTCACGATTTGAAAGTTTTTTATTTGGCTATGTTGTACTTCATTTTCCTTTTTAGTGGCTGTCTTAATCCAATTTGTTAAAATTAATATTTAATAAAACTTGATTTGAAGCTTTCGTGACTGAAGCAATTTCTCTTTGGTTCTTTCGGTAAAGTCACGTATTTCATGTAAATGTTTTTCCATTACCAAAACTTTCCTAATCTAGTCCCTGTCCTTACCAAAAACTTAGATTATAAATCGTGTACATTAAACAATAGTTATTAAGCGACATTCACCTTTTGACTTTGCCTTATTTACATTTTTACTAAATAGCTCAAGTTAGATATGCGAAAATTTAACGTTTACCGGTTTATGCTGATTTGCTACACAAATGATATTCCCGTGTAGCTAGTTGCCTGGCTGTTTTACACAGGGGTTCCGTGGTGCCGTGTGGCGCAGCAACAACACAAACGTGACATATTCTTTGGTTCTTTCGGTAAAGTCACTTGACTTTAACAACTAACAAACGAGGTGCTTAACGGTCGTAAACAAAACACGCGAATGAAAAAAAAACTGTGCAAATGTAATACGAGATCAAGAGGAGCCAGGGAAAGTTCAGTACAGGTGGAAGTAAAATATTGTGTAAGTAAACTGCCTCTAGGGTGACCCTGGTAAAATAGTAAATTATGTTGCATGTGTCTCAATGGGTGTATTGCGTCTCCTAGTTAGATAAATGAAACATAATTAAATTAATTAATTAAAGTTCACTGACTGAATGATACTGACTGGCACTTTCAGAAGTTGTATGAACCCAAACTTTATTGTAATTTAAATGACAATCTCTTTCATATCCAACAGGTGCAGGACTGCGTCTCATGAGTGGAAGGAACCGCTGCGAGGGACGGGTAGAAGTCCTCAAGAGCTCTGTGTGGAGCAGAGTGTGCAGCTCCGCGTTGGACACTCACGGCGCAGATACGATCTGCCGTCTTCTGGGCTGTGGTTGGAGTTTGTCTCACGGAAGCTTGACCCAGTTTGCGAATACGTCCGCGACAATCCTCTCGGACAACGTAGCGTGCGCAGCATTCCCAAATACTATATTTGACTGCCTTCAAACAGGGACACAAAATTGCAGCAATATGGAAACTGCCGCCGTAATTTGTGAAGGTGAGAACCAAATGCACTCAACTGAAAAGTAAAAAACAAATTTAGCAATGGACATTCATTTGTTTCCTCGCTTAACATCTTACATCTTCCTTAAAAAATATCCTCAAGCAGAAAATTGGTGCTGGATACAACCACATTTGTAAATAAGATTTGTAACTTTGATCCTAACCCGTCCATCGATAGTTCAATTTAAATGTGCAATATAATTGAGGGACTACTGTGTGTTGTCTTGGTGTCGCCTGGGACTGCTGTTGTTCCTTTGCTGCTTGCCCCAAGCTTGCATTTAGTGTTTAAAAATCTGCATGAATAGATGTACTTATGTAATTTGAACGTTATTGTTTATTTTTGTGACTTTTTTAGCTTTCCTATACTTTGCACTCATATCAGTTTCTTTTGTATTGTTATTGATGTAACTTGCTGACCAGCCCCTACTGGACATCTGTGAGAAAGAGCTTCATAGCTCATCATATTCCTCCAGTGTACATAACGATTCTGAAATAAACATTGTTATGTAACTATTAATAAAGATTATGGCTTTTACTCATTGACAAAAAAAGATAGTCACAAGATAGTCGGTCTAAATCTGTCATATGTGAGAATTACGCTGCTAACTCCTTGCTATAGATTACACAGCAGGCTGGTACATGGATGCCTTGTGCTCTATAGGGACCACTGGCCCTGGAGGGTCCCCATCAAATGTTTAAGATGAGATGTGGTGATGAAAGCTCCTTTGAGTTATCGATGCATTAATTAATGCTCTTCTTGCCTATCAGCAAAAACGATCCTGGGTTCGAATTTCAACTTGGGTGCCTTCCTGTGTGGAGATTGCATGTTCTCCCTCTGTTCTGCATTGGCTTCTCTGGGTTTCTCCCACAGCTAACAAAGCACAATGTCACTGATATTGGGTGAACATGTTTATATAAATATGTGTGTTGGGATAACCCTTTTAGAACTTAACAATTACGATATTACATGATGGTGTCTCCACGTACATCTGAATTTTCACACACGTGTTGTGCTTCTTTGGCAGCTGCTGAACCTACAAGCCCACAATTGATCATAACTGCAAGCATAGGTAAGTATTTGACTCTCAAATAAATGTGCACTTTTGTGCAATTTTTTTACCATGCCACGTACATTATTATTCAATTAACAAATCCGTACATTGCCAAAAAGTTTACAAATTGATAATGCAGTTAATCACCAGATTATTAGATATGTGTGTGCTTTGTGGTCAGCGATCTATCGGCCTGGAACACAACTACCTACCCACTCACCTACTCACCCACTCCCTCACCCACTCACGCACTCACCTACTCACCCACTCCCTCACCTATTCACTATTCCACTCACTCACTTGCTCACCCACCCACTCATCTACTCAGCAGTCCATTGGCCTGGAACACAACTACCCACCCACTCACCTACTCACCCATCCACTCACCCACTCACTCAATTACTGAGCGGTCCATCAGCCTGAAACACAACTACCCACCCTCTCACCTACTCACCTAATCACTCACCTACTTACCCAACCACTCGCTTACCTACTTATCCACCCACTCACCTACTCACACGCTGAGGAGGGACTTGCAAAGCCCCAATGTGGTTTCAGACCAAGGCGGTTCTGCTCCATATTTTCTGTCCGTCTGCTACAGAAGTGGTGTAGGGAATTCCATCAGGACCTTCATCTCTGCTTTATTGACCTGGACAAGGCCTATAATACCATCAACAGGCATTGGCTCTGGGTTGTTCTTCGTGCTTTTGGAGTCCCTGACTGTATGCTCACAAATATTAAGGACATTCATGATGGTGGGCAGGCCCGGGTAAAACTAAGTGGCCGGGAGTCATGGCCATTCCCTGTTCACCTTGTGGTGTGACAGGGATGTGTAGAGCCCGACCGAACTTCGGTTTCGGTTTTGGCGCCGAAAGTTGGCAAATGGCCTCTTTCGGCATATTTTCGGTTTCAGCCGAAAGTCAATATTTAACTTTCGGTTTACTTTCGGTTTTGGCCGAAAGTATTTTTTTTACTTTCGGTTTCGGCCGAAACTGATATTGACTTTCAGTCGTCATTCATCAACCGAAGATCTAGTTTTAGAATATAACGCTAGTGCTACGTCTATCACTCTGCCTATCGGCCGGTCAGTCGGCGCTAGACAATCATACGCGATAGGCTGCAAACACACACACGTCAGCAGCAGCTTGGGAGCGAGGTTACAGCCGCAACCATGGTCTGCTAATGTATATACGACCGATCAACAGACGGCAGCCTGCATCTCCATCCGTGCGTGGAGTCTCTTTGGCTGGACGACAACAAAGTACCTCAATTGTCTGTTCCCAGCCACCTGTGCGCCTTGGCTTATGTGTTGCGCTCGCTTCAGTCTACACGCGTGTTGATTCCATGATTCTAAGTCTGACAATATTGATATTCAGTTAATTAATAGTTCTGTAGTGAATTAGTGATAACGAAATAACGAATCTGAGTGAAGTAGAAAATTAAAGTTAATAAACGGAGCAGTTAATCACCGTGAAGAATGTCGAAACATGCGGTGTGGGATTACTTCACTAAAGTCGATTCTGATGCAAGTGTAATAAAGGACTCCGTCACACGATGTTGATCTCCATCGGTCTTTTATTTGTGTTCGTCTTCCGCTCACCCCGCTGACTTCCTCCTCGGTCCAGCGTCGTCTCTCCTTGCGCCCCGCGCACTCTCTATGCAGCTACTCTGCTTGCTGCCCTGTGCAACCTCGCACCCTCTGCTAGCCTCCGCTAGTCTGCAGCTACTCGGCTGCTCTGTGCAACCTCGCACGCCTTGTGCTAGCCTCCGCTAGTCTGCAGCTACTCGGCTGCTCCGTGCAACCCCTGCACGCCCTGTGCACCCCGCGCACTCTGCTCTCTTCTCACCCCGCTGGCTGCCGCCGTCATGAGCCCCTCAGCCACCAGGCTGAGGCACGGCGGCCACCCAACGTGGTCTCCCCTCTTCTCTCCCTCGACTGGCTCCAGATGTCTTCCTGTCTCCTCGCTATAACTTCTCCCCCACGTGACCCTGACTCCTCCCTCTCCCACGTGACCCTGACTCCTCCCTCTCGAATCGTCACATCCGACCTGCCCATTTATGCTCGCATTACACCAGCAAGGCGCAGCAACCTGCTGGGCGAGAATGCGGAAAAATTGTTGTTTCCTAACTACAACATTCGTTTGTTTGGATAATATTACTAAGTAAGTAACACCTACAGATTTGATATTTAGCGACTCTTACTAGAGGCTCTGAATGATTCGTTTTAGATTTATTTTTAATTAAAGTAGCATTGCATCATGACATATTTCATAAATCTTGTCTACGGTAACTTCTCGGTCGAAAGTGTAGTTAAACTTTCGGTTCCGGCCGAAAGTGTAAACTTTCGGTTTCAGATTCTTGGTTTTTTCGGTAAAGTCACGTAGAATGAAAATAATAAAATATTAAAAATAAAACATAATAAAATAATTCTCACGACATTTCGGCCACAACGCAAGCAGCCGTCTTCAGGTGGATAACAGGTCTGTCGAGAAGACAGAGTCTGAATTTCGGTTTCGGCTTCGGTTTCAGCCGAAAGGGTCGTTAAACTTTCGGCTTCGGTTTCGGCCGAAAGTGTAATTAATCTTTCGGTTTCGGCTTCGGTTTCGGCCGAAAGTTAATTTTTTACTTTCGCTCCGGTTTCAGGTTTTCGGCCAAAACCAGAAATTCAGTTTCGGTCCGCCTCTACAGGGATGTCCTCTGGCTCCACGTAGTTCAAGAAGCCTTAATCTGGTACAGATACAATAGAAGGTTGATCGATTCTCGGGTGCGGTCGATGGATGGCTCTCTATTGGTCAACCATGTCATGTATGCTGATGATCTGGTGATTGCCGCTCACTCAGAGAAGGAGTTGGAAGCAGTGATGGTGGCGGTGGTTATGATGGTGTTGGTAGCGATGGTAGTGATGGTGGAGGTGGTGATGGTGGTAGTAATTGTGGTGCTGGTGGTGATAAACGTGAGTGGGAATCAAATTCGAGTCGTCGGGTTCGTAACGCAGTGCGCTAAGCGCTACGCCGCCGCTGGCACGCTCAATCTCAACCACTTACCCCCTGCGCAAAATCTACCCCTGTATAACGTGGGCCCCCTTTACTAACAACCCATTGGAGTTCTTATCTAGGCTTGTTCATGCTCTGCGTATTACTTGTCCAAGTGCAATGCCCATCGAGCTCACATACTTAAATACCTCTGGCCAGTTGCATATAACTACTTAAATAATTCAACATATTTGACCACCCTTCCCCATGTTGGTCAGTGCAGGTTGATGAAACTCACCTAATGCCCATTATTACCCTAGTGTTACCTCTAGTTGTATGTGCCTATGTTTGCTATTCATGCATCCTCTTCAACAGTTAAATCTTCACGAGGGCCTGTGTAGTGTTAATTTTTTTATTTCGTATTTGTTAGATGAAACGTTTAAATTTTGTTCATAATTCATTGTTTATATTAAGCTATGACAAAAAGCACGATAACGATTCTAAATCAGACTGTTCTAACGTTTTCAGTCACGATACTGGAGGTGGTCTATCGTTTATAATTGTGATAATGTAACTTGTTACAAAAATTATGCTCTGCAGTCTATATGAACGAACTCTGTGTTTATGTCTCGTTTATGGTCTCAAATGTTTCAATATCGAGCCTGGCTCATGCACATTTGCTGGCATCTAATATGTTTGTAATTTAACGGCTTCTGGTCATTATAAACATTGTACAACTAACCTGCTTCCGTTCCTCCCTTAAAACCTATCTCTTCTCCTGAGCCCATCCTGCTACTCCCTGCTCCCTTCCTCTAGCTAACCCCTATCACAATCCCAACCCCTATCATTACCACAAGCCCTATCACTACCTCACTACCTTTTCCTCAACCCCTCCTGAATGACTCCCACCTGCCCACATAGTTACACCACCGCTTTTAATAACTACACTCTTTATTTTAACCTATATCATTTTCTCCTTGGTTCTTTCGGTAAAGTCACGTAGAAGGAAAATAAAAAAAATAAAACATTTCCCTTTACGTGACTTTACCGAAAGAACCAAAAAGATGTATCCCTACAATTTTATTATACTTGTAAAGCGCATTGGACTAAGGCGATATATATTAATATATTTAAGATAAGTAATACATGGGCATACCCATACAACACCCATAGAGCACCCGTAATATCTAGTATTATATTATGTTAGGTATACTTCATATGGATTATTATGCTCTCAAATCCTCTCGTTGTTTTCCAGATGGAACAATTCAGCTGGTGGATCGAGACGTGATGTGCCAGGGAAAGGTGGAAATGTACAACAACGGTTCTGTGAGCACTTTCTGCAGAGACAGTTGGGATACGTACCAAAGTGAGATTTTAAGTGACATTGTGTGCCAGCAGTTGAATTGTGGCAGCAGTAGACAGGGTTCTGGCTACTCGGACGAGCAATATTACTTTGGCATTGGCCGGGGGACTTCACAGCATGTCCGGTGTGGAGGGACAGAGGAAGCACTCACCGATTGCACGCTGTCTCCGGCCAACTCCTTCACGTGTACCAAGAAGGGGACGGCCGGCGTTGTGTGTACCGGTACGAGCACTCGCTCCTCATATAGGGGCACCGCGGTGACGCGATGTTATCTCGCTTTCCTAGTATGCAGGAGGTCGTGGGTTCGATCCAGACCCTGACGATTCCTGTTCTATATTTGGAGCCCGTGTGTTCTCTCTCTCTAATCCCGTGGGGGTCACATTTTTCCCTCCACATTTAAATTACTGTACTTGGTTGCTTTTATGCATTTTCACACGATAAGCCACTTCGTTGAGCTATAATTATTGGCCACGTAGATTATGAAACAGAGCTAATAGCCCAGTGAGGTTTACCTGATAAAATAAAAAAGTTTTATTTAGTGCTTAAGTTGCATGCAACAAAGACAAAGACCCCTTTATAGCCTTAACAGACTGTTGAAGCAAGTGCTGAAGCAAGCGCCTATCAAAATCAGAATCTTAATTGGAGGAGGAATCCGATGAGCTATGAAGCTCTTTGTCACATATGTCCAGTAGGGGCAGGTCAGCAAGTTGCATCAATAAGAATACAAAATAACTTGATTTGGAGCTTTCGTGACTGCAGGAATTACTCTTTGGTTCTTTCGGTAAAATCACGTAGAAAAAAAATACATTAAATATTAGCATACGACGTTTCTAAACAACACAAGGAAATCGTCATCAGGTACAAATGAAAGAGAAAACAAACCTAGTAAACTTAGAAATATGATGTAATACAACACAGAGAGTCGGCGAACATAAGTAAACATCCTACCTGGTTGATTACGTTCTTCCAGAGAGACAAAACACAGACACGCAGTAATTCCTGCAGTCACGAAAGCTCCAAATCAAGTTTGAACCACCTCTACGGGGAGGTTTTAAGTTTGTTCCCTCTCTCTCTCTGTGTCTCTGTGTTGTCTCTCTTTGCTTGTGTTTCTGTCTTTGTGTCTCCGTGTCTGTGTCTTGTTGCTCTCTCAAATTTTAGAATGAACTTCTAATTTAGCAATCTTTGGAAGAACGTAATCAACCAGGCTATGCGTTTATTGTGTTGACTCTCTGTGTTGCATTGCATTACATTTCCAAATTTTACTAAGTTTGTTGATTAAGTGTGTTTTCTGTGTGTGTGTGTGTGTGTCCTCGTGTTGTTGCTCTATAATTTCTTGCAGTCACGAAAGCTCAAATTCTCTCATTGACATGCTAATTTCTCTACCCCCCTCTCTCTCTCTCTCTCTATTTAAGGCCTCGTCACAAAGGCGTTATTTTTCTGTGTGCCTATGTGTGTGTATATCTCTCTCTCTCTGTGTCTCTGTGTTATCTCGCTCTGCTAGTGTGTCTGTCTATGTGTCTCCGTGTCTGTGTTTTGTCTCTTTTAAATTTAGCAATCTTTGGAAGAACGTAATCAACCAGGTAGGGTGTTGACTGTTACGTTAGCAGACTTTCTGTGTTGTATTGCTTTATATTTCTTAGTTTACTAGGTTTGTTTTCTCTTTCATTTGTACCTGATGATGATTGCTTGTGTTGCAATTGAAACGCCGTATGCTATTTTTTCATTTATGTTTTCTTTCTACGTGAATTTACCAAAAGAACCAAAGAGTAATACAAAATAAACCGATAGAATTGTAAAATAGAGAGAAGTCAAGCGAGTCACGAAGATTTTATGGATAAAAATGGAGTACAGAAGTACATACATTCTTGCTAACTTGTTAACACTAAATGCAAACGTGGGCAAGACCGCAAAACAACAACAGTCCCAGACCACACCAAAAAAACACATCGTCCCTGAATTACATTGTACATTACAATTGAACTATCGACACAACTTCCGAAGGCCTATGGAATACGAGGGGGTGGGTGGCCAGCACCATGCCCGGCAGCCTTTGTCTCCCCAGTGGCAATGTTTATGCACAGCACCAGGTACTAATTTGAGGCTAAGTCGACATAGAGAAGCCCCAGGACCGGTTCAGATAATGTCACTGCTGTTTAATAGAACCTGGTTCACCACTCTCTGCATTAAGTGGCAGTGACGTCACAACAGGGCTTATGCAAACCCAGGTGGTCTTTGAGGCCACTTGAAGTGTTGAAGGCTCGCTGGCAGAAGATGACGAGAAAGACCAAGGTGCCATGGGTTGACTGACTTGCATGACTGGCAGATGCACCACATGTGCGCCCTACTGTGCAAATTTGCTGTGTTTTAGCTGCCTGGCGCTCCGCTCATTAATGTGAGTGTCGCTCCTCTGCCCTCTGCTGTTTTGGAGGGCAGCTTCCTCCAGCTGCCCAATGGCGTCTTTCACCAGCCTAGTCCCGTACAGAGGCCAATCTTGACACCGCTAGAACCAGTCATCGGTACATCCACTCAGCTCAATATCGTTATGTACCGCATCAGTCCATCTCTTTTGAAGCCGGTGCTGCGCCCATTTAGCTCCCTCTATCTGGCCAAACAAAAGTAGTTCGCGAATGCGGTGGTAGAGCATGCGGGCTACATTATCCACCCAACGAAGCCTTGCCTGCCAGAGCTCACCGATGGTACATTGTCCAGATATTTCAATAATTTGTAAGCTTGATATTAAGCTTTCGTGACTGAAGGAATCAATACTATTTGTTTTTATCGGAAAAGTCACATAGGTATAAAGAATAATAGATCATGACGTTTCGATCGTAACACAAGCAACCGTCTTCAGGTGAAAAAGAGGGGGAATCTGCAGAGGCAGGCTGTTTATAAAGTTTTAGAGACGGGCGGGGCAGCTAATGCGAATGTAGGAGCGAGCAGGAGAGAGCGAGTCGGAGAGATAAATCTGCTTGTAAATGTAAGCTCGGCAAGGGCCGAGCTCAGCCAGGGCCCGGAAATGTAATTGTAAATGTAATCAATTCAGGAATATCAACGCTCAACAATAGCAGGTTTCCGACAGTTCTAAGAGGAAGCTTTAAAAAGGAGAGATACAGTCGACCCTTCAGCATCTCGACTTTCCCCATCGCGGTTTCGATATATCGCGGGGTCGGCATAAGAAACTAAGTGGGAATTTTTTGGGAGTTTATGGGAGTTTTGCGAAAACCGCAGACGACACGCGAAGGCCAGCGGACGACACACAAAAAGTTTAGTAACTCATTTATGCATAACATATATGTACAGTACTATATAATGTCAGTGTATTTTATCTCACAGCGCCCCCCGCCCCCGGCTGGAGGTGCTCGCTTCACTCGCCAAGGGGACCAAGGGAACCAAAACATTTTACGCAGTGTTTACAGATCACGGAGGGCCTGCGCCCCTAACCCCCGCGATATGGAAGCGTCGACTGAACTTGTACTGTGTGCGTGCGTGTGTCCTTGCGCCGGGTGGCTAAAATTCAGGAGGTTGGCATAGTAGGGGGAACAGGTGTTGCATCAGCCAGTCATCTCAGTCACTCAACCCATGACACCTGGGTTGTGTCCCGTAATCTCGTTCTGCGCCTTGCATGGCACAGCAGTCAACCCGTGACACCCGGTTTCTATCCCGTACACTCCTGCCAGCGAGCCTTCGGCACTTCACGTGGGCTCAAAGTGCACGTAGCCTGGCACAAGCCCTGTGCTGACGTCACCGCCACTTAGTGGCGAATGGCGGTTCTTGTTGTTGGCGTGGGATGTGTATTGCTTACATTTCACGGTAGCTTATATTTTGATCTGCAGCTGCAGGGCTCCGTCTGGTTGGAGGTGCCAACCGCTGTGAGGGCCGCATGGAAGTCTACAAGAATGGCGTGTGGGGAGAGCTCTGCAGCTCCACTGTGAACAGAGACATCGCAGACGGCATTTGCCATCTCCTGGGCTGTGGCTGGAGCCTTGCTTATGGTAGTAACGTGTCGGCATTTGGACTCGGACAGGGAACCATCTTCCCAGACAACCTATCCTCCGGTTCTGACAGCATATTTTCAAGTCTTCGGGATGGAACAAACAGTTGTAGCTATGACCAGACAGCTGCCATCATTTGTGAAGGTAAGTAAACATTAATGATTTTAACCTCCCCCACAATTCCCACACTTCTGCTCTACTTTTCTCTGTCTCCTATCGCTCTATGTTTATATTTCTCACTCTAAGTCTATAAATCCCTTCATGGCTTCGCTTCACAACCGTATCTTGCTTCTCTCGTATCTTACTACTCTATTCCATCCCGTCCTCTATGCTCCCAGTGTCTACCGTCCCTCTCTGCGCCTCCATAGTAACCCTACGCTCATTCTCACTCTCTCTTTTCTGCTCCTTTCTTGCTCCCCTTCACTGGAACCAACTCCCAATGCAACCATAAAGCAATCATCTTCACCACCACAACAACAACAAACTGCATGTTCCATTCCTCCCTTAGAACAGTCCCCATCTCTATAATCCAGCATAATCCTGCTACTACTACTCCCTGACCCCAACCCCAGCGACTGCTACCCCGACCCCTATCACTACCCCAACCCCTATCTCTTCCCCTACCCGTATCACTACCCCAACCCCTATCAGTACCCCAACCCCTATCACTACCCCTATCACTACCTTGACCCTATCACTAGCCTAACCCCTATCACTACCCATAGCACTACCCCAACCCATATCACTATCCCTTTCACCACCCCTAACCATATCACTATCTCTTTCACTACCACTACCCCTGTCATTACCCCAACCCCTATCACTACCCCTAGCTCTACCCCAAACCCCTCTTAACCACTTACACCTGTCCTCCTAACTGCCATCATAACTACATCACCACTTTTAATAACCCCAATCTTTATTTTAACTTATCTTTTGTATAATTTTATAATTGATATATAGAGACACATAGAGACCCGTCAAGATACATAGAGTGTGTGTGTTGAGTTTGTTACACGGTTAATGATCTCGTAAATCCAGTTACGCAGCTATTTTGTACGGGAGCTCACAGGACCACGGATCTCCCGTACAAAATAGCTGCGTAACTGGATTTACGAGATCATGGTCCTGTGAGCACTGCAACAAAGATAAAGAAACCAAATATTTAAGAGAACCAGTACAGCCGGGGCCTCAAGGAATATTGCATAACTAACAAATGAGCTACTCTTTGGTTTTTTCGGTAAAGTCACGTATAAAGGGAAAATTAATTAATTAAATAATTGCGTACTACGACGTCTCGATTGAAACACAAGCAATCATCATCAGGTATAAAAGAAATAGCAACAAAAATCTAACCAGAAAACTATAGACAGACATATAAGCAGACAGATATCACAAAGATACATAGAGAGAGAACACACATCGCCACACAGAGAGAGAACGTCTCTGTGACGAGTCCTTAAATAACCTTAAAAATCGTAATCAACCAGGCTATGCGTTAATTGTGTGTTGACCGACCCTCTGTGTTGCATTGCATTAAGTTTCGAAATTGTGCTAGGTTTTATTTGATTTAGTGTATTTTTCCTGTCTCCACTCGTTTCTTGTCGTTCTTATGTTCTGCACTGTCTGTGTGTCTCCCGTTCCTCGTGTTTGTGTTTTGTCTCTCTTTGGAATTTTCACACTTAATTGTGTGTTGACCGACTCTCTGTGTTGCATTACATTACATTTCGATATTTTGCTAGGTTATTTAATTTAGTGTGTCTCTCTCCCGTTATCCTAATTTTTCAAGCTTGCGTACCTTACCACGCGTCGTCCTACTCATTGACATGCTAATTTTTTCTCTCACCACTCCCTCTCTCCGCCCCCGCCTCCTCTCTCTATTTAAGGCCTCGTCACAGAGACGTCTCTGTGTGCCGATGTGTGTTCTCTCTCTATGTATATTTGTGATATCTGTCTGCTTATATGTCTGTCTATAGTTTTCTGGTTAGATTTTTGTTGCTATTTCTTTTATACCTGATGAGGATTGCTTGTGTTGCAATCGAAACGTCGTAGTATGCTATTATTTTATTTATTATTTTATCTTTATACGTGACTTTACCGAAAGAACCAAAGAGTAATTCCTGCAGTCACGAAAGCTCCAAATTAAGATTGAACAATTCTACGGGGAAGTTTTAAGTTTATCTTTTTCTCTCTCTCTGGGTTTTTTGTTTTCTCTCTCTGCCTGTGTATCGATCTTCGTGTTTGTGTCTTTCAAATTTCACACTTAACTTCTAATTTAGCAATTTTTGGAAGATCGTAATCAACCAGGCTATGCGTTAATTGTGTGTTGACCGACCCTCTGTGTTGCATTGCATTAAGTTTCGAAATTGTGCTAGGTTTTATTTGATTTGTGTATTTTTTCTGTCTCCACTCGTTTTTTGTCGTTCTTATGTTCTGCTCTGTCTGTGTGTCTCCGTTCCTCGTGTTTGTGTTTGTCTCTCTTTGGAATTTTCACACTTAAATTATAACTTAGCAATCTCTGAAATACGTAATCAACCAGGCTATGCGTTAATTGTGTGTTGACCGACTCTCTGTGTTGCATTACATTACATTTCGATATTTTGCTAGGTTATTTAATTTAGTGTGTCTCTCTCCCGTTCTCCTAATTTTTCAAGCTTGCGTACCTTACCACGCGTCGTCCTACTCATTGACATGCTAATTTTTTTCTCTAACCCCTCCCTCTCTCCGCCCATGCCCCCTCTCTCTATTTAAGGCCTCGTCACAGAGACTTTCTCTCTCTGTGTGCCTATGTGTGTTATCTCTCTATGTATCTTTTTGATATCTGTCTGCTTATATGTTTGTCTATAGTTTTCTGGTTAGATTTTTGTTGCTATTTCTTTTATACCTGATGATGATTGCTTGTGTTGCAATCGAAACGTCGTAGTATGCTATTATTTAATTTATTATTTTATCTTTATACGTGACTTTACCGAAAGAACCAAAGAGTAATTCCTGCAGTCAAGAAAGCTCCAAATTACTGTAACAAATGAGCGTCAGCGTGACACATCTCAGAAGTAGCTTTGTGACATCTGCTTCCGTGGACCATTCCTTAAAACACAGGGGATGCATGTATTTAATGAGTGGTTTTTGGGAGGAATCCAGGACACAGAGGAACTCCACTGTGTAATACGAGGGGATGACACTCAAAGGTCCAGACAGAGAGATTCAAGCATCCATTGCTGTGCTTCCATCTCTTGGCCAGCTCTCAGCCAGCCCTACATTCTCCAGTTCCAGCCATCGCCAAGCAGTCTCCAATTCCAAGTCGAAGTGTATCCCTCGATTTACGATAGTTCGCTTTAAAAATATGGCATTCACGCAATTGACAAATTATGAACACTTTTCGATGAACGAAATCGAATTTCCGCGTGACCAAAATTTCACTTTGGCAAGCGCAAAGAGATCATCAAACAAGAAGCACCACTCGGGATGCTGCCTCATCCATCCGCTACTAAACATCTGTGAAAAGAACTTCATAGCTCATCAGATTCCTTCAGTCTAAATACATATTCGAATTTTGAACCGTGATAGTATCATGGTACTATCACGGATCAATAGTGCATCATTAAGGCCTCCATCACTTTTCAAGTCATTTCAACATGCAGCATATATATTGGTGAGTTCCCTGACAAGGTTAATTATGTTTGTTTTAAATCATTTAAATATTTATGTTCTTTATTTTTGTATTGTGAAAAGTGATATAGGTGTATCTTTTTAGGTCAGAAGATGCGTTGTCCGAAACGCATCCCTCATTTTGACTATTAAAGTTATGAGAAAAGCCGTTCTGATTTACAGAATTTAGTTTTATGTGCGTTTCTTTAAGAAAGAATCCCTTTGATAATCTAGGGGGTACCTAGGCTCAGCCCTGGCACTACACATTGAGGTATCCATATCGGGGATCACAGGTGAAAGTGCAGTTCCAGGAATAAAAAAAACCTAGTCAAGGGACGTGCAGGATGTTGGATTTGTGGTTATGTAACTGTGGAGTTGAATCAACAACCGAGAAGATGGTGATGGCTTGAGGAGCCCTTCATCATGCAGTGGATAGTTTACGATGTATTATTGTATCATGATGAATAAATATCCAGTCATTTGTGATAGTGGCTGTTTCAAAACACATTTTATTTGTGTGCTTCATTCTAATATCGTTTTCTAAAATATGTTCTCTTCATCAGCTGCTGGGACTGCCAACCATTCTTTGTTTGTAACTCGATCAACAAGTAAGTCACCTGAAAAAGAAATGTCCTTGTTCCATGAAAAGTTTCTGAAAACTGTAATTCGAGCCATGTTATATTGCATTAATACTGCAGGGCTTGTACACACTTCTGTTGCCTCCTCGTTTAACGCAGTTAATAGATGTGTAACGACATAAATGAGTCATTCTATGGCGATAGTGGGTGGACTATAACATAAGGGCTCACTAGAGGGTAGGTTCCGGATGTCATGAGGATCGGGTCCGGACATGACACTCTGGACGAACCCGCGAGATCACGTGACCGGACGATGGGGCACGGGGACCCCCAGAAGGGTGTGATCGGGGCACGTGATGTGGACCCAGAGCCTCCGCGAAGGATCGAGAAGGAGGAGTGACCAGGGGTGGAGCCCGGTCATGCCTCAGGAGATATAAGCCGAATCCTGAGAGGGAACGTGGCTCACAATCTAAGGTCTGCGAATTCAAACCTTGGTTGGGGATTGATTCAGCCAATCATTCCTCCAATATGGATATAATAGAGTGCCCATTTGAGGAAAGAATTGTGTCGACTCCTTAATGATTTTCAGTTTTTACATGGACTCGTGTTTTATATTTCAGATGGAAGAGTGCGTCTGGTGGACCGTGAGTTGGAATGCCAGGGCCGCGTGGAAGTGTTTCACAACGGCTCCTGGGGCACGTTGTGTTGGCCCAACTGGGATGTGTGTGGCGAGTTGCAATGTGGAAGTCTCGTGAATGCCATCACGCACCATGGCTTATTGCAGCGTCCAACATGGTACGCTCATTGCAGGGACGTGGGGCAGAGTCTTGCCGACTGCGCCCTGACGCCTGGAAACAAGCATTATTGTGCACTTAGTGGATATGCTGGCGTCGTTTGTTCAGGTAAACAGGCATTACATGTTTTATTGATCTTGAGTTCTCTGCTCAGGGGCAGGTCTTTTCAGAATCTTATTCAGATTGGAGGAAGAATCCAAAGAGCTATGAAGGTATTTTTTCACATATGTCCGGTAGACATCTTGATTCAATCTCCGTCCATCCATCCTCTATCCATGCCCCCTTTCAATACATTTTCAATGGAATTTTGAGTCAACTGATGAGGGTTCCTATATGAAAATAAACCACAGCATCAGGATGAAGCCCATTCGTGGAATGCTGAACTTCTTATGACAATAATCCCTATGGCCAGGGCTGTCCATACGGTGTGCAGGGCCCGGGGTAAGCTCCGCTGTGGGCCTCCCAACGCCTTCAGACTAAACTGAAACAATTACATCTAACACCTTGATCTTAATTTGGAGCTTTCGTGACTGCAGGAATTACTCTTTGGTTCTTTCGGTAAAGTCATGTATAAAGATAAAAAAAATAAATTAAATAATAGCATACGACGTTTCGATTGCAACACAAGCAATCATCATCAGGTATAAATGAAATAGCACCAAAAATCTAACCAGAAAACTATAGACAGACATATAAGCAGACAGATATCACAAAGATACATAGAGAGAGAACGCACTAAGGCACACAGAGAGAGAACGTCTCTGTGACGAGGCCTTAAATAGAGAGAGGGGGCGTGGGCGAAGAGAGGGAGAGGTTAGAGAAAAAAATAGCATGTCAATGAGTAGGACGACACGTGGTAAGGTACGCAAGCTTGAAAATTAGGAGAACGGGAGAGAGACACACTAAATTAAATAACCTACCAAAATATCGAAATGTAATGTAATGCAACACAGAGAGTCGGTCAACACACAACGCATAGCCTGGTTGATTACGTATTTCAAAGATTGCTAAGTTAGAATTTAAGTATGAAAATTCCAAAGAGAGACAAAACACAAACACACACAAACACGAGGAACGGAGACACACAGACAGAGCAGAACATAAGAACGACAAAAAACGAGTGGAGACGAAAAAAGTACACTAATCAAATAAAACCCAGCAAAATTTCGAAACATAATGCAATGCAACACAGAGGGTTGGTCAACAAACAATTAACGCATAGCCTGGTTGATTACGATCTTCCAAAAATTGTGTATCGATATTCGTGTTTATGTCTTTCAAATTTCACACTTAACTTCTAATTTAGCAATTTTTGGAAGATCGTAATCAACCAGGCTATGCGTTATTTGTGTGTTGACCGACTCTCTGTGTTGCATTACATCACATTTCGATATTTTGCTAGGTTATGTAATTGAGTGTGTCTCTCTCCCGTTCTCCTCATTTTCAAGCTTGCGTACCTTACCACGCGTCGTCCTACTCATTGACATGCTAATTTTTTCTCTAACCCCTACCTCTCTCCGCCCCCGCCCCCTCTCTCTATTTAAGGCCTCGTCACAGAGACGTTCTCTCTCTGTGTGCCGATGTGTGTTCTCTCTCTATGTATCTTTGTGATATCTGTCTGCTTATATGTCTGTCTATAGTTTTCTGGTTAGATTTGTGTTGCTATTTCATTTATACCTGATGATGATTGTTTGTGCTGCAATCGAAACGTCGTATGCTATTATTTAATTTATTCATTTTCTTTATACGTGACTTTACCGAAAGAACCAAAGAGTAATTCCTGCAATCACGAAAGCTCCAAATTAAGATTGAACCACTTCTACGGGGAAGTTTTAAGTTTATCTTTTTCTCTTTCTCTCTGGGTTTTTTGTTTTCTCTCTCTTTGTCTGTGTATCGATCTTCGTGTTTGTGTCTTTCAAATTTCACACTTAACTTCTAATTTAGCAATTTTTGGAAGATCGTAATCAACCAGGCTATGCGTTAATTGTGTGTTGACCGACCCTCTGTGTTGCATTGCATTAAATTTCGAAATTTTGCTATAATTTTTATTTGATTTAGTGTACGTTTTCTGTCTCCACTCGTTTTTTGTCGTTCTTATGTTCTGGTCTGTCTGTGTGTCTCTGTTCCTCGTGTTTGTGTTTTGTCTCTCTTTGGAATTTTCACACTTAAATTCTAACTTAGCAATCTTTGAAATGCGTAATCAACCAGGCTATGCGTTAATTGTGTGTTGACCGACTCTCTGTGTTGCATTACATCACATTTCGATATTTTGGTAGGTTATTTGATTTAGTGTGTCTCTCTCCCGTTCTCCTAATTTTCAAGCTTGCGTACCTTACCACGCGTCGTCCTACTCATTGACATGCTAATTTTTTTCTCTAACCCCTCCCTCTCTCTGCCCCCGCCCCCTCTCTCTATTTAAGGCCTCGTCACAGAGACGTTCTCTCTCGGTGTACCTAAGTGTGTTCTCTCTCTATGTATCTTTGTGATATCTGTCTGCTTATATGTCTGTCTATAGTTTTCTGGTTAGATTTTTGTTGGTATTTCATTTATACCTGATGATGATTGCTTGTGTTGCAATCGAAACGTCGTATGCTATTATTTAATTTATTTATTTTATCTTTATACGTGACTATACCGTAAGAACCAAAGAGTAACACCGTGATGTCGAAGCGTGTGGAGCATCCCGAAGCTCGGGGCCAGATGCGGTCGCCCCGGTGATTCGCCGTAAACTAGGGACGGCTCTGCCTATGGCATTTCCATACGACTCAATGTCCGTTCTAATATAAGCTCTGTCAATAGCTGTTGTGCAGTAATTTGGCAAAAACTTCCCCTGTTCTATGCTGCTTTGACCTCGTGCAGTTCCTCCATCTCTCCCATTTACTACATGAATGATGATCCTGTGCAGCCAGTTGCATTTACCTCTCAAATTTATTCTGGCCTACTCCATGCAATCTAGCACATGTTAAACTTCATTTAATTTCCTACACAAATGAGGGTCCCGTTTAGCCAGTTACCTGGCTCTTGTACATAGGCTCATAGAAATACAAAGAGACACATAGAGACCCATAGAGATACATAGAGTAGCAATAATCTCACATGCAGTTGATAAAATACAGGAGCAATTGGAACATTTTTATGAAACTCGATATCCCGCCCAGATGGAAAAGATTGAGATTAGTCCACAAGTGCTCTATCGCCTTGTTCTCGTGAACAAAGGTATGGCAGTTCAATAAAATAGATTTTTTATTTTACCAAGTAAGGACCACTCGGCTATATATCTCTTTTTTAAAAGCGACCTGGCAACAAATGAAAGCCCAACAAAGTGGCATATCATGTGGACATTTATAGCAGCAAATACTCTAAACAAATGTTTATAATGTGGAGGGAAACATCGGAGGACCCAGCGAAAAATCCACGCGACCACAGGGAGAGAGACAAATATATAGCAGATGTCAGGGTCGGAATCGATCCCACGACCCCCAGTATACCAGACAAGATTGTTAACATCTCGCCACCGCCACGTGGTGTGATGAATTACAGGTCACATGCAGAGCCATCAGACTCAATCACCACATGGAGGTTAACTTCATAATTCGGATGTAATGTTTGCATAAAACTTTAATGCAATACACTACTCCTGTCACGACCAACGTCAACAAAGAGTAACTCTAGATTTAGAAACGGGGATCCTGTAAAGTGATAGATACCAGGGATTTAGGTAAAAATTGAGCCATAAGGGTTTAGATCATATTGACAAGAGCGTTCTCAACCGCTCAGATTCAATCCACCTTTTCAGGTCTGTGGATCTTTGTTTGTATTTATCTGAAACAGATCACTTGATATAGCTACTACGTAATGATGTACAATGCAATACAAGCACTCCCCACTTCTACGACGTTACAATGCGTTCCTGGAAACGGTCGTCCTGAATTGGATCTTTTCCCTTAAATGGTGGACACAGCAGAAACGTCACTTTATCAGCCATATTTAACCGGGTTTAATAGGTCTATATCCACACAGTCTTTTCAAATGTCACATGATAAGATGCGTTGTAAATCAAGTTTCTGCATCTTAAATCGATTCATGGTGCCGTTGTCTGAATGTCATAAATTGGGCCGTCGTAAACAGGAGACCGCTTGTATTCTGATTGCATGACCATATTAACCCCGGGGACCCATTTGTAAACTTGATTTCATTTCCATTTATGGCGGTTAAACAGGGCCTCGCTTATTTAATTATTTATTTTACTCTACAGCGCCACTCAGCACGCTGCTGTCTGAAACATTATTTACCATATTCTTTGGGTCTTTCGGTAAAGTCACGCAGATCGGTTCAAATAAAATACCAAAAAACTAAGACGTTTCGATCACAACACAAGCGTTCGTCATCAGGAGGAAAAAAGAGTAAAGCCGCTGAAGTAGATCGTTTTTTGTTTTACCACTTTCACCACGATTCAACATCTTGGCAGCACAGTAATAGACAAAGACCCCCCGTATAGCCTTAACAGACTGTCGGGGAAAGTACTGTTCGCGAGCAGCACCTGTTAAAGCCGGCATGGCACACGAGGGGGTGGGTGGCCAGCACGACGCCCGGCCGCCTTTGTCTACCCAGTGGCGATGTCTACGCACAGCACCAGAGAAAAGTCAAGCGAGTCATGAAAAATGAATAAATTAAAATAAAGTAAGAAGTACATAAATTATTCATAATTTATCAACGTGGGCAAGACAGTAAAACAACAACAGTCTCAGACCACACCAAGACAACACATCGTCCCCTCAATTAAATTGTACATTGCAATTGAACTATCAATTCAACATATGAAGACTCACGGCATACGAGGGGGTGGGTGGCCAGCACCATGCCCGGCAGCCTTCGTCTCCCCAGTGACGATGTTTATGCACAGCACCAGGTACTCATTTAAGGCTGAGTCGACGTAGGGGAGACCCGGGACCAGTTCAGATAATCGTCGCTGCTGTTGGTGGCCGTGAGCAGGAATTTAACTCAGGTCGCCAGGTTCGTAGTGCAGTGCGCTAAGCACAGTAATGGCACACACACACCCCTGTTGCTTCTTATTTGCATTCATCCAAACGTTTCCTCTGTGGGTTTCTATGACCTGATGAAAAGTATTGTCATCACAGCGTGATCCAGTATGTTTATTACAGTGTAACAAAATTTTTTTATCGGGGCTGGAATTTAGGCAAATGAAGTTTCACAATCAAATTTGAACGCAATGTGCTTTTATGTTGTTGTGAGCAGTCATTAAAGAGTGGGCTGAGAATAATTTTACTGCACTTGATAATCTACATTCCAAGTCTCTACCGTCCCTGTCTGTTCTTCTCTCGCTCTGCACCCAGTATCGCTCTCTCGCTACTGTCCCCTTCTTGCTCTCCTTTCCTGGAACCAGCTCCTATTTCAGCGATAAAGCAACCTGCAGCTTCCGTTTCCCCTTCAAAACACCCCCATCTCTTCTCCCCTGCCCCAACCCCAGCTACTACCAGGCCTACCCCAACCCCTATCGCTACACCCAATCCTCCCCCTATCAATACCCAATACCTATCCTAACCCCTATTACTACCCAACCCCTATCACTACCCCAACCCATATCACTACCCGTAATCCTACTACTACCTAATACCTACCCAACCCCTATTACTACCCCAAACCCTAACACTACTCCTCTCACTACCCCTGTCAATACCCCTTTCACTACCCAACCCCTATCACCACCCATACCCCTATCACTACCCCAACCCCAACCCCTCCTTTACCACGCCCACCTTGTCTCCTGACTGCTGTGTTAGTGCATCATGGATCTGCTGTGCAAAGTAGTCGGGCAACTGGTGACACGGCACCATCATCCGTGGAACAAATCAAATAAACTCAACACTCAAAGTTAGATGTTTCTTCTCCCATGTTTCTTCTCCCTCTCTCTCACACACATACAGGCATCACCAGCCAGACCGTGTTGAGAGCAGAGTTAAACCCAACAGCTCTCCCTCCATTGCAGATGTTGTAGCAACCGTTGTGTTTCTTACAGCCGCTGGCGTTCGACTTCTGGGAGGCAACAGCAGCTGTGAGGGTTTGTTGGAGGTCTACAGGAACGGAGTCTGGGCCGGGCTTTGTAGCTCAGTGGTGGATTACCAAGATGCCGATGTGATCTGCAAGTCTCTCCACTGCGGAAAAGCATCGTTCGTTGGAAACACAACCGAGTTTGGCCTCGGATCCACTTCTGTTCTTTCACAAAGCATTGCTTGCGTTAAAACTGCAACTTCCATTGGAGATTGCAGTTGGCTTGACTCCGTACCGTGTCATTATACACAAGCAGCCTCTGTGATTTGTACAGGTTAGTGGCGTGAGAATGTGCACCACTGATTACATGCACACACACGGGACTCAGACGGCAACTTGCTACTGATTATGTAATATTAAATAATATTATTGGTGCTCCGCGATGGCGAGATGCTATATTCTTCTCCTGGTATGGAGGAGGTTGCGGTTTCGATCCCGAACCTGGCGAGCCTGTATATTTAGAAGTTGCGTGTTCTCTCTCTGTCCCCGTGGTCACGTGGATTTTTCTCCTGGTCCTCCGGTTTTTCCCTCTGCATTTCGAATCAAGATGCGTTTAGAGTATTTGGCTGCTATAAATGTCCACGTGATGAGCTACTTCGTTAAACTATCATTTGTGGCCTGGTCGCATCTAAAAAAATGCTATATAGCACAGTGGGCTTTACCTGCTAAAATAACAAATAGTATAATCACGTTAATAGTATCTAAATCGTATTAAACGATATGACAGTGGATACTATAGTGATTTTAAAAAGTCAGAAAATAATACAGGTGTGACTCACGAACTGAGAGTTTATGCAGACATCCGATGAACACCTCCGGTTAGTAACCGCACCTCAGATTAGCACGGTTTGCTACGTACGGTGTTCAACATGCATGCATATATACATACAGACGAGCAATGTTTCGATGTAATAAAAGCACAACTTAAATAAAGTTCGTATTTGATTCTGCACACATTTGAGATTATTTATCGGATGTATTTAAACATTATTCTTTTTAAATGCTTATAAACTATGCTTTGTATTTTTCTCTTTCAAGTTCCTGTGGAGAAAACAATAGTCTTTTCAGGATATGATGGAGTCATATTGTCTAACAATTTTACCAAGGATGACAAGTCCCTGACCTATACATTTGTAATACAATCCAGATCTCCAAATGTAATAAAAATAAAAATTGAGAACATAAGGTAAGAAAATACTGTATTGCGTTGTCAAAACTTTAAAAATACACACCTCCACACTACAATGCGCTATACACAGTAGAATTCATCTCGTTTACAGGCGAATTAAGAATTTCAGGAGTTTTGCCCATAGAGAATTTAAGAGTTTCTGCAACCCATGGGGCATCGCGAATTTAAGGATTCGCGGATTTGAGGAGTTTCACTTTACAGTAAATTTCCGTTTAACGCGTGACGTCCACACTATGCGTTTTCTTTTTAACATAGTTTTTTTCCTTTTGTGAAAAGTTTTTCGCTCAACGCAGGCCAAACCCGCTACAACCCAAGTCTAGTGCGTGACGGACTAATCACTATAACGCGAGTCTAGCACGTGACGGACTACTCACTACAACGTGAGTCTAGCACGTGACAGACTACTCACTAGAACGTGAGTCTAGCACGTGACGGACTACTCACGACAACGTGGGTCTAGCACGTGACGGACTACTCACTGACGCGAGTCTATGACGCGAGTCTGTCACGTGACGGACTACTCACGACAACGTGAGTCTAGCACGTGACGGACTACTCACAACAACGTGAGTCTAACACGTGACGGACTACTCACGAGAACGTGAGTCTAGCACTTGACGGACTACTTTTCTGAGCGGCGTGGGTGTTGTTACGCGTTGGAACGACACACCCACTGTTACTGGTATTCCTCATGGGAAAGGTATTCCAGCTTAACGCCATTTCGCTTTCCCAGGTAAATTTCATGAATGTAACCCCTGCGTTAAGCGAGGACTCGCCGTATTTATGTACTAAATGAATCCTCATACCAAAAGTGCGTTAACCACAGTACTCTGTGCAATTAGTGGTGAAACAGAAGCGGTTCTGTTTTGGAACCGCTTTTGTTTAAAAACAGGACACTCTTTGATGCAAATAAGTTGACTGCACAGTTTTCATGGACGTGGATTGACTGAAACATATTTACAGTTTGGTCCGTGAGAGAGGTGGTAACGCGAGATATGTGCATGACAAATGTTATTTTATTGGCCTGCAATTAGATGAGCAAGCAATTTCCGGACTGGGCCCTAACCCTTTCCGTTTCATGGCAGCTTGCAAGAGAGCAACTCGTGCTTACTGCAACGGCTCGAGGTTTGGGATGGACAGGTGAGCGAAGGCAATTCCCTGGCTGTGCTCTGTGGGGGAGCCGCTGTTGGCCAACACATCAAGTCCACGAAACAGGTCATCTTCTTGGTGTTAAAGACAAGAGGACCGTTAGATGGTAAGTTCTAACATAAATGTCACATAGTATATACGCACGAGGTTGATTCGAATTCTCATTGACAATTTCTTAGTTCTAAAAGCTATCGGATTTCATTCAAATATGTTACAATTGCTTCTGTACTTGTCATCAACTGCATGTGGGGTTATTGCAAATGTGTTGACAGGGGTTGAGAGATGGAGGAACTTCACGAGGATAAAACTGTATAGAACAGGGAACATTTGCCGAATTACTCCAAAAGGGCTGTAAGACACAGCATGAATAAGAAGGGACGTTGAATTGTGCGGTGATGCCACAGAGGAATTTTCACAAGCGGTTTAGTATCCCCACAGAAGATGTCTTTTTAACAGAGATATGCTGAATGCTATTGACATACACAATACAAGTATATTTCAAATTAACACAAAGTGGGTTTCAGCAAGAACAGATTGGATTTAACAAGAATCTTTGACGAACCCAGACCCTTCTGCATAGCAGTCGAGGTAGTCAACATCTTGCCACCGTGGTGCCTATAATCTACATAATCTTTTTCCGCACTTCAGATTAGGAGAGTTGGCTACGTACGGTGCAAAAGAAGTTCGACACACATACATCACTGTATCAATGGAGAACAACTGAAATATAGGAGGAGAAGCTTTCAATTTGTAATAAAGATTATATGCTTATAACTTGGGTTGCAAAATAATGATGTGGGTAAGAGGAGCACTTATTTTGTGTGATTGTGTTTAATTAGAAGTAGAGGCGGACCTCGCTTAACACGACTCCGCAGAACGCTGATTCGTTTGAGCACTCTTAGTCGTGGAAAAAAATAGAATAAAACATTTTAAGAAAATAAACACGCCTACAAATGTCTCACGAGTGAAAATACACAGCAGCAGCGATGGCTGAGGAAACCTATCAGCCCACATCATTCGCTTGGCCAATGAGAGCGACGCACGCTCTGAGCCAGCCAGCCTCCAACCAATCCTCACGATTCGAAACATACCAAGTCTCTCTCTCTTCTTTTATCACTCGCCTTCCTCATCCACACTCCCCGTTCGTGATGCCTCCCTCCTCCCCGTCCAACTCCTCCTATAGTCACCCTTCTGTTATATGAAGTGTGAATACCTGTCACCAAATGAGATTTGCCAACATTGAAAGCCATGTAAAATAGGATAACTATAAAGTGCAGACAACCTCCAGTTTACGACGATCAACATTTACGACGTTGATATAATCCCACCATGGATCAAATCACGACGCATTTTGCGACATTACTCCAAACACATTTGAACAGTGTGTCTGGCGTCCGATGTGACTTGGCGTGGAGTTTTTCTTATTCTGGAGTATTTTTGTGGATATTTGCCAATTAAATCTTGGTAAATGTGGCTGATAAAAGGGAAAAAGACATCGGTAAGTAATGTTTCTGTCTATGAGAAAACTGTCGGATTTACGATGATCCGATTTATGACGACGGGGCATCCAGGAACACATCGTGATGTCATAAAAGTGGAGACCCCCAGTATATGGATCTGTCTGACTGTAAAGAGTGTAATGCCGAGATGAAGTCAATCCACTGGAAAACATTCAATTTCACCGCAGGTCGAGGGTTCAACATCAGCTACAGCTCCATTAAAGTCACAAGGCCTTCAGGTGAGGACATGCCCAGCACACCCTGTCAACCCGTGCAATTTTTAAACATTACATTCAGTGGACAATTTACAAAGTGTCGATTTAACAGTATTGAGGCACAGCTCGCCTTCTGACCATTCACTTTGGGATGGCTCCAGATAAGTGGAGTTCACCATCCAAATTCATCCTATTGTACAAATTCCGCAAGATTCTATTAAATAAATATATGGAGTAAATGCACGCATAACACTGACAAATAGAATCTGTCATATTATTGTATTATAATTGTATAGATAACCTTTGGTCAAGGTGCTAAACATAGTTTTAAAACATAACATGTAAGAATGGTTTACATCGCAGGGGCGTGCAAGGATTGAAGAATGAGTGACCGAAATAGAGTGATACCTATGGGTTCGAAAAAGGTAGGGGAGGGACAGGAAGGAGTGGAGGGGTGAGGGGAGGAAAGCGGAAGAGAATGGGCATCAGCGAAGAGGTTGAGGCTTGAAGACTGCTTAATGAACAGGAGAAGTGTTGAGTCTATGGTGCAGTGTTGAGTCTATGGGCAGTGTTGAGTCTATGGGCAGTGTTGAGTCTATAGGCAGTGCTGAGACTATGGTGCAGTGCCGAGTCTATGGCAGTGTTGAGACTATGGGCAGTGTCGAGTCTATTTACAGTGTTGAGTCTGTTGACAGTGTTGAGTCCATGGGCAGTTTTTTTTCGATTTCAAGCTTTCGTGACCGCAGGGATTCATATGCTTGGTTCTTTCGGTAAAGTCACGTAGAAGGGTAATAATAAAATAATACAAATACAACAATACAATTCTCACGACGTTTCGATTGCAACACAAGTAATCGTCATTAGGTGTGAAAACCACAGCAAGAAAATGTATTGCTGTGGTTTTCACACCTGATGATGATTGAACCAAGAATATGAATCCATGGGCAGTGTTGAGTCTATGGGCTGTGCTGCTCAATGTACAGTTTAAGTTTAATCCAGTGGAGAGGTGTGAAGGAGATGTGTTGAGGCCGCTGGCCCCCGAGGCCTCTCCCTGCTGGGCGCCGGCCGTAGGGGGTCCGGCGTCTCCCGATCCCTCACTCGTGTGAGAGCAGCTGCTGCTGCTGCGCTCCTCGCTCGCGGGAGAAGGGCTGCTGCCCGCCGGCTCTCCTCCCTGAGTCAAACCCCCACGAGTCCGCGAGTCCTGCTTGTGGGGCATGGCTCGGCGCTGGCTCACGGCCGCCTGAACGCACCTTGTTGCCTCTCCGCCAATCAAACGCGACGCCTCCCCTCACACAACCCCACGCAGCAATCACACGCAGTGCGGGGGTTTGCAGCAGCAAGACGAAGCGTACACCCGTGGAAGCACCGACCACCCACGTTACGAGCGCACACACACACAGCACCACGCATTTTCCACGCACACTCGCAGAGTTCACCCGAGGCTGTGATCAATTACTAGCGTGCACCCGTGAAAGCGCCGACCGTACACGTACGAGCGCACACACACAGCACCACGCTCTTCCCACATGCTCGTAGAATTCACCCGAGGCTGTGATCAGTTACTAACGATTTATTATCGGCGCGACTGCGAGTCACTCTCACGGAGTCAGTCGGAATCGGCAAGGCAGGATTAAACTATCTCCCGATGGTCTGAACCTTAGTCTGTTAGGACTTAAACCTCTTTGGCTATCCAGCTAAACACTAGCTCTCTCTCGCTGTCTTACTCACGGTTCGACGCTCCGGTGTGCCCGTCCTCACAGCACTTCGACTCATCACACGGACGGTCGATTAGCTGGACTGAAGAGACGACCGCCCCCGGTGGCTGACTCGAAAAGCAAGAGACCTTCCTGCCCCTTTTTATCGTCCTTTTATCCTTACCTACATCAAAGAGCCCGATCTGCCCGCCAATTAGAGCGCTCACCTGTACCCTCGCCCCACTTGGACCGTTGATTTCAGCGACGTCCGCATCTGAGTTTGCCGCTAAGCGCCCGACCAATTAGAGGAACGATCCCGGTTTCCCCGCCGTTCGTGGCTTCGCCCCCTCTCACGACCTACCCACCGATCCGTGTGTGCGGGGTATGTTTCTATCCGCGGTGGCTGCGTAGCCTCGTTGTGATCGTGCATTTCCATGTTAATTCACGGCGCCGCAGGGTAATTCAGCCTGGGGAAAGCCTTAGTCAATTCCCTGGTCCCAGGGAAAACCGTGAAGGATGTTCCTCCCTACGAGAAGCTTCTGGGTGAAAACCTGTGGACCAGATGGCTTCCCCGCGAGGCTCTACATGGGGGTCGGTGTGTGTGTGTTTGTGCGGGGGGTTGGTGAGGGGGATGCCGCGTCATCCCCGTCGCTTAGCGGTGGTCGAGTCGTAGGTGGGGCTCCCTCAGAGAGGCTTCGTGGCTGCAGCATAACAGATGGACTGGAGTGGAGATTGGGCACAGGGAGGAGGGATAGAGAGAGAGAAGATTGGGAATGAAGAGGACTAGAGGAATGGACGTGGAAGGAGATGAGAGTGGCAAGATGAAGTGGGCCAAGGTCACGGATATATTTTATAGACTCGAGTCAGGAATTTGAAGACAGCGGGGTAGTAAACGGGAAGCCGGTGGAGTTGCAGGAGGAGAGGTGAAGTGTGAGATAATTCGAGTGGGGAGTTTGAAAGCAAACCCTGCCGAATATTTTTTTTATTTTTTTGGAGGGGAGTGACAGCCTATTTTATAAATTTTAATTTTATTTTTTACCGACGTGACTTTACCGAAAAAACCTAAGAGTATAGGCATGGAGACCCAGAAGAAGAGAATTACATTACCAAGGATAAGAGGACTTCTACTGTTAGTTTAGTTCGAGTGAATGCATGGGTCTATGACATTGTTGATATTATTTTTGTATTTCAATTTCAGTACCTGTAACTTGTGGGACGACATCAGTGAACACACAGAGTCCCTGGGTGGTTCAAATGCATTCCTCTTGCGATGGTGTGCTCATTGGAATTCGATGGATACTGACTTCTGCAACCTGTCTCAAGTGAGTTCCATGCATGCTATGTGCATCTTTAATGTAATACATTCCCCATACATATTTAAAATGTGTGTGTGTGTGTTATGCACTAACCACTGCATTACAAACCCAGCGAGCCGGGTTCGATTCCCGCTCACGGCTACCTGGTACAGTGTGTAAACATTGCCACTCGTGAAACAAAGGTGGCCGAGCATGTTGTTGGCCACCCACCCCCTCGTGTGCCATGCCAGCCTTCATAGGTGCTCGCAAATGTGTAGTGGGTTAAATTGAGGCACACTCAACTGGAGGCAACACTATTTATTAACAATAACAACCAACGATAACACTATACACAAGGTTCCTGATCTCACTTAACACTCGGGGAATACTACACAGCGTGACAAAGGCAGTCGATAGGCTGCCTGGTCACGAACGACAATCGGAGACTCGAGGACCGTTGATGTCGTCTTCATCCCGGGGTAGAACAGCCCAGCGCTCTGTTCACACTACGCTTACAACTGCTGCGGCGTGGCCGGTTCCGCCCCAGGCCACGCCCCCCTTTTTGATCCTTTGGGAAGGTCCGGGCCCCCAACCACGTGACCCCCAGCTCCTCACTGGGGCCCCTAGCCCCCCTTTGTCCGGTAACGTGTCCTGTTGGGTTCTCCCAGTGTCACGGCCTGACACGACCTCCGTGACATCTGCCTACAAGCACCCATACCCAGCCAAGACAGTCGTGATGTCACATGTCCCTACGCTCGTACAGTCCCGACACAGTAGTGACGTCGTATGTCACTACAAATGTAGCCGGCCCGCCCTGTCCCTTTCCTTCCATGAATCGTAAATAGACAATACAAATATTAAATTTCGGAGATGATGAGTAAACACTCTGTGTTGTGTTCTGTTTGTTGTTTATATTGTGATTTTTTTTTATATAATATGCAAATTCATACAATTATGCAAATGTAGGAAATTATGCAAATCACACACAATTCATAAAATAATTCAACGTGCGTGCATTTCATGTTAATTGATGTTAATTGCGTGTGAATGTAACGTGATCAATCCTATGTGTGATTAAATGTGTGTATTATGTGAAAATATATGTATATGATCAATGTGTGTGTGTATAGGAGTATTATTAATGTGTGTGTGTTAGTTTGTATTTTGATCAATAGGCATGCGTGTAGTTGCATATTATTATTATTAATGGCTCGGCTTCGTTGTCTAGGGGTGTATTCTGTGCGTGTGTTTATTTGTGATTGATGTGCGTGATGTGATGCTCGGCTTCGTTGTCTTGGAGTGTATTACCAATCGTGATAATACAATGATTCTCGCTTTAACTTTTACTGATAATGTTTCTCGCTTAAACACTTACCGGTTATGATTTTAGGGTAATTATTTCCGGTTTCAGGATTCAGATCTTGCCGGAGGATACGGTTCTTTTAATTAATATAATTACGCATGAACTTACGAAGGAACCACTCAGACTCTTCTGTGTTAAGCAACTTTAATATCTAAAAACACTCTAATATGCAAACACACTTATGATCGGAATTGGCACAACAGTACTCCTGCAAATATCATACTCATCGATCCGTCCACTTAAACCTCAATGGTTACGTTGTTAAATTGAGCAATAGAACAATAGGCTGACTTCTCATAGTCGCACGACAGTACACGACGATAGGAAAGTCCTTAAAAAGTCCAATATTTATACGGAACGGTGCTAAAGAAACATGTGCCCAATGGCAAAAGGGGACATCAATGGATTAATTGTTAACATTACGTGTTTATTTTAGGTGGGTTGAAAAAAATAAACTAATTATTAACACCCGTGAATAGAATTAAATAAGTCTCAGCACGAAGGTAACACCTTCTTATTAAATTCCCTGCGCAAAAACCGGAAAACTAACACAACACTCAAAAGAAGTGAACATCTCATGCCTGCAATAATCAGCAGACACATCCCCATCACCCTCCACGTTCATGGAATTGAGCGCCAGTGTTAATATTCTAGACCAAATTATAAGTATTTTATATATTTAAATCAACGTTCATATCAAAGTCTTACTTGTGCGTATATTCTTTACGACCAATAACTCAATCAACTGTCAATGAACATTACCGAGTTTCTGTCAACCCCTTTGCAGTGCCTACCTAATAACAGACCAATTCAGACTTTATTAGTCACCCCGTGCCCTCATAAATCTCAACGTTTATGCTACAAAGTCCCATCAAAATGGAGAAATACAAACAAATAAACCACTTTTTTTGCCGAATTGAAACGGCTATACAACGGATGGACCTGAAAACTCAATTTCTCTGCACAAGAACACGGGAAACCCGTATGGGTTGACAGGTATGCTGTCAGTCGATTAACATTCAAGTAATATTAGTTTAAGTTACACTTGATATTTTAAAGGAGCCAATGTAATATGCATTTCACCAGCACGAAGTCAACCCCAATAATAAATTGAGGGTGTGCCCTTTACTCTGAATAGTCTACACACTGTAGGGTTGTGGCCTGCTGTGCACATGGGGCTCTGGGTCCTATTATTTCTAATCATCATTGTCTTCACTTACAATGAAAAAAACGCAGCAATTACAGCAACACGTCGCAGAGTGCACAATTATAGGTCTGATTCACACCGGCTACATAAACAACACTTGCTCCTATAGTCTGTGCAGGCTTAATGGGATATTTTATCTTTGTGTAACGACTGAAAACGTGAACCCTCTTTATTGAAAACACAATGACAATACTAGGCCCTGACTAGGTTCTTCATTTCGTGGTTCGTCTTTTCCCTCGAACGTCCCCACTCCTCGTGCTTCTCTCCTTTTATGCTCCTCGAGCCCCCTTTCTCGAACTTTCCTAACCCTGTTCTTCCTTTAACCAATCCCTGTTCTTCTTCTCTAACGGATGCCCTATTATAGTTCAACCCCTTTTTCTCCAATCAGTTTAAAAGCCTGCCTCCCAACCAATGCCTGTGGAGGCCTCTTTCGGTCAATCGGAGACCGTGGTTTATTTTCGAACTAGCGGTTAGGCTGCACATTGGCTGGGGACATTTTTTGGTCATTACATTTGTGAACTCTAAATGTGTGTGCATTTTAATGGAAATATCTTCTGTAAATATAGTCAAAAATACGTCTTAATGTAATAGTGACATTAACCATGTGACCTGGCCAGGCTTCTCTAAATAGATACATGTTATTTATTTCAGCCAGAAGGGATCATATAATTACTGCTGTGATTTAATCGGCGTCCTACGATGGTTCAGATGTTAAAGGACTAAAGCCGCCCACAGATTCAACATAGACTCACACTGTCTATCGCCTCAACACTGCCCATACACTAACACTGTCCATAGACTCAACACTGTACATAGACTCACTTCCCAAAGACTGAACACTGCCCATAGACTCGCTCTGCAGATAGACTCAACACTCAATGCTGCCCATAGAATAAATACCACCCATAGACGAACACTGCCCACAGACTAACACTGCCCATAGACGAACAGTGCAGGTAGACGGGTAAGACTTCAGGAACGCGCATCACGCGTTGGATTGAGATGCGTGCACGCGGCGGACAGTGAGGGCAAACGGGGACAGGGCACGGAGCGACTTACTGTTGTTGTACCAATTAAGGTGGCACGGTAGTTAAGGGGGGCCTGCAGCTGGCCGGGGGTAATCGAGGACGCAGGCCGGTGATTGGACGAGAGGTATGGGTGTCTGAGATTGGTGCCGCGGTGTCTACAACAACAACACCACGTGGGACTGTGGGCTGGGGGCGAGTAGTGAAGCGAGGGATGGTCCAATTAATTAAGGGGGAATTGGTTCAGGGATAAAGGCGGAGAGCGTGGGGAGAAACGGGAGTTGGTGCCTGGGACGAGAGACGAACAGATGGAGAGACGGAGCAGCAGACAAAGAGAATATAGTATAAGGTAGCAGTGGACAAAGAGAGTATAGTATATGGTAGCAGTGGACAAAGAGAGTATAGTATAAGGTAGCAGTGGGCAAAGAGAATACAGAGTATGGTAGCAGTGGATAGAGAGAATACAGATAGAGTAGCAGTGGATGGAGCGAGTACAGTTTAGGATAGCAGCGGAGCAACGGACCTTGGTGGAGAGAGCTACGACGGAGTGGGACGGCAGAGAGAACAAAGACCGACCGAGCTGGAGAGAGAGAGAGAGAGAGCAGAGAGGAAGGTCGCTGGAGGAGAGGAGCAGAAGGAGAGCGAACAAAGCCAGCAGAGTGAGCGAGCGGAGGGACATTGAGTGATGGTGATGGGGAGCTGTGGGTTAAAGAGTACGGAGGGAGATTGAGTGATGCCGACGGAGGAGATGTGAAACTATACAAATTAATAAATAACCGAGAAAGACAAAGAAGCTGTCGCGTCAGTACGAGTCCTACAACTGGTGTCAGAAGTGATCAAAAAGAACCACGCCGACATGTCGAAGAAAGCAACGAAAAAGAAGAACTTACCGGCGGGCTCGTCGGCCGACAGCAGCGATGCGGATGTGATACCCCCGTCGGGGTTGGAGGCCCCCGCTCCCCCATCAGACGTGGCTGATGGGGCGCCGCGGTGGGAAGAGGGTGACCCGAATGATGAAGATGAGCCAAGCCCACCTCAGGTATGGAGAGCTGCGATGGCTGCGTGGGAGGCCAGGATGGCGGTGGTCACGAAAGAATTTGTACATTTTATGCAAACGAAACGGACGGCGCCGACGGGATCGGATCAGCTGCCGCACGAGCTCGTCACATCTGCGGAGGCCGGCAGCACGGCTGTATATCCTGATGCGCCAGGTGCAGAGCTGGATGCCGAGGAGGAGCCGGAGTCACCGACTTTGAGCACACGACACCGATTGCACGTGGAACGCTTTGAGGTTAAAGTCGGCGACTGGACGGCGTTTACATGACGATTTCGGGCAGCGTACGAGTCGCTCGGTTGGATGGAAGTTGAAGCGCTACGAGCCCTGCCAACGGCCTTGGACGACGATGCACTGGCGACGTTTTACGGCCTCCCTAGGGGGGTTCACTTGTAACTGATGGAGACATTCACGGCGATGCAGGACATTTACGAACCGCGATCGGTTGCCAAGCGCAAGTTTCATTTGAGACGGCGGGCGGAGACAAAATCTCCCCTCGCGTATCGCAGTGCACTGTTGACCCTCGGCCAAGCGGCTTACCCGGCGATGGATCAGGCCGCCCTTGATTCTTTGGCCCAGGAGAAGCTGTTACTGATGGTGAAGGAGCTACGAGTCGTCCTCTCACTTCCCAGCAACAGCGACGACGACGGGTCGTCTTTGCAGATTGCCAGGAACATCCAGGCCAACCTGGATCTTTGTGACGAGCCAGTGGCGGTGACACTACAGCCCCTGGTGGTGTGCGCCGGCGCGGCCGGGGGCCTGTCGGAGTTGGAGCCAGGGTCGCTGACAGCAGCAGCCGCATGGTCGCTTGTGGGCCCGCCTTGCCGCCCTGGGACGTTCGGACGTGGCGGTCCGCTGACGTGTTACGAGTGCGGGCGTCGAGGACACTTCGCACGGGACTGCTGGAGACGAAGAGGCGTCTTCCTGTGGTCATCAGGAGGCTACAACCGCGGATTCTTCCCATCTCTAGACTATCAGGTGAGTCGCGACACATGCAATACACAGCCGTATCCTACACCTCACCCATCCGCGACACCACACACTGTTGATCCCCCTTCGTATGACTCACATGGGAATGCTGTATGGGGTGCGTTGGCTCATCATGTTTTGGGAGCTGCGCCGGGTTCGTCGGATGTGATGGCGCTTGTTCAAGGGGTACAGATTCGAGTTATCGTCGATACGGGGGCTTCTGCGACCCTCATTTCCTTGCAAACTTTTCGATTATTGCCAACCTTGCCCCATGCGTTGGAACCAGTGGATGGGCCGTGTATAGTGGCAAAGGGGGGCAGTTTTGGAATTTTGGGTCGAGTGCTTGCAACGATTCAAGTTGGGGAGGTGTGTGTAACAGGATACATTTTGGTTGACTGTTCTGGCCGTGCCATGTTTGTTGGGCACAGATTTTTTGCAAAAGATGCCAATTAAGATTTCTATTGAAAAGGGAAGATAGGAATTGCCATCGGGGAAGTGCCTTAAGTTTTTGGGAACTCCATCTAAATTTGCTCGCGTTAACGCTGTGGTTCAGGCGGTGGTTAGCCGCATGGTGCGCGTTCCGCCTGCAATGCAGATGCTCGTGCCGTTACACTTGAAAAAAGGGCTGTCAGTGGGTAACTTGGAGGAAGGCATTTTGTTGATACCGTCGAATGCCGTGGCATGAACGCCCTCCTTGGTTGGTGCTTTTACGATGGTGCCGGCGACGTGCGAACCATTCATTCAGATTGTAAATGCGGGGCACGAGTCAGTCGTTATTCAAGAAGGGACTACGTTGGCGCACGCATCGGTTGCGCGGAACTCGGAAGGGGATGCGTGCTTGGTAGCTGGGGAAGGAGATACACTGCCACAGGATGAGGAGGAACCGGGCTGGTTTCGGGATTTGTACGATTGCAATGATGATTTGACACCCGAGCAGCGGTCGCGTCTTCGGGGGTTGCTTTGGGAATTCAGGGACGTTTTTAGCTCGGGGAAGTTTGATGTCGCTCGCACGTCCCTGTTGCGGCATCACATTGATACTAGGGATGCACCCCCAATTCGATTAAATTCTCACCGGGTGAGCCCGCTGGAGAAGGATTGCATTCGGAAAACGGTGGACGAAATGTTGCAACAAAATATCGTCTCTCCATCTCTTCCAGCCCGTGGGGGGCTCCGATTGTATTGGTTAAAAAACGAGATGGTTCTCTGCGATTTTGTGTGAATTACCGAAAATTGAATAAGATTTTGGTGGCGGATGCATACCCGCTCATGCGCATTGATGACTCATTGGACTCCTTGTCCGGTGCGAAATTTTTTCCCATTTTGGATCTTTTGTAGGGCTTTTGGCAATTGCCCTTGGACGAGGAATCTAAACCAAAGACGGCCTTCCGCACGCCGCAGGAGTTGTTCCAATTTAACGAACTTCCGATGGGGCTGCACTTCGCGCCAGCCACCTTTCAACGATTGATGGAACTCGTATTGTCCGGATTGCAGTGGGAGTCATGTTTGATATACCTTGACGACGTCATTGTGTTCGGTAAAGATTTTGAAGTACACTTGCAGCAGCTACGGGCTGTGTTTGGCCGGGTATGGGATGCCAATTTGAAATTTAAACACCAGAAATGCAAATTGTTGAGAACATCTGTCAAATACTTGGGTCATGTGGTCAGTGAAGCGGGGGTCGCCACTGACCCGGAGAAAGCCAGTTGTGTACGTGTGTGGCCAGTGCCTATCGGAAGTGCGTAGCTTCATGGGATTTGCGTCATATTACCATCGATTTGTTAAAGATTTTGCCACAATTGCGAGGCCGCTGCATACGCTGACTGCTAAGGGTAAGACGTTTCTATGGGGTGACGAGGAACAGCGTTCATTTGAGATGCTCCAGGACGCTTTGGCAGGCGCACCGCCGCTCGGTTATCCAAATTTTGCGTAAATGTTTATTTTGGACACCCATGCCAGTGACACGGGCATCGGCACTGTGTTGTCGCAGGCGATTGATGGAGTTGAAAGGGTCGTTGCGTACGGCAACCGTGTACTGTCCCCAGCAGAGCAAAGATATTGTGTAACACGCAGGGAATTGTTGGCGATTGTACACTTTGTGCTGTTGTACCGACCATACTTGTACGGAAGGCGCTGCAGTACTCCTTGAGGTCCTGCAGGGATACTTCACGGTCCAGCACAGGAAAGGGACGCGTCATGTTAACGTGGACGCTCTGTCCCGATTGCCTCAGTCGTCGGGCTTGTGTAGATGTTCCGAGAGATCGCTGTGCTGCGGGCCACCGCTGCAGGGCATTCTGGCCATGGCTGCTGCAGCCGATTCGGACCGGGTTGACGAAGCACCGGCTAAGGAGCCTGGGTTGCTGGGATTGTCACGGGAGTGTTGGGAGCGCTTGCAAGTGGAGGATCCTTCGCTTACCAGAATGAGACTTCGGGCCTCCCGTTCCAAACAGTGGGATGATCGGGCCTTTCTTCGGCTCATAGACGACCTCCTAGTGAGGTGGGATGTCGTCTTACAGAAGTTTTGTATTGTTGTTCCACTATGTTTGAGGGGAAAACTTATTCGCGACGCGCACGAGGGATTGATGCACTTGGGTAAGAAAAAAAACAGCGTTGACTTTGAGTAACCATTTCTATTGGCCGGGATTGCAAAACGATGTTCATTTGTATGTTAAGGCCTGTCACGAGTACGCGCGGTGGAAGGCGCCGGCACAGCCAAATCGAGTACCATTGCAGTCGATACGGGTTTCACGGGTAAACGAGATTGTAGCCCTTGATATTCTGGGACTGTTCCCCGTTACCCCGTGGGGTCACAAATATTTGCTCGTGGGGGTAGAGTACCTCACTCGGTGGCCTATGGCATGGCCGCTAGTGGACCAATCGGCAGGATCGATCGTGGAGGCCTTCCTGCAGGGTTACGTTTTTGACAAAGGTGCCCCGGAGCACCTGCTTACTGACCAGGGTAAAAAAAATTCTTCCCGCCTATTGAAGGAAGTGTGTGATGCATTGGGTACAAGGAAAATTCAGACATCCCCATACCACCCGCAAACCGACAGGATGCTTGAGCGTCTTCATCGAACATTGTGTTGCGCCAACAGGTTAATTCGGCTCAGACAGATTGGAATCTACATGTGCTGGCGGCATTGGACAATTATAGATTAGCCCCACACGCCTCGACAGGGTATTCACCCTTCTATTTGATGTATGGTCGTGAACCGGAAGCCCCGGCCTTGGTAAAGCTGGGGGTAAAAACTAAAGGGAAGTCGTCAGCGGTGCCTGTCCCCATGCTTGAGGCATTGGATCGTCTAAAAGAGGCTAGGGAGGCCTCGCTGAGAAATTTGGAACAAAGGCAGGCGGCTAATGAGTGCCTGCACAGTACACAGCCTCCACGGGAGCCATGGCAGGTGGGGGACAAGGCCTGGTTACATTGTCCGATGGTGCCAGTAGGCAGATCACCGAAATTCCATCGGCCCTGGCAGGGTCCCATTGAGATTGTGGAAGTTCGCCGGGATCAGAGTGTGAGGATTCAATATGGTCGCCGATTGTGGCATGTTCACCCATCGCGCTTGAAAAGATATGTGGTACCTTATGATGCGTCATCTCCCATCCCGGAACGGCCTGTATTGGATGTGTCCGACAAGCGTACTGTGCGGCGATGGGAGAACGCACCTTATCAGTTTACCCCCCGTGTGTCTGCAGGATCGCCATTTCTGAGTCAGGGGCCACCCCGGGACGCACGCGACCGCTTTGGTGTCTCGTCAGGGAATGGGCGGTGCAACGAAGCGGGGCACACGTTTCGGGCAGGACGCTGCCCCGCGCCCACGGAGAGATATTCCCTGCCCCTGCCCCCTGTTCACCTGAGCCGGGGTGACGGACCGGCTACGGGAACCCGCTCCAGAAGAGTGACTTTTTCATAAACATTGCGTGACATGGACGTTGGTTGTCGTATTTGGGGGGGGATCGTGTACATTGTGTTGGGTTGTTGTGTATTGCCGTGTGACGCGTTGTGTTTAGCCGGGACAGCTAACTCTTTAAACATTGGGGAGGGCGGTGATGTAGGACTTGAGAAACGCACTTCACGCGTTGGATTGAGATGCGTGCACGCGGCGGACAGTGAGGGCAAACGGGGACACAGGGCGCGGAGCGATTTACTGTTGTTGTTGTACCAATTAAGGTGGCAGGGTAGTTAAGGCGGGCCTGCAGGTTGCCGGGGGTAATTGAGGACACAGGCCGGTGATTGGACGAGAGGTATGGGTGTCTGAGATTGGCACCGCGGTGTCTACAACAACACCACGTGGGACTGGGGGCTGGGGGCGAATAGCGAAGCGGGGGATGGTCCAATTAATTAAGGGGAATTGGTTCAGGGATAAAGGCAGAGAGCGTGGGGAGAAACGGGAGTTGGTGCCTGGGATGAGAGACGAACAGATGGACAGACGGAACAGCAGACAAAGAGAGTATAGTATAAGTTAGCAGTGGACAAAGAGAGTATAGTATAAGGTAGCAGTGGACAAAGAGAATACAGAGTATGGTAGCAGTGGATAGAGAGAATACAGATAGAGTAGCAGTGGATGGAGCGAGTACAGTATAGGATAGCAGCAGAGCAAAGGACCTTGGTGGAGAGAGCTACGACGGAGTGGGGCGGCAGAGAGAACAAAGAGCGACCGAGCTGGAGAGAGAGAGAGCAGAGAGGAAGGTCGCTGGAGGAGAGGAGCAGAAGGAGAGCGAGCGAAGCCAGCAGAGTGAGCGAGCGGAGGGACATTGAGTGATGGTGATGGGGAGCTGTGGGTTGAAGAGTACGGAGGGACATTGAGTGATGCCGACGGAAGAGATGTGAAACTATACGAGTTAATAAAGAACCGAGAAAGACAAAGAAGCTGTCGCATCAGTACGAGTCCTACAGACGCAACACTGTCCATAGAATAGAACCTGCCCATTGACTCAACGCTGCCCATAGACTAACGCTGGCCATAGATTTAACAGCACATATCGATTTTATTTTTTTCAGCAGAAATTGCCCAATGAGCTGCTAGGATCCATTGTTTCATTGGTGTCCTGTGACGGCACACATCTCGGTTACAAATCATGGTTACATAGGTCCCGACATATACAGCAAGTATCAGTACAAAGAGGAAGCAATCAATCTCATGCATAATATTAGTAAAATGGATCAGCGCCAAGCATTGATATACAAATTGCTAATTAAAACGTTTTAGCTGCTGTTAGGGGCAGGACCACTGTATTGAGACATTGTTTTAACTCCAGTTTACAACTAATGGTCAAAGTAAATAATAATAATATTGTCTATGCAAACTTACGTGTTAATATATTGTTGGATGGTATACAATGTAATTCTTGATCATGCAATATGTAGATGAGGGTTCATGAGTACCAGTGATACACTATGTAGTATCAAGGTTCATGAGTGTCAATGATGCACGATGTTGAATAATGGTGCAGTGATTAGATTATTCCGAGGTTGATATATAGTCATAGCTTACGGTTCAGCTTGAGCCCAGTTCAAATTGAGCCAATGTACATTATTTAGACGAAACATCACGACTTACACAGTCTGCTTGACACTGCGAGATGAATAAAGACAGTGGTTGAATTAAATGTAAAATGTATCTAATTTATTTTAAAATGTTACGACTTGCAGCCGACCAATTTCCGAGTGGCGAGTGTCTTGGCGGGGGTGGAATTGGTACTGGTCTGGGAATATCACAGTGGCGAATATATTTGTGCACCCGAAGTACAATGCCTCCCACCCTGACTACGACATAGCTGTGGTGGAGTTAAGTCAAAGCATACAACCGACGGAGTACATAAAACCGGCGTGTTTGCCATACTTTTCTGAAGCCGTGCCTTTTCCCGGAAAATACTGCTACCTTCATTCGAGTAAGTATTGCCCACGTGCACATACACGCAGAGTATTAATTTCGTTAAAACACGTGGACAGTCGATGAAGCACTTTGCTTATTGTGCATGAACGTTGCTAGGTTTCTGGAATAGCTGTTGCCGTGAGCCGTCTTGTTTAGCACTCTAGCTAGCACTATCCTCTCGCAAAACAGTCATACAGGGATCCCTCGATATGCGAGCGTTCGCTTTAAGAAATTTCACGTTAACGTAATTGATAAATTATGGATACTTTTCGATTAATGAAATCGAACGTCTCCGTAAACGAAATTTCACTCCGGCACACTACATGAGATCAGCGTCATTCCAACATGCAGCAGATCTTTTGAGGAGTTCCCTTAATTTTTTTGTATTAACTAGTATTCATTTGTTGCAATACTTAAGTTATTTATTATTATTGCACTGTGAGAAGTGATAAAGGTGCTAATGTTTAGGTGACGAGTAGAATTTGAATGACTTTTGTTGTATATGTCGGATTATGAAATTTTGATAAAAAAATAATAGAAATTAATAAAAATTGAAGAAAATGCGTTATTCGCGGAAATTATGCTAATGTATGTAATTATATGCATACATTATGATAATCACGGAGATAATCGTATTAATTTATGCGAATGCTTGCGATTATGTGAATGTATGCAGTTATGATAATTAGGCTTAGCTTCGTTATCCAGAGTTGTATCAATCAGGATTAAACGATTATCTTTGATTAAACATTTATTGATTATCTTAGTGTGTTTATGTTATGTTAGGTCTCCAAATTCATATCTCAACGCAGGATACAGTTCTTTTAAATAAGAGTTTTGCATGGACTTGGAAAGAAACACTCAAAATACTTCTGTTTTAAGCAATTTTAATTCTAAACAAACATATGACACTCTAATATGCAACTCTCATGTTCGGAGTTATCTACGGTACCATCGGGGAGATTTCTCTCAGTGAGCAACACTCTTAACCATCAAGGCTTGCGTTGTTTCACTTTGGCAACCGCACATCTAATTCCACTGTGTACCGAGCACATCCGACGACAGGCAGAGTTTTAAAACAGGCATGCAACGATATTCATATGAAGGGCAATAAAAACACTTATTATACCCCAAAGGCGAAGCATACATCAATAGATTCGTCGGCAAGATTAATTTAGTTAACGAAAGGTTTGAGACAATGGTGGGTGAGTGCGTGTGTTTGTGGGAGAGCGTATTCTGGCTCCGCTTTAATTGATTCTTAAGCGAGACTCTATGACAAAGGAACAGGTTTGACACGATATTCTCTCTGTCTGTAAACGGGTAGATTCGTAATAAGGATTTTAAGAGTTTTAGTTTGCATCGACGAATCTATTGGTCGTTTATGCGATAAAAGAGAACGAAAATGAAAAGGAAAGAAAAAAAACAACGCCTCATACTCCTATAACCGACGGATTCTTAATCACTCGATGGGCCACGATTCCTCATGGCCAGCTGGTGTTCAAACTTTATAATTAGTCTTCTGATGATTGTCTAAGGTCGGTCCCATTGTGTGGGAGAGGTGGATTGTCTCTTAGATAAATTATTGCATGAGCTCTGGGGATGTAGATGTGTGCGTGTATGTGCTTCCTTGGGTTTGTGAGTGGGGGAGGTGATATGAACGGCTCGGAGTTTTCCTCTCACACGTGCGGGGTTGCAGCCGCGACTTTCTCCGCTGGGAGATGAGCGGCATCGGCCCGCTGCTGTTCGTGGAGCGCGATGATTCCGTCGTTGGATAGTACGCAGCTCCTCCACTGCGGGATGACGAGTCGGTTCTCAGCGGTGCTGGTCGATGTGTGTGTGTATTAAACACACTGCACATTCGATGGCGCTCTCCTCTTCCTCACGGGCGGCCGATCAGGCTCTTTCCACTGCTCCGTTCTTTCTGCTTTGCTCACTTGGTCGATGCTTGGCGATTTCCGCACTTTTCTCCAGGTTGATTGCTTGTTGTCGCTCTGGCGATGAACGATGCTCTCGTTCGTTGCTGGGTTGACGTTGGGTGTCTTCGTTGGCTCGAGAATGATAACTGGAATCTCCGTCAGTTTCACTCGCACCTCGGCGGCTCGGTGTAGCGATTCTTCTTAGGTGGTGCAGACCTTGGCTTGGCTTAAGCACGTCGCTACTCAGCGAGCATCGCCATTCTGGGTGATGAGAGAGCTCCTCCATTGGAGGTGATGAGTTGAGCCCCGATGAGCTGAGCTCCGATGATCTCCGATGTCTCCAATGAGCTCCGATGGTGTCCGATGTCTCCGATACTCCGATGGTTGATTAGCTGAGTTGGGATGATCGTGTCTGATATATATCTGGAAAAACCACTCAGCTTCTGCGATGTCTTCAAAGGACCGGACATCCTTTGTGGACACAGCTGCGTCCGTGTGTGTCCGTGTGTGTGCGATTTATTAGAGGAATAAAGTTCTTCAAGCGAAGCAGCTGTCCGTAATAATTAACCTGGAACGAGGGGGGTCTTCTTCGCGAAACGGCGTCACAAATGAGTCATCAGACTAAAACCAGACTGACGATTCGCGTTCGCACCGAGAATTACATAATCATAATCAACGTTTTTGGGTTTAGATTATGAATAATATTGGTCGCGAAAGCCTACTCGTTAGACGAGTTATATAATCCCTTCCCTCGCTCTGGGCGTTATCCTTTGTCTCACACAGCTTTAAGTTGTTCGTTTTCTGTTTGGAAGTTAAAATGAGACTCACTTTACTGTTTATAGTATTATTGTAATTTTGATTTTAAGTGATTCAAGGTATGTTGTAGCCGTGTTCACAGTATTTCCATCGTGGTTTGATTTCTTTATGGGGAGATGTTATTTGCTTGTGTGTGCAAGTCTTGCTATCCGTGCTGCGGGAAGACAAAGGCGGTCGGGGCTCCCTCTCCACAGAGCACACTCTAGTCCTGCACCCCGGCTTGTGCGTGTGTCTTTAATTAGAGTGAGGATGAGGATAGATAATGTTTGCTTAATCTTCGTGGCAAAGTTGGTAACTCTGTTTAACTATTATGGCTCAAAACCCATCTGTTTGCTTTCCCTGTTGCCAATTTTTGAACTTTAAACCGTTACAAAAATAATAATTATATATGTCTCGTGGCGCCTTCGTCTGTATTGTGTGGGGGCCTTTTGAAGTAGAGGTGACTGTTTTAACTCCATTTACGATTTTTCCCCCTCGCTCTCTGTGTGTATGGGGTAGGGGTTTATGACCATTTATGGTTCATCTCCTGCCCTCTGGCCTTTTGAGGCGAGGTGTGTGTGCATCTGCTCGTGGAAGTAGGGAAATGGGTGTTTTGCTCTTCCTTTGTTTGCTACCAAGTTGCCCCCGGTGTCTGTTAAAAAAAAATATTATTGGCAGAATTATTCATAATATAAATTTTTTGAAAAAGGGGCATATACACAACACTTTCCAAAACACATCCCTCATTTTTAGTATTAATTCAATGGGAAAAGCCGTTCCGATTTACGACATTTCGTTTTACGCATGTTTCTTGAAGAACAAATCCCTTTCATAAATCGAGGGATGCCTCAACCCCGATATACGCCTCCTCCTTTTACCTCGTTTCGCAAAATACGTCGTCACGTTATGAACACTGTTACCTGATCAGCATCGCCTCAATCCACTGACAGCATCATCTGCCCTTTCTCGTATCTATCACCTCTCAGCCTTCGCCTCCACCTACCTGCACACAAACTACTTTGCGTCACGCATGAAGAAACGTGCCATACTATAGAGTACAATATATTTTTTATGAACAAAATGTCGGTGATTGTTTTGTTTAGTGCACCAAATCTTATTGTGCCCTGTATAATTTGTCTTAATGTTTTTACCGCTCTACATTAGTATCGAGTACAGTCTGTATAATGCAGCAGTTGCGTTCCTTAAGAACACTGCGTTATGGAAAAACCGTGTACTAATAAATAAAATATTGTATAGGGGGTAAAGCACAGTCCACGATAACACGTGAGATGTGTATGCAGGCTGAACAAAGACTGGGGCGTGTGGGTAGCATCTAGAAGCATCCAACAGCATCCCAATGCCTTGTGTGACTATGCTACGCCGAGGCAGCCATACGACCACTTATTCCTACCCGCGCAACATAGTTATGTTCACTCAATCGCGTTATGTCCAATTCACATCCGCATTATTAAAGCTGTATCCCCCAATAAAATTTTTATGCGAGCATAAACGGGATTTGCTGCTGGGCTCTGGCCCAATCACACGGCCCGGGGTATTGGGGGGCGGAGCCCAGTATGGGGGGCGTGTGGGAGGGGCTGCCATTCATCTCGGGTCCAATTGGAAGCGAGGTGAATGGAGGTGGAGCCAGCAGGGCAGTATGGGAAGGCCGGATCTAACGATCCGAAAGGGGAGGAGTCAGGGTCACATGGTAAAGAGAATATAGGTGGGAGCCCGGAAGGGATCCAGGTCAGTTGCTGGAGTAAAGAGGCTGAGCCACGTTGGGTGGCCAGAGGGGATCCGCGCCATCGGCCACGTGGCTGAAGGATCTTCGGCACGCCGTCGGCCAGCGGTGTGCGGAGTGGGGAGAGCGGAGGAGCTGTCGGAGGAGCGCGCGTGGGCGCATGCGAGGAGACGCTGGTCGCTGTCAGGACCAGCGGGGTGCGAGGAAGAGCGGAGGAGCTGAGGAGGGAGCGCGTGCGGGGCGCGCTCAAGGAGAGGAGCCGACAAGGGAGCACGTGCGGGGCGTGCGCGAGGAGACGCTGGTCCGCGGTCAGGACCAGCGTGGTGAGAGGAGGAAACTAAATAAAAGATCAACGGAGACCAACAGTGCCTGATGAAGTCTTTTATTACATTGGGGTCAGAAGTGCTTCGGAGTGTCAAAACATCTCAAGAAGAAGAATCTACCTACGCCTTCTTCAGAGGATGAAGAGGACCTTCCTCCGGCGGCGGCGGTCCCGAACACGGAGGGCGCGGGCAAAGCGGCGGCGAGCGACACGACAGGGGTACAAGATGTCATCGCGGCAGCCGGGCCATCTGTGTCGATGGGTGCCGAGGACAGCTGGCGGCTCGTGGCGGAGCAAATTGATTCGCTATGGGCCGTTTTGCTGGATTTGGTCACCCTGGTCGTGCCAGCGACGATGCCGGGACAGCCACACGTCGGGCCTCTACGAGGGGAAACTTCAGGTGGGGCCGAGCCATCCGCCATCGCGGCCTCTGCGAGGCTTCCCGCCTTTCCCAACACGCGGCAGGACGCCGCCATCTTGGGCGTGGCCACAACTGAATGGCGGGAAGCCGCCATCTTGTCACCGTCACGTGGGGCGCCCGCTTCGGATGACAGCAGCTCGGGGACTCGCAGCCACCGTCTGACGACTATTAAATAATTTACAGTCGGAGGAGATTGGAGCACATTCGCTTGGCGGTTTTCGTCAGCTGTCCGATCCGCCAAGTGGACGGATGCGGAGGCCTTGGAGGTTCTGCCAATGCTCCTGGACGACAAGTCCAGTGGTGAGGGTGAGTGGTGAGGGTTAGTTGAGATAGGTGAGTGGTGAGGGTGAGTGGTGAGGCTGAATGGTTAGTTGAATGGTGAGAGTGAGTGGTGAGGGTGAGTGGTGAGTGGTGAGGTTGAGTGGTAAGGGTGAGTGGTGAGCGGTGAGGGTGAGTGGTTGTTGTGAGGGTGAGTGGTGAGGGTGAGTGGTGAGGGTGAGTGGTGAGAGTGAGTGGTGAGGGTGAGTGGTGAGGGTGAGTGGCGGTTGTGAGTGGTGATTAGTGAGTGGTGAGGGTGAATGGTAATGGTGAGTGGTGAGTGGTGAGCGTGAGTGGTGAGGGTGAGTGGTGAGTGGTGAGGGTGAGTTCTGAGCATTGAGGGTGAGCAGTGAGGATGAGTGGTGATTGGTGAGGGTGTGATTGGTGAGGATGAGTGGTGAGGGTGAGTGGTGAGGGTGAGTGGTTGTTGTGAGGGTGAGGGTGAGTGGTGAGAGTGAGTGGTTAGGGTGAGTGGTTAGGGTGAGTGGTGAGGGTGAGTGGCTTTTGTGAGTAGTGATTAGTGAGTGGTGAGGCTGAATGGTTAGTTGAATGGTGAGAGTGAGTGGTGAGGGTGAGTGGTGAGTGGTGAGGTTGAGTGGTAAGGGTGAGTGGTGAGCGGTGAGGGTGAGTGGTTGTTGTGAGGGTGAGTGGTGAGGGTGAGTGGTGAGGGTGAGTGGTGAGAGTGAGTGGTGAGGGTGAGTGGTGAGGGTGAGTGGCGGTTGTGAGTGGTGATTAGTGAGTGGTGAGGGTGAATGGTAATGGTGAGTGGTGAGTGGTGAGCGTGAGTGGTGAGGGTGAGTGGTGAGTGGTGAGGGTGAGTTCTGAGCATTGAGGGTGAGCAGTGAGGATGAGTGGTGATTGGTGAGGGTGTGATTGGTGAGGATGAGTGGTGAGGGTGAGTGGTGAGGGTGAGTGGTTGTTGTGAGGGTGAGGGTGAGTGGTGAGAGTGAGTGGTTAGGGTGAGTGGTTAGGGTGAGTGGTGAGGGTGAGTGGCTTTTGTGAGTAGTGATTAGTGAGTGGTGAGGGTGAGTGGTGAGGGTGAGTTGTGAGCGTGAGTGGTGAGGGTGAGTGGTGAGCGTGAGTGGTGAGGGTGTGTGGTGAGGGTGAGTTGTGAGTGTTGAGTGATGAGTGGTGAGGGTGAGGGGTGAGAGAGTGGTTAGTGGTGAGGGTGAGTGGTGAGGGTGAGTGGTGAGGGTTAGTGGCGAGGGTGACTGGTGAGGGAGAGTGGTGAGGGTGAGTGGTGAGTGGTGAGGGTGAGTGGTGAGCGTGAGTGGTGAGTGGTGATTGGTGAGGGTGTGATTGGTGAGGATGAGTGGTGATTAGTGAGGGTGAGTGGTGAGGGTGAGTGGTGAGTGGTGAGGGTGAGCAGTGAGGGTGAGTGGTGATTGGTGAGGGGTGAGTGGTGAGGGTGAGCGTGAGCGGTGAGTGGTGAGTGGTGAGGGTGAGTGATGAGCGGTGAGGGTGAGCAGTGAGGGTGAATGGTGATTGGTGAAGGTGTGATTGATGAGGATGAGTGTTGAGTGGTGAGGGTGAGTGGTTGTTGTGAGGGTGAGTGGTGAGGGTGAGTGGTGAGGGTGGGTGGTGAGGGTGAGTGGCGGTTATGAATGGTGATTAGTGAGTGGTGATGGTGAGTGGTGAGCGTGAGTGGTGAGTGAGTGGTGAGGGTGAGTGGTGATTGGTGAGGGTGTGATTGGTGAGGATGAGTGGTGAGTAGTGAGGGTGAGTGGTGAGGGTGAGTTGTGAGGGTGAGTGGTGGTTGTGAGTGGCGGTTGTGAGTGGTGATTAGTGAGTGGTGAGGGTGAGTGGTGAGCGTGAGTGGTAATTGGTGAGGGTGTGATTGGTGAGGATGAGTCGTGAGTAGTGAGGGTGAGTGGTGAGGGTGAGTGGTGGTTGTGAGTGGTAATTAGTGAGGGGTGAGTGGTGAGAGTGAGCGTGAGTGGTGAGTGCTGAGGTTGAGTGGTGAGGGTGAGCGGTGACGATGAGCAGTGAGAGTGAGCAGTGAGGGTGAGTGGTGATTGGTGAGGGTGTGATTGGTGAGGATGAGTGGTGAGTGGTGAGGGTGAGTGGTAAGGGTGAGTGGTGAGCGGTGAGGGTGAGTGGTTGTTGTGAGGGTGAGTGGTGAGTGGTGAGGGTGAGTGGCGGTTGTGAGTGGTGATTAGTGAGTGGTGAGGGTGAATAGTAATGGTGAGTGGTGAGCGTGAGTGGTGAGTGGTGAGCGTGAGTGGTGAGGGTGAGTGGTGAGTGCTGAGCGGTGAGGGTGAGCATTGAGGGTGAGCAGTGAGGGTGAGTGGTGATTGGTGAGGGTGTGATTGGTGAGGATGAGTGGTGAGGGTGAGTGGTGAGGGTGAGTGGTTGTTGTGAGGGTGAGGGTGAGTGGTGAGAGTGAGTGGTTAAGGTGAGTGGTGAGGGTGAGTGGCTTTTGTGAGTAGTGATTAGCGAGTGGTGAGGGTGAGTGGTGAGGGTGAGTTGTGAGCGTGAGTGGTGAGCGTGAGTGGTGAGGGTGTGTGGTGAGGGTGAGTTGTGAGTGTTGAGTGGTGAGGGTGAGGGGTGAGAGAGTGGTTAGTGGTGAGGGTGAGTGGTGAGGGTGAGTGGTGAGGGTTAGTGGAGAGAGGTGAGTGGTGAGGGTGAGTGGTGAGGCTGAATGGCGAGTTGAATGGTGAGAGTGAGTGGTGAGGGGGAGTGGGGAGTGATGAGGGTGAGTGGTGAGGGTGAGTGGTGAGGGAGATTGGTGAGGGTGAGTGGTGAGGGTTAGTGGTGAGGGGTGATTGGTGGTGGTGAGGGTGAGTGGTGAGGGTGAGTGGTGAGGGTGAATGGTGAGAATGAGTGGTGAGGGTGAGTGGTCAGGGTGAGTGGTGAGGGTGAGTTGCGGTTGTGAGTGGTGATTAGTGAGTGGTGAGGGTGAGTGGTGAGGGTGAGTGGTGAGCGTGAGTGGTGAGGGTGAGTGGTGAGGGTGAGTGGTGAGCGTGAGTGGTGAGGGTGAGTGGTGAGGGTGAGTGGTGAGTGATGAGTGGTGAGGGTGAGGTTGAGTGGTGAGGGTTAGTGGAGAGTGGTGAGGGTGAGTGGTGATTGGTGATTGGTCAGTGGTGATTGGTTAGGATGAGAGGTGAGTAGTGAGGGTGAGTGGTGAGGGTGAGTGGTGGTTGTTACGGTGAGTGGTGAGTGGTGAGGGTGAGTGGTGAGGTTAAGTGGTGAGGTTGAGTGGTGAGGGGTGAGTGGTGATTGGTCAGTGGTGATTGGTGAGGATGAGTGGTGGTTGTGACGGTGAGTGGTGAGGGTGAGTGGTGAGGTTGAGTGGTGAGGCTGAATGGTGAGTTGAATGGTGAGAGTGAGTTGTGAGGGAGAGTGGTGAGGGTTAGTGGTGAGGGTGAGTGGTGAGGGTGAGTGGTGAGGGTAAGTGGTGAGTAGTGAGTGGTGAGTGTGAGTGGTGAGGATGAGTGGTTAGGGTGAGCTGTGAGTGGTGAATGGTGAGGGTGAGTGGTGAGTACAGTCAATATGCACTGCTGTAATCATAGCAGGTACCACCACCACAGTATGTACTGATGTCATCATCGCAGGTGTAGTAACGCTTATGACTCGTTGACACCGGAGTTGGAGGCACACTTGTTTATTTGAATACCAACTTTGTGACATACACAATTGAGGGGGTATCGGCCCCCTCACCCGTCTATCTGAGGACACACCTCTAGGCTAACCTTAGCCTGCCTCTGAGTCCTCCACTAATGGGCTAGGGGAGGCTATCTTGGCCCGACACTGGTCAGTCGGGCCCGGTACCCAGAGTCCAGACCAGCACTGGCTCTGGCTCTGGTACCACGCCACTGGCTCGAGCCTGCGCGGTCCTGATAAGGACGGCGTACCAGGGGGAGTCCAGGGCTCTATCTCAGACGTCTTCCGCCTCCTCTTCTTTAGCTAAACATCACTCCCGAGCCCCCTGATACATTCCCCTTTTATACACCCCCCTCCCTGAGGGGTGGGGCCCCGGGGGATCGTAACGTCCGAAGCGCGGACGTCGTAGAGGGCACCTGCCCGTGCACTGACGTAGCCCCGCCCACTGTGCTTGTTTACCATAGGCTGCCATGCATAACGGGCTCTCTGTAACAGCCCTACATCACTCCCCCCCACATAGCATGCAGCCGTCCCGGCTGCCAACATACAAAATTTGACAATAAAAGTGCCTTCACCCCCTGACGTGTGCCTCACTATTTTTGAACCATAACAGGAACCAGAACAAGACACAACAACAAGATGAGAAACAACCCGTCGCACCCCCCCGAATAAATACGAATTCCGTAAAAAAAACAGCTTATATACAACCAGCAGGGAACCCACCCCGCACACACAACAAACGGTGAACCCAACATATGTACATCCGAGGAGCGGGAAACACACCATCCACACAACAGCCAATAAACACAACAGCTATGTACACATTTTCCGGCCTCACAACAGTTTGCGCATTTTAGCGCGCGTCCTTGCAGCGGGCCCCTCACACGGGGTAACCCCGCGTGGCGGACCATCAGGTGGCGACTGTCCGTCTTGAGGTGAGCATTCCTCTGACTCCGCGTGACCCTCGGTATCCGCAGGAGGGGTGATCGGGCGTGAGCCCGTCACTCCTGATGCTCCTGAAGGTGGCACAGCCGGCAAGGCATCAGGTGAGAGCGACAGAGACGGACCCAGCAAGTCGGCCGACCCCCCACATGTTTGGCCACGCGCGTGTGAAGTGGGGTCGTGTACCGCAGCGAAGGGTTTTAATCTGGAGGGGTGCACGAACCATCGCCGCTTCCCCCACTTGATGCGCACGCACTGCGGACGTAACACCTCCACCACTTCCACAGGGCCCCGCCACGGCCGCACAAGTTTAGAGGAGGTTGCCAGTGGCACCTGGGGGCAGTGCAACCATGCCTTGTCCCCCGGCTTCCACTGCAGCATGTGCGCTCGACTCAATCTGAGGCGCTCATTTGCCTTCTGACGGAGGTCAGAGTTTTGCATTGCAGCATCCCGTGCCTCGGTCAATTTGTCCAGATTAAATTTAACGTGGTCAGCCAGATTAGTTTTTCCCTGCGGCACGGGGATCCGCAACTGGGCACGAACAGGCGGGTCTGGTTCTCGGCCGTACATGAGGTAAAAGGGAGAAAACCCCGTAGCCGCATGGGGTGCCATCCGGTACGCCGCCAAGACCCCCTGAATTTGTAGGTCCCAATCCGTTTGCGAGTCCGAAACTTGTTGTGATAACATGGACGAGATGGTGCGATGCAAACGTTCGACCATCCCGTCAGTTTGTGGGTGATATGGGGAGGTCCGAATTTTCTTTGTGCCCAGGAGATCGCAGACTTGTCTGAGTAGTTTACCGGAAAAATTTCTGCCCTGGTCGGTCAGCAGCCTCTCCGGAGCACCTTTGTCCAGGACATAACCCTGAACAAAGGCCTCCACGATGGCTGCTGCCGACTGGTTGGCCAAAGGCCAGGCCATAGGCCAGCGTGTAAAATACTCGACACCCGTCAACAAATATCTATTCCCTCTGGGGGTGGCGGGGAATGGTCCCAAAATGTCCAGAGCGACCAGCTCGTTTATCCTGGACACTTTGATCGATTGCAAGGGCGGGTTAGACTCCCGTGCCGGCGGTTTGCGTTGTGCACATTGAGGGCACGATCCCAACAAATCCCCCACATCCCTCGTCATGCCAGGCCAGTAAAAATCAAGTTGCAGCAAGGCGAGAGTCTTTTGGGTCCCCAGGTGTAGGAGGCGCTCATGAGCGGCCCATACCACCCTACCCCGCAACCCAGTAGGGACAACCAGCCGATGTCGACGTGACTTCCCGTCCCAATGCATTAGCAGACCTTGGCACATTTCCCATGCGTCGGAACCACCTCTTTTTCCCCCCGCCGCACCGCCAACGCGACGTCGCCACCCGAGGAGGGAGACATCCTCCATCTGGAGGCGCCCCCATTCAATGACGGGCAACCCCAACAGGGAATCTTTGCCCTGTTGTTCGATCGAATTAGGAACCATTGCATCGTCGTCGTTGGCGGCCGCCAAGACAGGTACCGATGTGTCCCCTGGAGGCCTGCAACGTCCAGACCCCAGGAGGCATGCACACTCGGAGGTGGTTTGCAAGCGTGACAGAGCGTCCGCGTTGGTGTGGCGAACGCCCTTACGGTATGTGGTTTGGAAATCGTAATCCTGGAGGACCTCCAACCATCGGGACAATTGTCCCGATGGCTGTTGGACCCTCAGGGCGTACTGCAGTGCCGCATGATCTGTGCGGACGGTGAAATGCCGACCGTACAGATATGGGCGATACTGTTGGACGAAATGGACAATTGCCAACAGTTCCCTACAGGTGACACAATACCGTTGCTCCGCTGGAGACAACACCCGACTGCCGTACGCAACCACATGTTCCACGCCGTCAACCACCTGGGAGAGCACGCCCCCAATACCCGTGTTGCTCGCATCGGTGTCGAGCAAGAACGGTTTTGAAAAATCAGGGTAAATCAGGGGAGGAGCGTTTACCAAAGCATCCCGAAGGGAGCAAAAAGCAGCCTCCTCCTCCTGACCCCAGCAAAACCGAACCCCTTTAGATGTTAAAGCATGTAGGGGTTTGGCGATAGTCGCAAAATTAGCGACGAAGCGTCTATAATACGACGCAAACCCAATAAAACTCCTAACCTCTCCCACTGAGGTGGGAGTCGGCCAGGAGCTTACACACTGCGTTTTGGCGGGATCGGTAGAAATACCTGAGCGCCCCACGATGTGCCCCAAATAACGCACCGACTCGCGTAACAAATGGCATTTTTGGGGCTTAAATTTCAAATTAGCAGCCCGCATCTTTAGGAAAACCGCCCGCAACCTCTGGAGATGTTCCTCAAAAGTTTTGCCAAAGACAATGACGTCATCCAAATAAATCAGGCACGACTCCCATTGCAATCCAGCCAAAACCAATTCCATCAACCGCTGGAAAGTTGCCGGCGCTGAGTGTAAGCCCATCGGCAACCGGTTGAATTGAAACAGGCCGTGCGGAGTACGGAAAGCAGTTTTAGGCTTTGAATCATCGTCCAGAGGAAGCTGCCAGAATCCCGAAAGTAAGTCCAATGTGGAGAAGAATCGCGCTCCCGCCAAGGCGTCAAGCGATTCGTCCATCCGTGGGAGCGGGTATGCGTCGGCAACCGTAATTTTATTAAGGCGCCGAAAGTCAACGCAAAACCGCAACGAACCGTCCTGCTTCTTAACCAGGACGATCGGCGCTCCCCAAGGGCTGTTGGAGGGAGAAATTATGTCGGCGGCTAGCATGTCATCAACAGCCGATTTGACATGGTCCTTTTCGGCGGGACTCAACCGAAAAGGATTTTGGCGTATTGGCGCGCTGTCACCCGTATCAATATGGTGACGCAGCAGATGAGTGCAGCCCAAATCGTATTTATCCCGACTGAAAACGTCGGAAAATTCCCTCAGTAGTGTCTTAAGACGTTGGCGCTCTAAATTTGACAGGTCCGTCGATCCCGCGCAAAGCGCCTCGAGCCACCCTTCATCGCTGTCTGAATGTGGTCGCGGTGCAGGGGCAGCGCCGACATGACTCGCGACGGGTTCCTCACAGGGCACCGGCGTTGCGTGAGCAAGCACGGTCCCCTGTGGGACCACCACCGTCTGCGAGCCCACATTGAGGACCGCGATGAAGGGTTCTCCATCCCCTCTCACTATGGTCTGGGCCGGGAGTAAATTAGGTCCACTGACCCCGGCCCTAGACGGTCCCAGCAAAACCCCTTGAGCCCCAATGCCCTTAGCGAAGGGCCGCCGAAGTCTCAAAGGAATTAACATTTGCGCCCCCGGAGGAACGCGCACCGTTCTATCTACGAACGCCGGCACCGTCGCGAACGCCGTCCGGCTCGTAGCGGGGGATGGCAAAAACGCCATGCGTCGGCCCGATGGGAGCTCAATGCATCCCTGGTCGATTAATATCCTAATCGGCATTTTGGCCAGGAAATCCGTCCCCAGCAGGCACGGAACCGCCAGCGAGGAGGAAACAAAAATCGGCCCAGATAATTTAATATCCCCGACACAAATTTGGGCTCGAATTTGTCCGATGATGCCAAGTGAACCCCCGTTAGCAGCAAAGAATGGCACATTAACAGGCATCAAAGGACGGCTCTGGGCAGGGAGAATGTTATAAATCAACTCCGAAATAATGGTCGCCGATGCTCCTGTATCGACCAAGATGCGAACCTCCACCCCATCGATGTGACCCACAACGGCCGACGACCCCGACGACGCGGCTACAACCCGATGGGCCAACACGGACCACTGGCTGGGTTCAATCTGAGTACCCAGAGCGGTGCGTGTTGGTGCCATGGTACGCGATATTGGCCCCCCCTTCGCTGCGGTGTTTAAGTGTGCGACGGGCGTGTGCGTGGGCCAAACGTGAGGGGTGCCGCGACTCGCCGGATTATGATGGTGGAGCTTGTGACGAGGGCCGGCGTCCCGTTGAGGTGTCGTCCCGCGCTGCCGAGGAGAGCGGCACCCCGAGGCGACGTGGCCCCGGATGCCGCAGTTGTAGCAGCGTGGAAGCGCTGGTGGCGACGATGGACGTTGTAGATGGCTTGAACCGGCCCGGTCCCCCCGCGCTCCCGCTCCGTGCTGCCGTCGATGGTTGATGGCGCAAACCTCTTCCGCCGGGAGGGTGGCCGCAGCGACGGCGCGCCCGCTCGCCGCCTTGCTGGCCTTCCGTCGTTGAGAGGACAGGTTTGCGTGGAGGAGACGGGCCGCTTGGAGGGAGCACATTTCTGCATCGTCCTGTGCGACAATGACGATGTCTAAGTCGTCCGCCAGCAAAAGTATCTTTTCTGTCACCATGGCGTCGATCCCCTCGTCGTCCATTCGTGGAAAGGCTTCCTTTGCCAGCGCCAGGAGGCTTGTACGGTACGCCAGGGGCGACTCCTTCGTCCCCCGCTGGCGATCGTAAAAGAGTTGACGACAGTCCGATGGTGGCCCATACACAGCGGACAGCACTTGCATCGCCTTCCGCAGCGTGGAACGCCTCTCCTTCGTTGCCGATGTTAGTGTGGCGAGGGCGTCGCTGTCGAGGAGTGCTGGCAGTGCTCGGAGAGCCTCGGCGTCTGTCCACTGTGCCATCTCCTGGTGAGCGAGGAAGCGCCGCTGGAAGCCGCCCCAGTCGCCCTCCTCGCCCACAAATTCTTTGAGCGGCGGCAGTCGCTGATGTTAGGCAGCGGCTGCAGAGGACGATCGCACTCCCTCGTCTCCCTCACTCGACTCAGCGTCGGCCCGAAGCAGCGATGGCATCGCCGGTCGCACCCGTGGTGACGCGGCAGGTACTGTACTCCCGCCGTTGGACGCGATGCTTAGAGCGGCCACGCCCTCAACAGCAGCTGCGGCGATGGCGGGAGTTTCAAAATGTTGCTCCGTTGAAATGGCGGGAAGGCGCTGTGGTCGTTGGCTGCTGTCGCCTCGTGGCGGTCCCGCAGCCCCCAGCCGTGTGATGTTATCGAGCATGGCGGCTGCGGCGTACAGCAGCTCGGCCAGCTTCGCGTGCGCCTGCCTCAGCCCCTCTGTCGACGGCTCCCCTTCCTCCAGCTGCTGTGGCGTGGATGCACCCAGCCCCGGCTGCTCGATGGCATCTTCAGCCGTCTCGGGCTCTCCAACTGCAGCGGTGTCCTCCGCTCCTGGTACTCCGACTCGAGTCGTCCGGCGTGTATCCATGTTCGTACTTTGTTTCACTTCTGACGCCAGATGTAGTAACGCTTATGACTCGTTGACACCGGAGTTGGAGGCACACTTGTTTATTTGAATACCAACTTTGTGACATACACAATTGAGGGGGTATCGGCCCCCTCACCCGTCTATCTGAGGACACACCTCTAGGCTAACCTTAGCCTGCCTCTGAGTCCTCCACTAATGGGCTAGGGGAGGCTATCTTGGCCCGACACTGGTCAGTCGGGCCCGGTACCCAGAGTCCAGACCAGCACTGGCTCTGGCTCTGGTACCACGCCACTGGCTCGAGCCTGCGCGGTCCTGATAAGGACGGCGTACCAGGGGGAGTCCAGGGCTCTATCTCAGACGTCTTCCGCCTCCTCTTCTTTAGCTAAACATCACTCCCGAGCCCCCTGATACATTCCCCTTTTATACACCCCCCTCCCTGAGGGGTGGGGCCCCGGGGGATCGTAACGTCCGAAGCGCGGACGTCGTAGAGGGCACCTGCCCGTGCACTGACGTAGCCCCGCCCACTGTGCTTGTTTACCATAGGCTGCCATGCATAACGGGCTCTCTGTAACAGCCCTACACAGGTACCACCACACTCGGTATGTACTGCTGTCATCATCTTCTTAGGTTTTTTCGGTAAAGTCACGTAGAAAGTAAAATAAAATAAAAACAAAAATCACGATTTTTGTTTTTATTTTATTTTACTTTCTACGTGACTTTACCGAAAAAACCTAAGAAGATGATTCCTTGCAGTCACGAAAGCTTCAAATCTAGAATTAATGCTGTCATCATAGCAGGTTCCACCACCACAATATGTACTCCTCTCATCACAGCAGATACCACCACGATATGCACTGCTGTAATCATAGCAAGTACCACCACAGTCAGTATGCACTGCTGTAATCATAGTATCTACCACCACAGTCAGGATGCACTGCTGTAATCATAGCAGGTTAGTGGTGAGGGTGAGTGGTGAGGGTGAATGGTGAGGGTTAGTGGTGAGGGGTGATTGGTGGTGATGAGGGTGAGTGGTGAGGGTGAGTGGTGAGGGTGAGTGGTGAGCATGAGTGGTGAATGGTGAGGGTGAGGGTGAGTGGTGATGGTGAGTAGTGAGGGTGAGTGGTGATGGTGAGTGGTGAGGGTGAGTGGTGATGGTGAGGGGTGGGTGGTGAGGGTGATTGGTGACGAAGAGTGGTGAGGTTGAGTGGTGAGTAGTAAGGTTGAGTGGTGAGGGTGAGGGTTAGTGGTGAGGGTGAGTGGTAAGGGTGAGTGGTGAGGGTTAGTGGTGAGGGTGAATGGTGAGGGTTTGTGGTGATGGTGAGTGGTGAGGGTGAGTGGTGAGGGTGAGTGGTGAATAGTGAGTGGTGAGGGTAAGTGGTGATGGTGAGTAGTGAGGGTGAGTGGTTAGGGGTGAGTGGTGGGGATGAGTGGTGACGGTGAGTGGTGAGGGTCAGTGGTGAAGGTGAGTGGTGAAGGTGAGTAGTGAATTGTGAGGATGAATGGTGAGTGGTGAGGGTGATTAGTGAGGATGAGTGGTGAGTGGTGAGGGTGATTAGTGAGTAGTGAGGGTGAGTGGTTAGGGTGAGGGTGAGTGGAGACAGAGAGGGTGAGTGGTGAGCATGAGTGGTGAGTATTGTCAAAGCCCGGTGGGCTTTGACAATACCTTAGTATCTGTATATATATGTAAGGTTATTAAGAAATATATTTTTCACCCGGGCAACGCCGGGTACTTCTGCTAGTGGTTCAATAAAAAGGAGAAGCATGGTTAAACTCATAAATAAGAAGAAACATTTTACATGAAAATAACGTTTTTATTTTCACTTACCTTGAGTCGACCGGTACACAGTTGTTGTGCATCACGACAGATGCTGGGACTCATTACAGCTTGTGCAGGATCGCTTCGCTGAATAAAACAGTTCCGCGATTTTTTCATAAGTACGACCGAATATTCGCAAGGCGGGTGGCTAAAATTAATCACTTTTTTTGGCGATTCTTTTATAAGTGCGGGATGTTCATCATAAGTCGGATATTCGTATCTCAGGGAGTGCCTATATAGTGAATTATAACCTGAAGCAGAAGATTAGCAAATCTGATTTGTAACGTTTATCTTTACCCATGTGTCGATAGTTCTATCTTAATCTGCATTTGTACATCTACAACCAGACTGCTTAGAGACCTGGGAATTAACGGCCAGAGCCAGCGTTCGGCAATCAGAGCTGTATCGGAGGCGGCAGAAGGCAGCAGTCAGTGGCTCTGGATGAAGAGGAAAGACCCCAGCTGGGCCCCAAAGTGAGAGGGCCAGGAGGTATGCAGTCAACAATGCTTGACTCAGGGAGGAGGACGCCCCTGCCATGCATAGTCCCATGGGATGTTGGCTATCAACAACAAGGCAACTCCTATGACTAATTGGGAATGGGACGCAAGCGTAGGATTGATCACACTGTCGCTGGCCGCCTTTGGGGAGGGTGTATAGTATGAAAGGCCGAAACACCCTAGGAACCAAAGGTTCACTACTGACGATGCACTCCCCAAATTTCACCAGGCTCACTGTTCATGAACTCTTGGAAGTGCTTGCACAAAGGATAGTAACATATCATCCTGTGTTCTTTGGAATCTGAATATCTGGATTTGTCCAGTGACTGCTGAGAAAGATCAGCTGACAACAGGGGAAAGTCCTTGTGGCAGCACGGAGAGACGGCTGACATGAGGGAATTGACCCCACTGGGACAGTCATGGGCTAGCTTCCCATTTCTGTAGTTTCCCATGCTTCGCAGTATGTTGGAAACACCCGCTTTAGCTACAGAAAGTCAACATACGAGAATACCCCTAGAGTCTGCGAGAGCGGGGGCGGAAGATGACTCATCGACTGACAACATGGTAACGACTGGACCGGAAACGACTACGAGTAATGAGAGCACAGCACAAGAGAACACCACAGCAACTGTCACAAGTTCCGCTGCAACAGCAGGCCACAAACAGATGCAGGTATGTGTCTGTGGTTGGAGGAAAGTTACATCACACCATGGGTTGAGGATCCACCAGGGGAAGAAGAGGTGTTTGGGTAAAGAGAGACAGAGGCCTCGCATTGATTACTTTCTGCGAAAGCGATCAAATCAGTCGATTGAAGCACAGCAACTGGACGCAAACCATAGTTTGCAATGCATCAGTACCACTGTCATGGAGGACGTAAACTCAAGCACCGAAGTAACAACTGAGGTGGAACCAACAACAGGAGTGGAACTCACCCAGCCTCCCAGACCTGCAGTCGAGAGGAGACTACCAGGGCACAGACCGTATGTGAAGTGGCCTGGCGCCAGTGACAAGAAGTTGTGGGAAACAGTGAATACTGACCTTACCTTGACCCTCGAGAAACTTCGAGGCACAGTGGAGAAGAAGTTGGAGAGGATGGGGGACATCATCTATGAGTACGGGGCAGAAAGCTTTTGAGTGCAAGAGGCAAAAGGCGGGAGAAAGGTTCCAACCCCACCAGTTTCCAGGAGGCAACAAGAAATCAAGCGCCTCGTTCAAGAAAGGAGACAGCTTAAGAAACAGTGGAAGAAAGCCTCGGAAGTGGAAAAGGAGGGCATAGAGGCACTTCAGGCTGACATCAAAACCCGGTTGGCATCCCTCCGTAGAGCAGAGAACCTACGGAAACGCAGAAGGAAGAAAGAACAAACTAGAACTCGATTCTATAAAGATCCCTTCAAGTTCCTTAAAAGTATCTTCACGAAGGAAAAAAGTGGAGTTCTAAAAACAACAACGAAAGACCTAGAAGAGCACCTGAGAACAACAAACTTTGACTCAAAGCGACATGAACATCTGGCCATCCCATCAGATATCCCACTTATTGAACCCCCGGAACATCATATTGAGACCAGCCCTCCGACATGGAAAGAGGTGGAAAACACAGTTCGAAGGGCAAGAACAGCATCAGCCCCGGGGCCAAATGGAGTCCCGTACAAAGTGTATAAGAACGCACTAGACGTCCTGAGGTTCCTCTGGAGGCTTATGAGAACAGCTTGGCAAAAAAAGATAATACCCAAAGTGTGGCGTAGGGCAGGCGGGGTCCTGATCCCTAAGGAGAAGGATGCAGTGAACATCAGCCAATTCCGCCCAATCTCCTTACTGAATGTCGAGGGTAAAATCTTCTTTAGGGTCATTGCCCAGAGGATGGCCGAGTACCTGCAAAGGAATGCGTACGTCGATACATCTGTACAGAAGGCAGGAATATCAGGGCGCTCTGGCTGCTTGGAACATTCCAGCATGATCTGGCACCAGATCCAAATGGCCAAGGTGGTAGTCTTCCTCGACCTCGCCAATGCATTTGGCTCTGTGCCCCATGAACTCCTGTCGTCTGCCTTCAGATTTTTCCACATACCGGACACCATCACAACCCTGGTGAAGTCGTACTTTCAGGATCTGCAGTTCTGCTTCACCACCTCAGAGTTCACCACATCATGGCAATGCCTGGATGTAGGTATAATGGCGGGATGTACAATTTCTCCATTGGCATTCCTAATGGCAATGGAGGTTATCATCAGATCTTCAAAATGGGTTGCTGGTGGACAGCGAGTCGACTCTGGTTTTCGCCTCCCTCCACTCAGAGCCTACATGGACGACATTACACCATTGACCACCACTGTCCCATACACCAGGAGACTGCTCAGAAAACTCGAGGAGAACATCAGCTGGGCCCGTATGAAGATTAAACCATCCAAGTCACGCGGCATCTCGATTGTGAAGGGAGTACTCTGTGACCTGAAATTCTTCATCAGAGATGACCAAATCCCAACAGTGTCTGAGCAGCCGGTAAAAAGCCTTGGAAGGTGGTATGATGCAAGCCTGAAGGACAAAGACCAGGTGCAACAGCTGCGCAAAGACAGCAGTAGTAGCCTACAGTCCATCGACAACACCCAGCTACCTGGAAAGTTAAAGGCCTGGTGTCTGCAGTTTGGTCTCCTACCCCGGGTGTTGTGGCCCCTAGCAGTGTATGAGGTTCCAATCTCAACAGTGGAGAAGATGGAAAGAGGAGTGACGAGCTACTTAAAGAAGTGTCTCGGAGTTCCACCACCATAGGCCTCTATGGAGATGGTGTCCTCAAGCTGCCCCTCACCAGTCTAACCGAGGAATTCAAGTGTGCAAAAACCAGGCTCCAGATGACACTGAATGAATCTCGAGACCCAGTGGTGAGCAACAACGCGCCGACCTTGGCAACTGGGCGCAAATGGAGGCCAGGAAAAGCAGTCCAGGAGGCAACAGCAGCCCTCAGACATGCTGACATTGTGGGTCATGTTCAGCAAGGGAGAGGAGGCCTTGGGCTAACTAGCCGTGCTCCTTGGAGAAAGGCCACTGCACCAGAGCGGCGGAAGATGGTAGTGCAGGAAGTACGCCATCAGGAGGAGGCTGCAAGGTGGGCCAAGGCAGTCTCTCTTGCCAAACAGGGACAGTGGACTCGATGGGACAGTGTGGAGAAGAGGAAGATCAGCTGGAAGGATCTGTGGGCCATGGAAGCGAGGCGGTTGAGCTTTTCCATCAGACCAAAATATGACGTCCTTCCAACACCAGTTAATCTTCACCAATGGTATGGTGAAAATCCGGACTGTGCCCTCTGTTCCATGCCAGCCAACCTCAGGCACATTCTCACCGGGTGTAAAACAAGCCTCACCCAAGGACGCTACACTTGGCGTCACAACCAAGTCCTTAAAAACCTTGCGTCCGCCCTGGAGGACAAGCGAGCTGCCACCAACTCCCTACCACCCCCAGCAGCATCACACCCCTTACGGACGACCTTTGTCCGCGAAGGTGCTAAACCACCGAAGAGCGGCTCTACACCAATAGAGCGAGACCAGCTGCGCTTGGCCCGCGACTGGAAAATGCTAGCTGACATTGGCCGGCAACTTGTGTTTCCTCCGGAGATCGCAACCACCACCCTAAGACCTGACATGGTGCTCTGGTCCCGTTCGCTCAAGAAGGTCTTCATCATTGAGCTCACAGTACCCTGGGAGGTCTCAGTAGATGAGGCTTATGAGCGAAAACATCTGCGCTATGCCGATCTATCTGCCGAAGCACGGCATCATGGCTGGAACACAGAAGTCCGACCAGTGGAGGTGGGCTGCAGAGGTTTTGTGGCAACATCTACAACCAGACTGCTTAGAGACCTGGGAATTAAGGGCCAGAGCCAGCGTTCGGCAATCAGAGCTGTATCGGAGGCGGCAGAAGGCAGCAGTCAGTGGCTCTGGATGAAGAGGAAAGACCCCAGCTGGGCCCCAAAGTGAGAGGGCCAGGAGGTATGCAGTCAACAATGCTTGACTCAGGGAGGAGGACGCCCCTGCCATGCATAGTCCCATGGAATGTTGGCTATCAACAACAAGGCAACTCCTATGACTAATTGGGAATGGGACGCAAGCGTAGGATTGATCACCCTGTCGCTGGCCGCCTTTGGGGAAGGTGTATAGTATGAAAGGCCGAAACACCCTAGGAACCAAAGGTTCACTACTGACGATGCGCTCGCCAAATTTCACCAGGCTCACTGTTCATGAACTCTTGGAAGTGCTTGCACAAAGGATAGTAACATCTCATCCTGTGTTCTTTGGAATCTGTATTGAGGGACTGCTTTGTGTTGTCTTTGTGTGGTCTGGGACTGTTGTTTGCTGATTTACCCCAAGCTTGCATTTGGTGTTGAAACATCGACAGGGGATTTATGTACTTATGCAATTTGTACTTCTCTACTGCATTTATTTCTACGTATTTATTTTTGGAGACTTGTTTACCACCTTTGCTTTACTTTGCACGCCTATCGTTGCTTGTGCTGTTTTTTGTTGTAACTTGCTGACCCGCCTCTACTTGATATCTGTAAAAAAAAGCTTCATAGCTCATCTGATTTATGGATTCTAAATAAGGATTGTGATTCACACACAGCCCAGTAAATTTGCAATAGTGGGATTATTCAGTAACCATGCCATTATCTTTGGCATCCATCATATGAAAATATCAAAATCACCTCAGAAATTCGTTACAAAACAAGTATTTTAAAAGTTTGACCTTCACTGAGAAAAATTATCTTTTTTTTACATATATTTAGAACCAGTTCCTAAAAATGTTTGACAAACATGCCTCCTTAAAAAATCAGCATGAAAGATGATCGTTCACCACGGTTTGATCTGAACATTTCTGAATTTATAAAACCGAGATATATAACCTGGAATAATGCAACAACATCAAAAAATCTCCCTTGATGGGGTTATTCAGAAAACACAAAGAAATAGATACACTCTCCAAGTACGAAATGCAACATTTTCTAACTATCAATTTATTCAAAATTTTCAAAAATCCAAGACCCTTCTGGCAAACATTACAATTGAAAATAAAGGACACACCAACCCTAAAAATGTTGGTAAAAGTAATCGTCCATACTTCTCGATCAGTCCCACATCTCAACTGGATGTACCCCAGACGATAGTATAAATCAGGACATCATTCATAGGAGCTCACAAGTAACCTGTATATGCATTTGTGGCAAATCTCATCTATTAAAACCTCACACACATCTTCAAATTCTCAATTACTGAAGGTACATTTCCAAGAGAAGGCCAGTATATAAAATGCCTCCAAATGAGACCCTAATAATAAACAATTCCTAAAATATTCCAAAAATACTTAAATCAGAAATAAACTGCTACCTAAAAAGTAACAATCTCCAGCACAGTAAGCAGTCTGGTGTTTTAGGGGATTACTGCACCACCACAACAATGATGGATTTATTCAATTTTCTCTTCAGTAACCTGGATAAAGGCCACTACTGCTGTGTATTCTTCCTCGACTTATTAAAAGGCTTTGATATTGTTGGCCATGGTCTTCTACTCACACGGCTACACGACTAAGTCAACGAAAACATGGGACCCTTCTTGCCAGTATCAAAGTATACGAATAGGTGTTACCCTTTCTGGTAATAAAACAGGTGTTAAAAAGTTCAAACACCAAACAGAAACATTTTGCAAGGCATCATGTCTGCATTAACCACACATACTTGTGGTGAACATGTTCGCCTTTTGGCATTTTCTGGTCTAACACTGGTTGAAACTAGACCCTAAAGAAGGCTGTCTGTAGTATTGACCAATCATTTTCAAAGACAATGCATATATTTCCAGATCATGTTTTTGTTTGTGTGTTCACCACAAGTATGTGTGGTTAATGCAGACATGATTCCTTGCAAAAGGTTTCTGTTTGGTGTTTGAACATCTTAACACCTCCTGTTTTATTGCCAGAAAGGATAAACCGTATTTTTATACAATAGATCAACTACGTTTTTAAGACAGTACAATAAACTGGTTAAATAGTTACATATCAGACCGTTCTCAAAAAGGTCCATAGTGATTACATCTTGTCCACAATTATTGAAACAACAAAGGGTGTTCTGCAAGGTTTCGTGCTGGGTTGAATTCTGTCCCTTATACTCAAAACAATATTGGGCTAAACTTAAATCACTCAGACTTAAATCTCTTTGCTGATGACACTGTCATGCTAGTCTCAGACAATTCTCCAAATGAAGTCAAACACAATCTCCAACATAATTTCGACTTAATTCAATATCAATTGCCATTTCCAAAATTGCTCCTAAATCCCAAAAAACAGTTTTTTGTTGTTACTCTTTTCTTCAAAGAATTTGCTTTCCTTACCTTCACCTATTGTGGATATCAGAAACAACATTATTGAACAAACGGAGTGCTTCAAAATACTTTTATTTACTGATTGATTCTAAACTTACATTCTAACCCCATATTGATTACATCTCAAATACAATAAAAATGTGTTTGTGAAACAGAAACAACCATTGTTGTCCCATTCCATGGCGCCTGCAGATGTTGAAGCTATCATGCCATCACATTTGACCAGCTACTAATGACGCACTAAACAGATAAAACCCACTTTATCATTCTGCTCTTCGATTTGCTCTGGATTTCCATACACGTCCCACCATTGTGACCTCTATTTAATATCCAATCTCACATCACTTGATTCAAGAAGAAATCTACACGAGGCCTGTTCATCCATAACATCTTTATTGACAAATCTTGCTATACTTAGCGACTTTATCAACCCCATTGTCAAACCCAACAAAATAAAGAAATCCACCCGAATGCCTTTTAAAACTATCCCGAGAACAAGAATTGGAATAGGTGACAACACAATTGCCATTGCAGCTCCAACGTTTTGGAGCAACCTTATTTCCTCCCTTCAAAAATACCCTGATACAGAAGATTAGTTGCAGATACAGCCACATTCGCAAATGTTTGTTTTTACTTTGAACCTTACCCGTGTATCGATCCAATTCGCACGGTTGGCTATTTATGGTGCGAAATAAGTTCAAAATATGTACAGTAAATATGTTCAATGTTTTTTGTGCAATGTAATTGAGGGACCATGTGTTTTCTTAGTGTGGTTTGGGACTGTTGTTGTTGTTTGGCTGCCGTGCCTCAAGCTTGCAATTAGTGTTGACAGATCGGCAGGAATGACGTATGGATGTTGAACTTCTTTTGCACCGTATGTCGCCAACCGTGCAATTCGGAGGCGCGGGGATGAACAACAAACGAAACACAAAAAACACTTACTTGTGTGCAATTTATACTTATTCATTTGCTTCAAGTACACTAAAACCATGTATTTGTTTTAGATATGTGGATGACACTTTGGGTGTCTGTCCTCATGGTAAAGATACACTTAATGAATTACTAAATCATCTCAATTCGCAAAACCCAGCCATCCCGTTCCCCATGGAAATGGAGGTGAATAACAAGCTCCCATTCCTGAATATTTTTCTCGGACAAGGCCTAAATGGTAAAATAACACACAGCGTTTACCAAAAGGAAATGCACACTGATGCCTATCTGAATGTAGATTCGCATCATCACCCCACACAGAAATCCTCTCTCCTTAAGAAGCTCATACATCGGGCTGAAACAGTTTCAGATGGTGAAAGTCTGAGGAGAGAGGTTAAACATGTGAAAGAAGCGCTACGATTAAATGGCTACAATCAAGCTCAAATTAACAGAGCATTGAATGCCAAATCAAGATCGAACAGCAATACTGCTGAAAGCGATCAGGTTATTCAAATATATATATATAGCGTGAGTAACTGACAAATTAGCTAGAGTTTTGGAAAAAGACCGGAACCAGGTGGATTGCTTCACTATTCTGGCAAATTACCCGATGATGCTGGATGCAATTACCAGCGAAACTTCGTATTCAAAATTGTAAATGTTATGGATTTACTCTCCAACACACCGGTGGGCTGAAGTAGTACACTGAACTATACACTACACTACTATACACTATACAAGTAACTAATTCGCACGTTGTTTTAGTGACGAACCTTACTGGCTGTGTCGGGTGGTGGACAGTTCCAACACATTGACACTTACGTGATCTAACCTCAAAACCTTTATTATGGATAATATTGGTCGCAAAAGCCTACGTTTTAAACTGACTATCCATCATCTTTCTTCTAACACTAAATATCCATCTCTTAAATCCCTCTAATCTCAGTAAATCTCAGGATCTCGGCCTCGCTGTGCGCTGCGTTGCACCGCTAGTCGAGTAGATAACCTTGCGTTCAATAAAACCTCGGAGCCAGGATGAACGTCCAACTCCAATCGTCATTTATTGATTTTAACAAGGTAAAACTGGTGAGAAAACACAGATACAGCATCTGTTATAATCCGGAAACACCAACACAATGAACACCACAGCATCAGAACATTGTCTTAGATAACAATAAATCCTGGACGGACCAGGCCCCTACATTACCACTGAACACCTAGACAAGAGCACAAGCCGGTGTGTTGCATACAGGCACATCGTGTATTCATCCCACTGCACCCCAAATGTACACCATTACACATAACACTAAACTGTGGATGAGATACTTCGTCATCTTTACTCTCAGGATCGCAACATAGCCACCTGGGCACAAGTCTGACTCGACCTACTAAATCACAAGTAACATCCACAATAAGGAAAGTCGCAGGCTTCGTTGCTTAATAGGCCTCGTATTTACTACAACAACTTAACGGCACCATAAAGGCATTTACATCTATGTAACGGTCATTCCAACATTACAACAGCATTGCCAATATTATAGGAATATAAACAAACTTACAGACAATGCTTCTTAAGCTCCCACAATGGACAAGTGCGGCTATGGTCTCACTGAGATGCGATGCGTGCCGCCATCTTGAATTATCAGTAAGACGGCCGATGCCCGCGTGTTTCACTGAAAATATAACATTGTAACTTCCTGGTCACGTGACCAAAATTAGCATAAAAAAACAGGAAATTCTTGTGTACATACGCTCCACATCTGCCGTGAGGCAAGACACTCCCCGTCTGGTATCTAGGAGATACCACCATTTATTTCCTATCTTATAAACAAGTGTATAACAACTTCAACGGGTCAACTTATTTGCCCATATCTTTACGAGAGAGAAGTAGTACTATCTCGACTATGGGCCTGATGAAAGTTCTTGCGACACCTTGCTTCGCAATCATAACCTCAACCTTTCGAACTTTTCCATCGGCACTTGGAATCGACTTGAGGATGCGGCCCATTGGCCACTCATTCCGTTTGGCTTGGTTGTCCTTCAGTAGGACGAGATCACCTTCTTGGATGTCTGGTCTGTTATACTGCCACTTGTTGTGCACTTGGAGTGTCGCAAGATACTCGTTTTTCCAGCGATGCCAGAACGTGTTTGTAAAGCTCTGCACTTGTCTCCATTGGCGTCTGTAGAGGTCTGCAGTTGCTGGCCTCCTCGGTAGGTGCTGTGAGCACGTCTGTCTTCTGGGTAAGAAGTGTAGTAGGAGTCAAGATGAATGGTGACTCTGGGTCAGTTGAGACGGGGATCAGGGGTCTTGAATTAATTATGGTTGAGACCTCAGCCATGAGAGTGGTTAAGACCTCGTGAGAGAGCCGTGTGGACCCGACATCACATAGCATGGAGTCAAGAATGCGGCAAGCAATCCCGATCATGCGTTCCCAGGCTCCACCCATATGCGAAGAGTGGGGAGGATTGAAGATCCATGTGCAGCCTTGGTCACTAAGGTATTTCCTGACAGAATCATCTTTCATATTCTCCGTATTGATCTTAAGCTCTTTACATGCTCCAGTGAAATTGGTTCCACAATCAGAACGGAGTTGCTTGGCTGGCCCTCTGATGGCGAAGAATCTCCGGAGTGCATTTATAAAGCTCGAAGAGTCCATGGACTCGATGACTTCGATGTGCACTGCTCGTGTACTCATGCAGGTGAACAGCACTGCCCAACGTTTGCTGTTCGCGAGCCCTCCTCTGGTGCGGCGGGAGATGACTGTCCATGGTCCGAACACGTCGATCCCTACAGAGGTGAAGGGAGGTTCCACACTGAGTCGATCGGCTGGGAGGTCTGTTATTTTCTGTTCTTCCTGTTTTCCACGTAGCTTGCGACACCGGATACACTTGTGGATTGTGCTGGCGATGCACCTCTTTGCTCCAACGATCCACAGCCCTGCAGATCGGATTGCTCCTTCTGTGAAGTGCCGACCTTGGTGCTTGACTTTCTCGTGGTAGTGGCACACAAGTAAGATTGCGATGTGGCTCTGGCTTAGTATTATGAGGGGGTTTCGTTCATTCTCATCTAATTTTGCATTCCCTAGCCGACCACCGATCCTGAGCAAGTCGTCTTTGTCCATTCTGGGGTTTAGCTTCCTGAGGGTGCTGACCCTAGGAAGGTCTTCTCCCTTGTTGATGGTCTTGATCTCACTTGCATAAGCTGCCTGTTGCACACAGCGGAAGATTGATTTCCTTGTTCTGGAAAGCTCGTCTTCAGTGCGTGGCACTGTGCAGTGATGCCATCCATTGCAGCTATCAGTGGTGCCTCTCATCGGGCGGTGGAAGCAGTCTACGATATGCGTTAAATGTGCTATCGCTCGCACGAGCGTCGTCCATTTCGAGAAATGTTCAAAATGGTGTGGATTCAGTGGACTTCTTGGTAGCACATTTGTTACGAAAGTTGTCACTTGAGGACGAATCTCCTTGTCTGACTCGGGCTCTACGAGTCCAATGGTCTCCTTGGTAGTACATGGGCCACTGTCATGTCGTAAGAGGAACGCTGGACCCGTAAGCCAGATGGTTTGCTTCAGGAGAGATGCAGGGATGGACCTAGTTGCGAGATCTGCTGGATTATGGTCAGTTGGAGTGTTATTCCATTGCTCCGGCTGCGTTGATCTCCTGATGCGCTCCACCCGGTTGCTGATGTAGGTGTAGAACCTTCTGGTTTGGTTGTTTATATAGCCTAGTACGACCTTACTGTCCGTGTAGAACTTGACCACATCCAGTTTGACATCCAATTCGTCTAAGATCAGTTCCGCCACATCTGTAGCAAGAACAGCTCCGCACAGCTCGAGCCTTGGGATTGTATGTTCCAGTTGTGGGGCCTTGCCGTGGAACGCTTTCCAGGATTCCCACTCGGATGACAGCTCTGAGTCGAGGAACGGAGAGGCAACGGTCACAGCGACCACCGCCACGACCACCAGCAGAGCGACGAGCAGTAGCTTCGACTCTGGCTTCCTCTTGTCAGTCAGGACTGGCTTGGAGAAACGTGGAGGAACAAAATCCAGCGAAGACGGTGGATGTACGAGGGAAGTTGTGGTCAGCATGGTGGTTTCTTTGTACGTCTGCACGGTACAGCCTTGACTTCTCTCGCCGAGTTTCTCTTTTAGCGTGAAGTGGTTGGGGCACGGGTTGAAGAGCGACGTGCGTCCATTCATGAGCACACTCGTTCTGAATGTGCTAATGTGGTCTGGTTTGTGTGTTCCATTGAGACAAACGTCACCTACGATGACCCCTCCTAGGTCAAGTCTCTGGGCGTAGGGAGCGTCGTGAGGTCCATTGCGTTGATTACGAACCTTGTGGACTCTCAGCATGTCCCTGCCGAGCAGAAGTAAAATTTGTACCGCGTGATCCAATGGCGGGATGAACTCTGCTATGGGTTTCAGGTGTGGGTGGTGATGTGCAACTTCGGGTGTGGGAATCTCACTCCTGTCGTCCGGTATCTCATTGCACTCTGTCACCGTAGGAAGGGCTAGCTTCATGGTGCTATCTATGGTTTCCACCATGAGGCCGCTCGCTCTTCTTCCCGCTGTCTCCATCAGTCCTGAGCATGTTCTGAGCGTGTATGGAAAGGAATTCCCACCTACGCTTAGATGATCAAAGAACTTTGACCTTGCCAAAGACCTGTTGCTCTGGTCATCCATTATGGCGTACATCCTTACTGCCATTTCAGGATGTCCTTTGGGATACACTCGGATGAGGCATATCTTTGAGCAAGATCTTCCTTTGAAGCCTTCTCCACAGACTTCTGTGCATTTGGTTGTGATTGAGGAAGTGAGTGCGGCGGTCTCGCCTTGCTCCCCGCCGTGCTCTGCTTCGGGATCGGAAGCCTTAGTGCCACTGGGTTTGGAGTAAAACGTGTGCAGAGCAGTTGCGTGTTTGTCGCTGCCACATTCCTCACACTTGATATCTGCCTTGCAATTCCTTGCAAGGTGGTTTGTAGAAGCACAGCATTTGAAACACACTCCAAATTCTTTCAGCATGTTCTTCCGCTTTTCCAATCGCTTCCTCCTGAACTCACGGCATTTCTGGAGGGAGTGAGGTTAATCATGCAATGGGCATTGCTTCTCTGGATCTTCTATCTTCTTCTTTGTGGTGGTTGCCTGGACGGAGTTTGCGAATGTCGTAGGAGAGACCTCAGTCTTATGTACGGAAATTGGCACTCTCGCTGTTCCTCGTTTCGCCATTGCCCTTTCCATTTTTGGGAGATCTGGACTGGAAATCCCCATGGTGCCAAACATGAAACTCGGGTCATTTCTCGTCTTAGCCAGGTTGCGGATAAACTTTGAGAAAAAAGAGAATGGGGGGAATGCAACCTGATGCTCTGACTTGTATCTTGAACCCGCTGTTTTCCATTTTTCCTGCACGTCAAATGGCAATTTCTCTACGATGGGGTTCACGCCATGGTAGGTATTCAAGAAAATGAGACCTGGTAAGTAGGGGTCAGCCTGGGCTGATTCGAGCTCCATCAAAAGATCTCCAAGCTCTCGTAACCTTTTATTGTCCCTACCAGAGATTTTTGGAAAGTTCTGCAACTTCTTGAAGAGAGCCTTCTCAATAGTTTCTGGGCTACCATCGCACTCCTCAAGCTTCTCCCACACCGCATGCAGGTTTGAGGTGGGGTCGTCAATGTTTGCTGACCGGATCCTCTTTGCGTACTCTGCAGATTCATTTCCTAACCATTTCACCAACAGGTCGAGTTCTTCACTTGCAGAGATGTCTGCATTTCGGATTGCATTCCTGAAGGTAGATCTCCAGGCTCGACAGTTCTCAGAGTGGTCATCAAACTTAACGAGTCCTGTGTTGATTAGTTCGCAGTGAGCCAGGTACCTAGCAAAGTCCCCTAGTCCTGCTGATCCAGGGTGTGTCCATACTGGTGCTTGTGAGGTGGCATTATTGGCTGTATTGCCTTGCATGCCGTCATTTGGGATGGCGTTGGACTGTGAGCCCAAAGGGTTTTGATCACGTTGGTTGGATCGCCTTATGTGACTATCTGGAATGTGGGTCTGACTTGGTGCATCCACGTCTGACCCCACGTGCGCGACGCTGAGTCGGCGACTAACTCTCAGGGCAGGATATGCATTTCCACGATTCCCGTAGACAGCATTCATGCTCATTCGGTGTGGAGATGGCGATGCCTGAACGTCCACCCTTTGTTCAGTATCATTTGGTGGAGAAGCATTGATGCATTGTTCAGACCAGTCCAAAATATTTTTTCTGGTGAGTTGATCACGGTCCTTGACAGGTATCTGAGTGCCAAACTCACTCCAATTCTCTTCCTTATCCAGGTTGGCTGCTGCCTCGAGCACCTCTGCCTGGGCCCTTGCAGCAGCTGCTTCCTTTTTGAGTTGTAGGGTGCTTAACTTAGCATCCAGCTCAAGTTTCTTCCGTGTGGTGGTAGCCACTAATATACTCTCTTGCTCTTCAAGCTCTGCTTTCCTCCGTGCGGCAGTAGCCGCTAATGTACTTGATTCTTCTTGTATGCACGCCTTTTCAATTAGCATGGCTTCCTCTTCAGCCATGTAGGCAATACGGGCGTTTGCTGCTTCTGCTGCTGCGCATGCCTGAGCTGCTGCCATACTAGTAGATGATGTATTTGAGTGTGCTGAGGCTTTAGATCTTGTGGTGGACCTGGATGAGAAAGAGTGCTGAGATCGTGTCTCTCTTAAGCCCTCCACACGGTCCATTGCATCTTGTATCACTGCCTGCACATTATCATCGAGCAGTTCGAAGAAGTGCTCTTGCGTGCGCACTCCCTCAATGCCCTCATCTGTTTTCATCTTCATCAGGAGGGATATGTATTTGTTTGCCAGGAGCTTGTAGCTTGAGCTGCTCACCTTCACTCGCTGGATGGCCCGCTGAATTGAGGCCACTGTGTCTGAGATGTTTGAAGCTTCAGATATATCTGCTTCAGCCTGGTCCCATGCCCTTTGTATCCTGGCATCAAGGTCCTGCTTCTCAGCATCATAGCTTTCCAAGGCCCGTTGTGTCAACCTGACCTCTTTTTGGGGCCTTGAACTCCCTTGGTCCTCTTGAGGCAGGATGGGAAGTCCTGGATTGCTTAAATCAACTTCTTCAGAATCTCTCCCTGCTGAACTGTGGCTTTCCATGCTGTGATGCTTGCAGTACGATTTTAATGTAGACTCGTTGCAGAGCTCCTTGCTTGCTGCAGGCTGACTGCTTGAGAGCTCCTTGCTTGCTGCAGGCTGACTGCTTGAGAGCTCCTTTGCTTGCTGCAGGCTGACTGCATGAGAGCTCCTTGAAGCATGTGTTTTTACTATCTCGGCCTCGCTGTGCGCTGCGTTGCACCGCTAGTCAAGTAGATAACCTTGCGTTCAATAAACCCTCGGAGCCAGGATGAACGTCCAACTCCAATCGTCTTTTATTGATTTTAACAAGGTGAAACTGGTGATAAAACACAGATACAGCATCTGTTATAATCCGGAAACACCAACACAATGAACACCACAGCATCAGAACATTGTCTTAGATAACAATAGATCCTGGACGGACCAGGCCCCTACATTACTACTGAACACCTAGACAAGAGCACAAGCCGGTGCGTTGCATACAGGCACATCGTGTATTCATCCCACTGCACCCCAAATGTACAGCATTACACATAACACTAAACTGTGGATGAGATACTTCGTCATCTTTACTCTCAGGATCGCAACAAAGCCACCTGGGCACAAGTCTGACTCGACCTACTAAATCACAAGTAACATCCAAAATAAGAAAAGTCACAGGCTTCGTTGCTAACTAGGCCTCGTATTTACTACAACAACTTAATGGCACCATAAAGGCATTTACATCACTATAACGGTCATTCCAACATTACAACAGCATTGCAAATATTATAGGAATATAAACAAACTTACAGACAATGCTTCTTAAGCTCCCACAATGGACAAGTGCGGCTGTGGTCTCACTGAGATGCGATGCGTGCCGCCATCTTGAATTATCAGTAAGATGGCCGATGCCCGCGTGGTTCACTGAAAATCTAACATCGTAACTTCCTAGTTACGTGACCAAAATTAGCATAAAAACAGGAAATTCCTGTGTACATAAGTTCCACATCTGCCGTGAGGCAAGACACTCAGTCTGGACAATATTTCTAATTTCACTTTAATCTCCAACCTTGTCTCTAATCACACATCTCTATCTACAGTACATCTCATATCTGTTGTCTCGGTCTTTCTTTCATCTCACTGCATCTCCGTTGTTTGTAATATATAATTAAACAAAACATATAAACGGAGGTATTATAAGTCTGCAGCCTGTTGTACTTTGTATATTCGTCATTCTATTCTGAATGTTTTTTCTATAATCATCAAATAGTATACTTTTTCTTATAATGCTAACATGCTTATGTTCCCACACAATACAAAATTTGTGTTAATTGTGAATTGTTGTTGGCATTAACTGATGAATACTTACTGATATGGCTTCACACTCTCATTGGTCGAAATGTTCAGTTAATTATGTTTTTATACATATTTCATCTGAAAATCCAGCTAGAAAGTTTAACTCCAGGAATCCATCAATATGCAGAACAGATATGTTCCTGACAAGTTGTCCATTCGTTAGAATTCCAGATATCTAGCGCTATATTCCCATAGACTTCCATTATATAATTGGAGATGCTTACTCGCGGAAAAAAAATTGTCCCGAGGCCCAAATAATTAAATAAAAACACGTTTCAGAATGCAGAAAGCATTGTTAAAGCATATATTTAATGGAACATCGAGAATTGTATGACAAAATATTAATCATACTCAACAAGTTGTGGGAAATCAGTACAGCACAAAATGCACGCTTGGCCATACTCCTTACGTGCCTTGCTCACTCACCCCCAAACCCCCACAATGTAGAATTTAACGTTACAAAATTCCGTTCATGCGAATTGAACAGAACATAAATTTAATGTTAAGATAATTGTTTTTTTACCCTTTTATCTGACAACTAAACTAACACCTTTTTTTACAAGGAGTCATGTTTGCATTGGCCACAATACCTGCGGTTGGAATGCAAACAAAAATACAACTCTGATAGTGTATGCACTGTCCTTGAAATTGATTGGTCCACACCCGAGACAGCTTTTCTTAGAGCCTAGTCTCACATGGTGTTGGTCTAGGCTACTGGCAAAGGAGGTTCCAATGGTATATATGGAATGTGTTCCCTTACATATGTTAAGTGATCGCGAAATTGCACATATAGAACGAGGGACGACTGTGCATATGTATGTTAATGTTAATCCCTGCTCCTGTGTTTTAGGATATGTCACTCCAATCCCAATTCCTGATGTGTCAAGGTGTGGATAGCCTGTGGTACGTGGCTGGAATTGCCAATCGTCTGGCGCGGTGTGAGCCCAACAGAATAGATCTACGCGCCTTCGTAAGGGTTCGGAAGTTCTTAGGCTTCATTAAAGCAACCTCTGGCCTAGAAGCCTATCATCAAGTATAACTTACTGCACAGAGCAAACCACATCATGAGGTATGGAAGAGAACGTGGGGCAATTTATCAACGAATTCACTTTAAATTGGTCACCTAAATTTGAAGTTGATCAAGTCAGTAAGTGCCGATTGAACATAACACTTAAAATGTATTGTATGTTGATCATATCCAATATACATTCGATATTTTACAATATTTAAAAAGAAATGTGTATTGCGTACTGCTATGTTACATGTGGTGTGGGGCAACTTTTTTCCAATGGCCATAAAACTTAAAAGTGCAAGCCAATAATTCAAATAATTTTATTTTAAATCAGTAACATTTAAAAAAATAACTGAGGTAATAATCTGTTGCTTGCGTCAATGTGACGTCATTTGGCGAGCCGTGTATCACGTGTGCGATAAGTGGAGGTGCAGGGACACAGCAATAGCCATCGGTTGGGGTGGTTCGTCTTTATTCTGTAGACGGGCCACATGCAGCGCTTTCCACCGGGGGGTAAGTTAGCGCATTCCCGATCTCACACACATCTTGAATCAGCGTCACCTCAGCCACGAAGCGGTGTTGTTTGTGATTACCTTCAAGACACGGGGAAATCCGCCACCATCTGATAAAACTATTCACGTTTCGCACACTAGTTGTTTTAACCCCCACTCTTGGTTATACTTTTGGTTTCTGGAGTTCAGTGTGGAGCTCCAGGGCCCACTGCTGCCCTCTAACCAGACCCATCGCTTGTGAACTCACCAGGTGGGCCTCACCCGCCACCTCCACAGTCCACCAGGTGGCGCCCCACACCGCCACCACATCCCACTCCATGCCGGACACCACGACAACTCAACGACACCCACAGTGCACAACATCCACCATTGCAGTCCACTGATGCTTCACCCACAGCGAAAAAGTTCTCTTCCACAATTAGGAGGTGGCGCTTGGTGGCAAGTGCTGTTAGCGAGCACTTATGAAGGTTGACACTGCACACAAAGGGGTGCGTAGCCAACACCGCCTTTGTCTCCCCAGTGGTGACGTTTACACATCGCACCAGGTACTCACTTGAGGCCGAGTCGACCTAGGGGAGGCCCAGGACCGGTTCAGATTATTCATTATTGGAGTTGGCTATGAGCGGGAATAGAACTCGGGTCATCGGGTTCGTAGCGCAGTGCGCTAAACCGCAACACTACAGCTCTCTTCAGGTGTACAACATATTCACGTGCACTACCACACTACATCGTGCAGTGTAGGATCTAACTCGGCGTAAATCTTGGCAGTCCTCAGTGGGCTGTTGAGTAGTCTCTTCTCGCCTTCAGTCCCCACTTCTGCTGTAACGACTGATGCTGCTGATGGAGCTCGCCTGCACTGCCGATAGTGGCCAGTTGTCACCGGCTGCCATTCCTTCTCTGGGCTCTGAGCTCTCCTCTCCACCCCTAGCCAATGGGAGCGCAGTTCCAGTATCAGCCATCACGCCTGGCTGCCTACCGACTTGCTGCAGATCAGTCCTCTGCACACGGTTCCAGACAATCGGCTGCCTGATTTCAAAAGCATGCAAAAATCATCGACCAATGGTGAACGTGCAATTAACCGCCTGCGTGTGAGACGGGTCTCTCCACGCGTGCAAGGTCCACCAATCGCGAGCAAGGTGCTCAGATTGCTGCTCCATGAGTCATAGTCGACTGCTGAACTCGTGCGAGTTTAGCAGATCACAGCTCACCCAAACCTCATACTACGCACACATCTCTAATTAAGGGGGTTTTGTTTTACTTTACCACGAGACAATCACTGTTCGTGTATCGCAGCCATCTCACATCTCAGTGTCAGCGTGGTCGATATTCCGCCCCCACTCTGAGCAGTTACCTCACCACGCAGCAGTGATCAACTACATAAAGTGCATTAGATCGCGTGGGATTTACATAATATGCAGGATATCGTTAAGGGGTTATGAATATGCGTTTATTTGAGACGTTATAAGATATGATTGTTACATTGTCAATGAGCAGTAGTTCAAGACATCCGACAGAGTGAACAGACGCAGTCTGATAGAGCCGTAATACTACGTAATCGCATTGACCAACTACGGTAATTCATCGCCTCACGTTACAGATGCGTTCATAAAAGCGATTAATGACTGGAAGCATTCACATTACACGTCCCACGTGATGCGCTAAGCAATTAAGGCTGTCTGCGTTAATAGAGATGATTCACATGAAGATTGAGATCTCAGAGTGCAGTTATGTACACGTGTAAACCGCCCGTGCATCCGTGCGTTTGCCCACGTGTTCAATGCAGCTATGAACAGCAGTACATTGCGAGTCTCGAGTACTGTAAATTACCAATGTATTTCTATAATATATTCCCATTGTTTTGCTTGAAGATATAGCACTGAAAGGTTGTAGGTCTATATCTCAGCAGAAAATTTCAAAAACAGTTTTTTGGTATAATGTGTAAGTCCCACGTACTGTTTTGTTACGCGTAGATCCATAGTTTACATCATTCGTTAAATAAGGAGCCCCTCAAAATTTAAAAACATGTTTAATTGCAACGTGGGACCATTGGAGGCATTTGAAATGGATTCCTTCCAAGTTGTTTGGAACAACAATTAACATATTAAAAGCAGTAGAGAGGCAAACGACAAAGGCAATGGCAATGCTCCACGCGTTGGCAGTAGGTTGTGTCATGGCAGATACGGAAGCGGAGCGAGAGATGAGGCAGCGCACCAGGTTTGTGGTGAAATCGCTGCCTGATGAAGTCCAACGCAGTCTGAGTGAAGCATCACCAGCCGGTGTCCAGTCCGCACGAGAAAACGCTCAAGCGTGGAGCTTTAGATCGGCCAGAACTTGAACACTACATTGGCACGCGAACATTACATATATTTGTCAACGTGATCATCTCGCAGGGTGGTGGAGGGTTCTTGACAATCATTTTGACCAAAAAAACTGCAATGTGGTCTAACTCAAAATGAAACATTGTACGAATGCATCATACAAACGCATGATTTCTGAACCTTGTAACATTTAATCTTTAAAATATTAATTTACACTGATTCTGATATTTGATTATAATATGTGGGTATGATGGTGTTAATTGCTAAATGCAAATGCTATTCTTGTATGATTATATTGGGAATAAAGGATGTTCAAAACGTTTCAGCAAGCAGCCCCTTTAATGTCAGTCAGACAGACACTTGGATGGCTGATCATGAACGTTCAAGTGACAGTGTCAGGGGCGAGCGATGGGCGAGAGCGGTGGTGTGGGCAGAGTAATGGAGATGGAGGTTTGTATTGAGGTGAAATAAAAAAATAAGAGTGTACACACACACATTGAATTGAGAGTGACGCAGCATCCTTTAGTACAATAACAAGGAAGATATCTGGCAGAATTAGTTAAACAAATAGGGAGGGGGTGATCATTTCGTACCTAGGAACGCAACCCAATTTTACCCATGAGGTTTGAATGCTGTTTTGCCCAACGCGGTATTTTTCACAAATGTTGGGTGAGGTCTGCCTGGACATCTAATATTGTATTATCTTCTGCATTACTCTCCTTGCAATGAGACTACAATCTCTTTAAAGTTCTTCAATAGCAGTTCACTATATGCAAATCTTAATTAATTATTATAAATGCGTATCTATGATTCTGATAACGCAGTGTAATTATTATCATTATTTCGATGTCCAATCACCCTTACTTTAGAAATAGTTTGGCAGGAAATGAAATGTTTCAGAAAAAGTAAGCAGGCACGGATACTTTTCATATCACGATATTTTTTATGACCATACAATACATCGTGGTACAGTCGTATCATGAAAGTGCCAGCAGTAAGTGGCATCTTATATAAACTTAATTGTTATTTTACCAGGTAAGGCCCACTGAGCTACTAAGCTCTTTTTAATAAGCGACCTGGTTACAGATGAGAGTTCAACCAAGTGGCTTATCATGTGGAAATGTATAGCAGGCAAATACTACTAACACATGTTTCTAAATGTGGAGGGAAAAACCAGAGAACCTAGAGAAAAATCCACGTGACCACGGGGACAGAGACATACCAACTCCAAATATACAGGCATCAGGGTCGGGATCGAAGCCAGGACCTCTTGTATACCAGGTGATGTTAACATCTCTCCACCGTGGAGACTTCATCCTAGTCACCCCTTTACCAATCCGTGCTAACCGGCATGGTGAAGTACGGTCAGACAACCTCCGTGATTGACGCTGTGTAGGAAGTCCTTAATCCCGTAAATTGTCAAAGGATTGTGAATGGTAATTATCAATCATTAATAAAATTAGCTAAAGATACATGTTATGGAGAGAAAACCACACACAGGCTTTAAGTAACTCCCAGTGCGAGTTGAATCATTGGTTTTAAAATTCGAGCTAAACGTGAGCGCAGCCTCCTTCACCATGAGGTCTGGAGGTCACACCCACGTGTGTTAAGTCGTCACAGTGGTCACGGCTCCGAGGCTCGCCAGGGCTCAGTAATTCGTGGAGAGCCCCTCAGGCCGGTACACGTTGGGGTCACCCCCGTTGCGTCCATGCCGGTTGGCTTCCTGGTCGGCAGCCGAATCCTTCCCGGGTCGCAGAGCCTCCCGGGCGTCACTGGACACAGAGGTGCAGCAGTGGTGGTGATGCAGTGACTCAGATCGAACAGGGAACAGACAAATACAAAGATCCACCGTATAGCCTCGTAACAGGCTGTGAGAGGTTGTTAGCGAGCACCTATTAAGGCCGGGATGATACACGAGGGGGTGGGCTGGCCAGCACCACGCAAGCCCGGCCGCCTTTGTGTCCCCAGTGGCGACGTTTACACATCGCACCAGGTACTCTTTTGAAGCCGAGTTCACCCAGGGGAGGCCCAGGGCCGGTTCAGATAATCGTCACTGGTATTGTCCGTGAACACTTTTCAGGAAATTATAAAACGAGGAATTACTCTCCTGGTTTCTCCCACCCCACTAGACAGCTAATTTTTGAGTTATAAAGAAAACTAATTTCTATAGAACTGCTTTTTGTGTTAAGTTTATTGTCCTTCCCCCGCACCTCCGATTAGCAAGGTTGTCTAAGTACGGATGAAAAAATTCAACATACATATATACAGATAGTTGGACTAACCCTATCGCAGGACCCTCCTCGTGATGAAGACTCTCACTGGGGATGCCGTGAGGCTCCATGGTGGTCGCATTACTCACCTAATCACGGCCGCAGCAAAACGCCCACCCGGCCCTCTTTGGGCCGCTTCGTAGTTCCCACGTGCATGGAAGTATTTGTCCGCTCCTTTGTGGTTGGCCTTCTTCATGTCCTGGTAGGCTCTCATCATATCTCTGGTACCTGTAGGAGGTCAAAGCACAGAGGAAAAAACAAAGCCAGTTGCTGGAGAATGGCCGATGGGGACTATGGGCTTCGCTACATCATTGATGCAAATGCAACAATCAGATCGTAACTCACACGACGACGCTTGGACATATATATAATTATGCAAATTGGTGACCGTGGGAAACATTCTCCATGTAGTACTGGCTCTGTATTGATTCAGCAAAGTTATGTGTGTGTGTATGTGTGTATATGTGTGTGTGTATATGTGTGTGTGTGTATATGTGTGTGTATGTGTGTGTGTATATAGTCCGGCAAAACAACCTCCTACCTCCTCGCGGTGCCGGACGGGCAACACTGTCGTGGGCAGTGCTGTAGGGGGAGGGCCAATGCCCATTGGCCTCTCCCCTCATGGCGTCTGTGACCACCACAGTGGCTAAACGGGGGCTCTGGACGGGTGCGAGGGGCTGGTAACCCCTCCACCTTCAATTAACCACCACTAAACCACGAATTAAACATAAACCTGTAACTAATAAGCTTGTGCCGGAAGCCCCGGGGGGTCAGGCTTCTATGACGTCTCCTGGCCAAACCTCATTTGGCGGAGCCAGGAGATTGAATTTTCACCCTCGGGGCTCCTCCAGAAACAACGAAAAACCATTGCGGATGGCCACGTGGAATGTTCGAACGCTCACTGCGGAGGAGAGGCTGCCACTCCTCTGTCGGGAGCTGGACCGGTACCGCCTGGATCTTTGTGGCATTCAGGAGGTCCGGTGGACCGGTTCTGGATCCTGCCACCATGAGGGGTGGACAGTCCTCTACTCGGGGCAGGAGACTGCCAAACAACAGGGTGTGGCTCTTCTTCTGAACAAAAGAATGAAGGGGACGTGGGAGCGTGGCGGTGAGGTGTGGGAAGCTGTAAGCCCCAGGATACTTTGGGCTCGCCTTCCCATCAATCAGAGGCGAGGAGTGGTGGTCGTGGTTACTTATGCCCCCACCGAAGACGAACATCCGTGGAGGGATGCAGGCAAAGCCGATGAGTCAGACGCTTTCTATGACCTCCTGTCACAGGTGCTGGCTAAAGTGGCCACTCGGGACAGAGTCATCTTGTTGGGTGACTTCAATGCCCGAGTTGGTCATGATGCTGGCACCTGGTCTGGAGTGATTGGAAGGCATGGGCCAGATCAGCTCAATAATAACGGTAGGAGGCTGCTAGATTTTTGTGCAGCCCATGGGCTTGTAATTACCAACACGCTCTTCCGGCATCGGCGCATCCACACAACATCATGGATACATGCCGGGTCCAAGCAAGAACATCTGCTGGACTACATAGTGACGGACCAGCGGATGCGAGCCCATGTCCTTGACACCAGGACCTACCGTGGAGCTGATCTGCCCTCTGACCATCGACTAGTCATCTGTAAGATGCGCCTGCCATTTTTCCACTCCGGTGGTGGGTGTACACCCAGGACCCCATTCAAACCAAAAGTGGCCTGGTCTCAGTTAGCTGATGAAAGTTGCAAGCGAGAATTTCATCATCGCTTGCAGCTGGGGTTGGCATCGTCCCCTACTCCACCTGATGTCGAGGGTAAATGGGCGAGGTTTAAGACTGTGACTCATGCAGCTGCAATGGCTGCTTTGGGTACGCGGTCCAGACCTCCCCAGAAACCCTGGCTGACAGAGGAGGTGTTCAGGTTAATTGAGAAAAAGCGACAGGCCCACTCTCATCGCCTACAGCATCCCACGTCAGAGAATGAGGAGGTTTACCGCAGCCTTCGCTCGGAGGTTCGGAGAGCCGTAAGGCGCTGTAAGGATGGGTGGTGGTCGCGGGTTGCTGAGGAGATGGAGTCTGCCTCAGTGGCCCGCGATCACAAATCACTATTTAACTCCATCAAAAAAGTAACCTGCAGCGCCACACCTATTACCATCATTAGAGGAAAAAACGGTGATCCAATCTCCGACCCCCAGGAACAGGTTTGCAGATTTGCTGAGCATTTCTGTGAGGTCCTGGGGGAGGGAAAATCTCTCAGCCAGGAAAACATCATGGCACAAAGTGGGGATAACCCTGCTGAGGCTGCGGTGCCTCAAATATTGGAAGAGGTCACCCCCTGTGAGTGGCTGGCTGAGGTGCCAGCTGTTGAGGAAGTACTGAGGGCGATCCGGAGTCTGAGACCAGGGAAGGCACCGGGCAGAGATGATCTCCCAAGCGAAATGCTGAGGGAGGGTGGCGTTTGTGCACAGACTGCCCTATATGACATCATAACAACAGTCTGGACCACTGGACGGGTTCCGCAGGACTGGAAGGATGCCCTGGTGGTCCCCCTCTTTAAGAAGGGGGACCGTACCGACTGTAACAACTACAGGGGCATCTCACTCCTCAGTGTGCCGGGAAAGGTCCTGGCAAGGATTATTCAACATCGCCTTGCTAGGCACGCTGAGGAGAGGCTTGCGGAGCCCCAATGCGGTTTCAGGAAAGGGCGGTCCTGCACAGATGCCATATTTTCTGTCCGTCTGCTACAGCAGAGGTGTAGAGAATTCCAAAAAGACCTACATCTCTGCTTTATTGACCTGGTCAAGGCCTATGATACCATCAGTAGGACTGGGCTCTGGGTTGTTCTTCGTGCTTTCGGAGTCCCTGACCCTCTGCTCACGATCATTAAGGACCTTCATGATGGTGAGCGGGCCCGGGTAAAACTACGTAGCCGGGAGTCGGAGCCTTTCCCTGTACACCTTGGGGTGCGACAGGGATGTCCTCTGGCTCCCACATTATTTAACATCTATTTCGACTGCGTAGTTCGTGAAGCCTTCAATAGCTGTACCGGGGGAATTTCCATTTGGTACAGATATAATGGGAGGCTGATCGACGCCCGGGTGCGATCAAGGGATGGCTCCCTATTGGTCAACCACGTTATGTATGCCGATGATTTGGTAATAGCTGCTCATTCTGAAGAGGAGTTGGAGACGCTGCTGCTGAGACTGGAGCATGCCACTAAGAGGTGGGGCCTTACCATCAGCCCCACCAAAACTAAGCACCTGCCTGGGTATTTTGTACCATCGGACACTCCACCCCCACAACTCCCAATTGGTGATGGGGCAGTTGTGGAGAGAGTGGAGAGTTTCCCATACCTGGGCAGTGTGCTTATGACCGGCTCCAGTTTATCAGCAGAGGTCTCACTCCGAATCAGTCGAGCGGCAATATCTTTTCATCGGTTGCGTAACGCTGTGTGGAAGCTACCTGGTCTGTCGCTCCGCACGAAGCTTCAGGTCTTCTCGGCCACGGTCATTCCCTCCCTTCTCTACGCTTGCGAAACGTGGACCCCCCTAGTGGAGCATCTTCGCCGGTTGGAAACATTTAGGCTGGCCTGCCTACGATCCATCCTGGGTTTAACCAGGCTGGATTGTGTGAGGAGCTCACAAGTCCTTGAAAGATCTGGGCAAAGTCCCATCAGTGAGCTCCTCCGGCAGGCAAGGCTGCGTTGGCTGGGTCATGTAGCCCGCATGCCCAGCCACCGCATGCCTAAACAGCTTTTGTTCGGCCGGATCGAGGGGGCTAAACGGGCGCGGCACGGGCTGGAGAAGAGATGGAGTGATGTGGTACAGGAGGATGTGGAGCTGAGTGGACTTGCCGATGACTGGTACCAGCGGTGTCAAGATCGGCCTCAGTGGAGGAGGCTCGTGAAGGACGCTACTGGGCAGTTGGAGGCAGTCGCCCTCCAGCAACAACGGAGGGCGGAGGAGCAACGCTCACAACAACGAGCGGAGCGCCGGGTGGCTAAAGCACAGCAAGTTGGTACAGTAGGGGGCACAGGTGGTGCATCAGCCAGTCATCTCGGTCATCTCGGTCAGTCGACCCGTGGCACCTGGGTCTGCCCCGTGACCTCCTGCCAGCGGGCGTTCGACACTTCACGTGGCCTCAAGGTGCACATGGCCTGGCACAAGCGTCGTGGTGACGTCACCGCCACTTAGTGGCGAATGGCGGTTGTTGTTGTTGTTGTATATGTGTGTGTGTGTATGTTGGGAGCGGTAGTGTAGATGGTAGCGTTGGGCCTCCCTAAGGTCGACTCCGCTGCGAATGAAAACCTGGTGCGATGCGTAAACATCGCCACTAGGGAGACAAAGACCGTCGGGCGTAGTGCTGCCACCCACACACTCGTGTACCCTGCTGACGTGCTTAGGTGCACTTTCCCCTCCAATCGTGGAACTGTGCCTACCCACCCGTCTGAGGGTTAAAGCCGGTGGGTGAATGTGGCTAATTTCTCATCACTTAGCAGTGGGCTGGCGGTGGTGATGATCGTTGATCATCAGCTCTGGACCGAGCGACAGCAACTGCAGCACGAGTAGACTTAGGATAATGGGTTACATTAGCGCCCAGCCGTGATTAACAATTGGTCTGTGTGCATGCACCGGTCTGTACGCCCCAGGTATCTGTGTGGTGATTCTATCGATCTCCCTTTGGATCTGTGGTCCAATGTTAGTCTATGGGTCTATATATGGTCAGTCTATGGGTCTACGTGTGGCGAGTATTTGCTTCGGTGTGTGGTGACTCTATGGGTCTCTATGTAGTGAGTCTATGGGTCTTTCTGTGCCCAGGCATGCGCCTCCTACCTCCCACAGCCTGTGAGAAAAAGTTTCCATTGGCAGTGACGATGGTCAGAGTGAGGAGGAGCAGCACGGAGAGGATGGAGACCTTCAGCATGGTTGGTGCGATACACGATCTGCGGCCAGGGAGGGTGGAGACACACGAGGAGCAAAACATTGCGCGTCGCATTGACGCCCCGCTGACAACTGCAACGGTGGAGTAAAGGCCGACATCGTCGGTTCCATGCTCACCTTGCACGATGATGAAAGCAGACAGTGAATCGCAGGAGCAGAACCAGCCCTGATGGCCAAACAATGATCACAGTGAGCTTTATAGCTTTACCCTCTCCCAGTGGTGTTGGACTTTGGCAATGATCCCGCGTTGACCCTGCACCTTTCCGTAATGTCGATCAGCAAACATATTGATTGTTCGTAGTTCCCAGCAGTGCTCTTTTTTTACCGAGTTCAATATTAACTCTGGGACTGTGTGGTGAGTCTGTGGGTTTCTGTGTGAGTCTATGGGTCTACTCTGCAGACACGGGTACCGCTCCTGCTGGCAGTCAAAAACAATCACTCAGTGCAGATTGACAATATAATTGTCACAGAATGCTTCCATAAGAATCGTTTTTATGGCAATAAAACAAGTGCTAAGATGTCGATACACCAAAGAGATAACTTTTGCAAGGCATGAAATCTTCATTAACCAAACGTACATGTCGCAAAACATGCAAACAAACACGCTCTGATAATAGAGGGAATTGTCTTTGAAACTGATTGGCTTACACCAGAGACAGCCTTCTTTATGGCCTTGTCTCACCAGTGTCAGACAGAGAACGTCAAAAGGCGAACAGTACAAAAGCAATTCAAGTATCAGAGCATTTATAGCTCGGGTTGAGCAGCTATACAGTTTGCCAAAAGTACGTGTGGTTACTGGAGTTTTAATGCTTTGCAAAAGTTTTTTATTTGGTGTTTTAACATCTTATCACCTCCTGTTTTATTGCCAAAATGAAGAAAACCTATTCTTATTTTTCATTCTTTTGATACTGCCTAAAAAACGTCTCTTAGATAGAATGCTTCCAAAAGTCCATCCCCGTCCACGTCGTAGAACCTGGGGAATAGATGGTGCGGAGTTCTGGCACAAGTCCTGCAATAGCAGAACAGGGAGAAGTGGATACGTGTCATCCTCAAGGGTTGTAGCAATCGGGCAGCAGTGGCGTCTCTAACATTTTAGGCAGAAGAAGCTGCGCTCTGGGTCAATGGCAAACATGTTCTTTTTACGACACTCTGCGCCTCCCCGACCCAATATGGCAGAGTAATCTCGGTAACCAAAACGTGTAATATAAAAATAAAACTTTACAGCACCAGGGTGTCAGGACCTAATTTAAACCGTATCCATTACATACAACGAGCAGGCAATGTGCGGATGACTGGAATAGCTGAAAGCCCCACTAGTGAAGGTTATGCCACGGTGGAGTTGCCAGCAAGGACACCAACACATTTCAAGCCAGACCTGCGAGCAACATTCCGGATTGGTGTCTGGAATGTGGTCACAATGAACGGGACAGGATACTAGGAGGCAATCGTAATCCAACTGGCCAAATATAATAGCATAATCGCCGATATCACGGAGGAAAAGACCCCACAAGAAAAGATAAAGCCACTGTTGATGGCACAACCATCCTGCATTCCGGATGTCAACATCGCGTTTGTGTGGTCGCACTCATCAGCATGTTACCTCTCAATCAATCGCTTGTATCATGGACACCCGTTTCACTACGAATCTTGCTGGCCAGGATACAGTATCGACATGGACATCTATCGGTCATTGTTGTATATTCATCAACTGAACGGTCAAGCGCTGATGACAGAGAACACTTCTATGATCAAAAAAGTGGCTCGCTACTTTCTATCCCAAGACGTGACACAACCATGCTCCTTGGAGAGTTAAATGCCGTTACAGGCACCAACCGAAGCGGCTTCGAATCTTTCACGACAACATTGACATACGTCTGTCCTTCTGTTTTCGGCTCATGGTATCGTAGATTGAACATCCACAGACAAACTTGGATCCCATATGATGGTCACACAACTAAAAAAATAGATCATATCTTGACCAAGGACAGAATCATCTTTAAGTCATACCGGGTTTTCCGTGGAACAGAGGCACCTGCTAACACTGACCACAGGCTGGTTGTCGCACAAGTTGCCCTTCCCAACACCCACAACACCTTCAGCCTTTAAGCAGTATGATGTCAAGAGACTCAGCGACAGCCTCGATACTACAGATACATTCTCCAGGGCAGTTGAGGCTTTATTGGCAGCCTCAACCATCTCTCCAGAAGATTTTGATGTCGAATGTACCTGGTCCCATGTACGAGACTCCATTGCACTGGTTGTTGAAGCTATGGTGGGCCTCCGAAAGCCAGTCTGTAAACCCTGGCTATCTGATGCCACCTACCAGGCTGGTTACACCAAGGAACATCACAAGCTTCAGGGAATTTTCATAATTTGAACAACAGATGACCAACAGAAGTATCTGAACTCACTGGATGATGAAGTTGAGTCGGGACTGTTACACAATGACATGAGGACCGCTTTATCTGTCATCAAATACTGCCAATGTTCCTATCACTAAATAATACGGCTCTATCTTCTTGGTTCTTTCGGTAAAGTCACGTAGAAAGGAAATAATAAAATAATAAAATATAACATAATAAAATTATTCTCACGACGTTTCGGCCACAACGCAAGCAGCCGTCCTCAGGTGAAGAACAGGTCTGTCGGAAAGACAGCGTCTGAATGAACACCACCAGGCTTGGAAGCGTATATTTAAGCTGGATTGGAAGGGGGAAGAGCGCCTTGACAAAGGAATTTGCATATCAACAGGAATCTAGCATATTTATGGAAATGCAGATATGGGATTATTCACTACTTGTGGAATGCATAGGAGGTGGGGGGGGGTCAAAGTCATATTATGCCCGTGCATTATGCAGGATTAGCAGCATCAAAGGGAGGAAGGTAGGGTTAGCATTAATAAAGGGAAGGAATGTTAAAAGTATGGAGCTGCAGCAACTAAACCACCACGTAAAAAACGAAAATATAAACTACATCAGTATCATCAATATACTAAATATACTCTCCAATAAGCTGAGCTACTAACAGTAAGTCATACATTACAATTCTATGTCGCAAAAAGTATAATATGCCTCCAGCTAAACTACGTGACTTTACCGAAAAAACCAAGAAGATTAATCCCTGCAGTCACGAAAGCTTTAAATCGAAATACGGCTCTACTTGCTCATCAGTGGAATACGTCTTCACACGATGGCCTGAACATTATGCAGCATGGCTGAACCACCAACCAGCAGATGCTTGTCCTGAATTGGCAGACACTGCAACTGCAAGCAATTCTGACTCAGACTGTCAAACCAACACAGACATTCCTACATCAGAGGAAGTTTGGCATGCCGTCATGAAGCTTAAAAAATGCAAATCAGCTGCCCTAGATGGTATTTCTCCAGAACTTTTGAAAGGTGCTCTGCATCCTATCAGTAGAGGGTAACATCAGCACTTTAGGAAGGTCCAAATGTCCAGCAATGTATCTGCTGATTGTTACTTTGTATACAGGGAAAGGATCCCGTATGGCATGCTGCAATTATAGACCTATATCCCTACTTTCAGTACCAGAAAAGGGTTCTGCACATGTACTTCTAGGCAGGCTGCAACCATTCCTGACAAAACACCATCGCCTATAGCAATCAGGATTCACAGCTGGTCGATCTACGATGGATGCTGCGCTTGCACTCTGCCTACTTGCAAAACTGCACCGTCGGTTCCATAGCCCATTGCATGTCGCTTACATTGGTTTCAAGGCATATTTTGTATCTGTGGATGGATCAGGTCTCTGGTCTGCCTTGAGTGGAATTGGGTCCCTGGCATCCTGATGGACCTTGTGAAAGATCTACATCCAGGCAAAAGCGCAAGGGTTTGTGTCGGGTCCGGACTTTCGCCACAAACTGAGACCACATTTGGAGTACGTCAGGGATGCGTCCTCGCACCGGCACTCTTTTGCTGAGAAGCCTAAAACATTCGTACCAATCCTCCAACATTTCTATAACAATGTAAGAAAAATGGACTAAATGCTTAAGGGCAGAACACAAAAGAACATAACTTGGGTTCTGGACCTCCTGGCTATGCATGATGAATGAATACGTCACAAGTGTAATAAAAGACTTCGTCAGGCACTGCTGGTCTCCGTTTGTCTTTTATTTAGGTTCTTTCTCCACACCCCGCTGGTCTCCTCCGCAGACCAGCGTCGTCTCGCGCGCGCCCTGCACGCGCTTCCTCGTCAGCTCCTCCACTCTTCCTCACACCCCGCTGGTCCTGATCAGGGACCACCGTCTCCTCTCGCGTGCCACGCACGCTCCTCCGTTAGCTCCTCCACTCCCGCACTCCGCACACCGCTGGCCGACGGCGTGCTGAGGTCCTTCGGCCACGTGGCCGATGGCGCGGATCTCCTCTCACCACCCAACGTATATAGTTTCAAGTGATGACCGCTAGATGCCTCAGCGCACAAACAGCCCCAAGCCTCAGTCACTCGCAAGATGGCGACCCCGCAACACAAGGCGTTTTGTGTTCTGCAGTTCAGCAAGGCTTAATCCGTTATTGCAGTGCGTTTCAACGGCGTTTTGGCATTGATCCGCCAATGTCAAAGAGTATAGTGGCAGAAAAGACCGTGTTTTTGCACCACCATGAGCGACTAATCTGGATGATCTCAAAAACAGAATCACGGCAGCGGTGACTTCAGTGGAAGAAGACACTTTGAGAGGCGTTTGGGACGAATTCAACTATCGTCTCGATGTTGTCCGTACAGGAGGTGGAGGGCACATAGAGCATTTATAAAATGTTTAGTAAAACTGTATAGCTCGTTAAACCGTTTGTAACTTTTTGTGTAATTGTAACATGTCTCCATCGTGAAATATAATGCTTTGAAAGTGGGTCCATCTTTTTGTGTAATTGGAGGGAGATAGCCCAGGGGAAATTCTATTCAGAGGTGGTTTCAGAGTCCTTCATGCAGAGAGAGAGAGCCCAGAGTAATTCATGCAGAGAGAGAGAGAGTCTTGGGGCCGAGTTTTCAAGTACATTGATTGAAGCAGGAAGTGTATCAACAACTTCAGTGCTTCAGGCAGAGTGATACAGGAAATGTATCGACACTTCAGTGTTTCAGGCAAAGTGATATGATACAGGAAGTGTATCGACAGGTATTTTTTTTTAGGCAGAGTGCTTGAAACAGGAATTGTATTATAAACAGTTTATTCTATTGTTTTAGGCAGAGGGGTATTTAGGGAACTCCCGGCCATCGCGGTTTCTGGGTGGTGGTCGTACCCTGCATCTGCCGTGCGCTTTCAAGGAGGGAGCAGCTGATGTTGATGAACCTCCCAGGACTCCACATTTCTGAAACCTAAAGTACCAGGGGTCTGAGGCTGTAAGCGGCTCACTGCATCAGAGCCCAGAAGACTGAGGCTCTACGCTGCGCTGGTACAAGGCCGGAAGAGTTACCAGTCCTGAAGTGTCCTGACTTTATTGCGCAGTTGGGTGATTCTTGGGGGTTTATTGTTTTGTGATTGTTTTGAATATTAAAATGTCTGTTGTTAAAGTCAGTGGTTCCTCATTTGCAGTTGACTGTGCTTGAGGAGTGGCTGTGAACCAAGAGCTCGGGTGGACCGGATTTCTTCACGAGTTGGTTGGAGAGAAGTCCTGTGGGGACCCTGACGGACCCCAATCCAACTCTCATCCAGGTCCGGTTCAGACAATCTTCACTGGTGTCGGCCGTCAATGGGAATCGAACTCGAGTCGCCAGGTTCGTCGCGCAGCCCACTAACCACTACACCACCGTTTCCCATGTGGGGAGAACACTCACATGATGACTCGAAATCGTCATATTTTCTCTGTGCTGACCCACTTTCCTGTAAAGTTAATCAGTACAAACATTATTATTTGTATTTATGACAAACACCACTTATCTGTTCTGTTTAATATTGACTCTACATGAGTGGCACGTGTTCACGGAGGCAGAACGAGCAGCAGCAGCAGTTCGTGGGAGGCAAGAGCTTACAGGTTGTGATTTTCAATTCATGAATCCAAGGATCACTCACCGGGTGAATTTAAATGATGATACAGTATTCTTTGAGTCTTTTGGTAAAGTCATGTAGATAGATTCAAGTTAATAAAATTAAAATAAACAAAACTACGTTTCGATCACAACACAAGCGATCGTCATCAAGCGATATGAATTCCTGCAGTCACGAAAGCTTTAAGTCAATGATACAGTAATTGCCATTTTTATTCAGGAAACCACACTGATTGGTGGGAATCTTTGTCAAGTATGTCCTGGTGCTGCTGCTGCGTTGGCTTTTATCTAAAAACGTGTTCCGCCATTTATTGATGAGTTGTGTTATTAATTAGTATCATTATTCCCGACGAAGGAAACTGGAACGCCAAAATGTCTCTAGATCAAAGAGCGCCATAGCGAATCAATGCTCTACGGATCTCGCTAAGCAAGATCTGCCTGCAGTGAAGCAAGATTGTCGCCGCTATGATACAATCAAAAAGGACTGCAACTGAATCGCCTATCATGCAGATATTAGCTAATCAAAAAAGGGGGTGTGCCACGTGTCGTTATACTAACCAATGGAATCACTCGATCCATGGATCGATTGGCAATGAATTTTCACAGCGATTAACTCACAAATTATCATTAACCTGGCATTTTTTATGTTTACTATATTCTTTTGCCCGTTTTTATATTAATGAAGAGCAATGTATTCGGATGTCCGTTTTTATATTAAACTTGAATCTGTGAGTGTATTCAAAACAAATTACTCTCCAGAACGTGTGCATATAGTTAGTTATATTTATCTACTGCTGGATGAATGCTTCACTCTCCTAGACTTCTCCCCCCTCTCATCCACCATCAGCATCATCAGCCAGGGTCTCTCCACTGCTGAATGAATGACTCACTACCCTAGCCTTCTCCCCTCTCTAATGCACCATCGGTGTGGCACTCATCCACAAAGAGCGACGCTCGGCGCTGCTCGACCAGGGAGCCGAATTCCCCCAGCGGAGCGCCCACCCCGTCCATTGAGACCGCCCCGTGTCTAGGAACGGTAGAGCGGACTGCTGCTGCAGGTCTCCCACCCAGTAGCTCTGCTGTTTTTACTCCATTGTCACTCAAACCATCAAACTGTCATTGTCGCCTCATCCATCACACACAACACACCATATACCACGTGAAAAGCCACTTTGTTGCGTTATCATTTGTGGCCAGGTCGCTTCTGAAAAAGAGCTATATAGTTCAGTGGGCCTTACCTGGTAAAATAAAAAAAAATATTTTAAGTTGACCCACGACCTCCTGCATACAAAGCGAGGTAGTTAACATCTCGCCACCGTGGCGCCCACAATTCTTGCCCCACAGAATGCTGATTCGTTACAGCACTTTGTCCTGGAGAAATTCGGGTGCTCCGGTTTCCTCACGCGTGAATAATAATAAACACAACTCCTCATTAAATGGCCGAGAACGTCTTAAAAGCCCAACGCAGCAGGACCCTCTTGACAAATATCCCTACAACATAGTGTAGATTCCTGGATCAAAAAGGCAATTATCATTATTTCAATTCACCCAGTGAGTTGGTTTCATGAATTGAATATCACAACCTGCAGCTCTGGCCAACCATGAACTGCCGCTGCTCGTTCTGCTGACGTGGACACGAGTCGCGTGTGTAGAGTCAATATTAAACAAAGCAGATAAGTGGTGTTTCTCATAAATACCATGAATCAATGCTTTTACTGACGAACTTTACAGGAAAGTTGGTCAGCACAGAGAAAATATGACATCGTATGAGTGTTCTCAGCACATGGGGAGCGGTGGTGCAGCGGTTAGCATAATGCTCTCCAAACCTGGCGACCCGAGGTCGATTCCCTCTCACGGCCAACACCAGTGACAATTATCTAAACTGGCCCCGGGTCTCCCCTAAGTCGACTCAGTCTCAAATGAGTACCTGGTGCGTTGTGTAAAAAATCGCCACCAGGGAGACAAAGGTGGTCGGGCGTGGTGCTGACCACCCACTCCCTCGTGTGCTATGACAGTCTTCGTAAGTGATCGCGACCAGCACTTGCCACAAAAGTCTGGGCAGGCTATATGGGGGATCTTTGTTTGGATCTCAGCACGATTATCTGAACCGGGCCTCCCCTGGGTCAACTCGGCCTCAAATGAGTACCTGGTGCGATCTGTTAACAACGCCTCTGGGGAAACAAAGACGGCTGGGCCTACGTCGTGCTGGCCAGCCCACCCCCTCGTGTACATCCCGGCTTTCGTAGGTGCTCGCTAACAACCTCTCTCTCACAGCCTGTTACGAGGCTATATGGTGGATCTTTGTATTTGGCTGTTCCATGTTCGATCTGATTCACTGCATCACTAGATACTATTGCAGAGTCACTAGATACTACTGTAGAGTCAGTAGTTACTACTGTAGAGTCGGTAGATACTATTGTAGTGTCAGTAGATATTACTGTACAATCTGTAGCTACTATAAAGTTAGTAGATACTACTGTAGATACTACTTATAGATACTACTTATACGTGACTTTACCGAACCAAAGAGTAATTCCTGCAGTCACGAAAGCTCCAAATTAAGTTTTAACTACTGTAGAGTCGGTATATACTATTTTCGAGTCAGTAGATACTCATGTAGAGTCTAGATACTACTACAGAGTGAGTAGATACAGCTATAGAGTCCGTAGATACTACTTTAGTCAGTAGATACTACTGTAGAGTCAGCAGCTACTACTGCAGTGAATAGTGACTATGATAGACTCATTAGTTACGATAGAGTCAGTATATTCTACTACAGGCAGTAGATACCACTACAGTCAGTATATACTGCTGCAGAGTCAGTAGATATGGCGATGGTCAGTAGATACTGCTATAGAGTCAGCAGATAATACTATAGAGTTAATATATACTACTATATATTCAGTAGATACTACTGTAGTCATTCGACTACTGTAGAGTCAGTAGTTACTACTATAGAGTCGGTAGATACTACCGTAGAGCTGGTAGATAGTTGATCAGTGATTTAGTCAGGTAATACGATCGTACACCCGGCAAAATCACTGATCAGAGATTTGGCCAATTGTAATATGATCATACACCCGACGAAATCAGCGATCAGAGATTTGCCAATTATAATATGATTGTACACCCGGCAAAATCACTGATCAGAAATTTGGCCAATTATAATAGACCATACACTCGACAAAATCACCGATCAGAGATTTGCCAATTATAACATGATCGTACACCCAGCAAATCACTGATCCGAAATGTGGCCAATTATAGTAGATCATACACACGTCAAAATCACCGATCAGAGATTGGCCATATATGGAAGAAAATAGGCGTAGCATTGGGTAAAGGGGCGTGTCTTTGCCCATATATGGTGTTGTGGATTGTCAATATAAAAATGGGCATACGAGTATCAATATATATTTACAGTGGAAGAATCCGATGAACTTGAAAGCGCTTTTTCGCAGATTTCTAGTCGGGACGGGTAAGAAAGTTGCAACAACAAAGTACACGAATGGCAAACAAATTACCCAAACACATACAAATACAACGAAACCATCCCATTATACCAGGCAACGCCCACTGAGGTATTAACGTATTTTTCATTTGGACATGTATAGCACCAAAATAATCGAAATAATGTTTAATAATTACAAAAATAATAATCTATAGAGTTAACGAACATGGATGGAGTAATTATGTGACACGCCCCCCTTCATTTGATGGGCTAATATCAGCAAGATGGGTTATTCCATCGCAAGTCTGCTTTTATTGTACCACAGCGGCGCCCAATACCGTTGCAGCGTGGTGCTGTGGTTTTAACGGTGAGAGGGTGCGTGAGTAGGTTGCTGTGTTTAGCGTTCGGATATTGATCCGCCCGTTGTTGTGCAATGTGTGTTTGTGTGCGTCAGTGTATGGGAGAGTGGTAGTGCAGCGATTGGCATGCTGCGTTACGAGCTCGGCCGCCTGAGTTCGATTCCCACTCACAGCCAACACCGGTGACGATTATCTAAACAGGCCCTGGGTCGACTGAGCCTGGTCCGATGTGTAAACATCGCCACTCGAGAGATAAAGGCGGCCGAGCATGGTGCTGGCCACCCACTCCTCGTGTGCCAAAGTGCTATCATTTGTGGCCAGGTTGCTTTTGAAAAAGAAGCGAATAGCTCTGTGTGCTTTACCTGGTAAGATAAGACAAAAACAGATTAGCTTTATATTTTTTTAAGTGATTTGCTTACATACTCTTTGGTTCTTTCGCTAAAGTCACGTAGGTAGAAAAAAAATAAGAGATCATGACGTTTCGATCGCAACACAAGCAATCGTCATCAGGTGGGACAACCACGGCAAGAAAAAACTGCTGAAGTAGGCGAAATATCTGCGGTGGCACGAGGTTATATAGGCCTCGGTAGTAGGGGGTGGAGAGAGAGGAGGTGGGGGGAGAGAGGAGGTGGGAGGAGAGAGGGGGCGTGGCAGAAAGTGGACCCCGCGGCAGCACTTGGAGAGATCTGAGAGATCGGCTGCAGGGGGGTAGAGAGAAGTGGACCCCGCGGGAGCACCCGCATCACTAGAGTGAAGTGGACCCTGCGACAGAACTGGAGAGATCGGCTGCAGGGGGGAGAGAGAAGGGGGAGGGGAGGAGGCGGGGCAGAAAGTGGACCCCGCAGCAGCACCCGGGTCACTGGAGTACTGGAGTAGAGATCGGAGAGAGATGCACAGAGAGAGAGAGAAAGACACAGAGAAAGTTAGAAATAACAGCTGACATAGGCAGGTAGGATGGAAACATCAGTCAGTGGAGACTTTACCTGGTTAATAACGTCCTTCCAATGATTGCTCAGTTTGTACCCATCTTCTCGGTTGAAGTTGTGTCCGTGTTTATATATCTGGATGGCTTCATGAACAAATCTCTGATAATAGCCGGTGGGTTTGCAGAGTACCTTCGTCTTGGAAAAGTCAATTTCGTGTGAGCCCACAGCATTAAAACAATGATCAGCAATGGCAGAGGTATTGGTCCTACCGTGTTTCAGATCTGCCTTGTGTTGGCGAATGCGGTCCGAGACATGTCGTTTCGTTTCCCCAATGTAACTACTGCCGCAGCCACAACTCAGTTTATAGACACCTGGGTATTGCATATCAGGAATCGAGTAGGAATCACATTCTTTACAGATGGGATCAAATCACGAATTTTGAGTACTGTGTTGAAACGAACCTGGATCTTGTGTTTGTTTAAGATTTTGGAAATCTTTTTGGTAACCCCTGCTATGTATGAAAAAATGATGGTATTGGTTGGATCCTCAGTTGGTTGTCTCCCCATGGCTGGGGAGACAGCTTTGTGGATTGTACGGTCAGAATATCCGTTCATCCTGAGAGCTTGGTGTACGTGCTCCAGCTCACTGGCTATGTGATACTGGTCGGAGATGCAACGGGCCCTATGGTGCAGTGTTTTGATGAGGGAATTATTCTGGGATGGATGGTGGTGGGATTCAGGCTTTAGATAGGCATACGTGTGTCTGACTTTCCTGTAGACAGAGTATCCTAACGAGCCATCAGGTCTCTTCTCGATCAAAACATCCAGGAATGGTAGCTTGCCATCCTTTTCCACTTCCATGGTGAATTTGATAGATGGGTGTATGGAATTGATGTGGTTCAGAAATTGGTTCAATACTGGCAGGCCATGTGGCCAGTTGACGAATGTGTCATCTACATATCTCTTCCAAAAGGAAGGACGTAGGGTGGATGTCTGGATGGCATCTGTCTCAAATTTCTCCATGAAAACATTCGCTACCACTGGCGATAAGGGATAACCCATTGTAGAATGTGTGGTGCCACAGCAACGGAACATGTCTGCCGGCGCTGCCATCCCCTCGCACCCCTCCACACAAATGCACGCACACCCCCACTGAACACACACATGCGTAGTGTCTCATGGGGGGGTCACCTGGTACCATGGGTTTCCACCCGAGGGGCCCCTAGTGGGGATGTCCCACGGTTTCCCAGTGCCAGGAGATTGGGTGACCCCCCCAGGCCAAATTGCATTGCCGACAGGCAACGGCCCCTCTGGAGCGCCCTGAGTCTAACTCCCCTGAGCTGAGAGAAAGTGCCGTGTGTGCCACAGAGGTCCCTGCAGAAGGAGCCAGGGACCCAGTGGACCGCCCGGCGGGCACGTAACCCACACCTCAGGGCCCGACGGGCCGCTCCGCCCGGTCGGATCCAAGAGGACGTCGGCTGTGCGTTCCCGGGGCCTGGATGACAAGCAGCTGAGACAGGCCCAGCAGCGGGACCCGGACCTAGCGGCGGTGGAGGCGGCCCTGCAGGAGGAAAAGGCCGCCCTGCAGGGACCCTGGAGGTGTTTGTATGCCCGGTTGTGTGTAAAGAACGGGGTGGTGCGGGAACTAACCGAAGCCGGGCAACTGGGGTGCATCTGTGTTCCCGCCCAGGTGCGGCCCCAGCTGCTATGGCTAGTGCACGACCACCCACTCGGGGGCCATGATGGGGAACGGTGCACTCGGGAGAGCCTGCATCGCCAGTATATCTGGCCCAAACTGGCACAAGACGTGACCACCTGGGTACAGGGCTGCCGGGCTTGTCAACAGTGTGGGCAGAAACCGGCATGGTATCAGGTGCCCCTGAAGCCGTTCCGTGTCAGCCGGGCAAACCAGCTAGTTGGGATCGACCTACAGGGGCCATTCCCATGATCCCACCGAGGCAACCGGTATATTCTCATGGCGGTGGAGTATTTCATGCGCTATCCAGTGGCGGTGGTCATCCCCAATAAAACGGCCCTTGTGGTCACCCGGGAATTTGTGTAGCATTACGTGCTTAAACATGGGATCCCCAAACGAGTCATTACTGACCAGGGTAGTGAGTTCGAGGCAGAGCTATTTCAGATGCTGTGCCGGGAGTTCGAAATCTAGAAGGAGCGAACTACGGCATACCACCCCCAGGACGAACGGTATGGTGGAGCGTATGAACTAGACCTTAGCCGGGAAGCTGAAACGTATGGTGGCCACCAATCAACAGGATTGGGATGAACACCTTCCCTATGTCCTGTTCGCCTACGCCACCACGGTACACACATCTACGTGACAGACCCCGTTCCTAATGATGTTTGGTCGTGAGTCTCACCTACCAGCAGATCTGTTGTTCGGCATTCCTCCGCCGCAACCAGAGGAAGGGAGCCAGCTCATGGAGCACCTGATGGGGACCCTGCGAGGGGCCCGTGGCCGGGCCTACCAACAGGGGGAGGCCGCACATCAGCGGCAAGAGCAGGGCGCCCGGCCCCGTGTGGAGCCCCCCTTCTACTCGGCGGGCTCTAAAGTATGGCTGCATACCCCGTGCGTAGGGGCTGGACAGGTGGAGAAGCTGACCACCTACTGGCGCGGACCTTGGACCATGGTGCGGCAGATCTTTCCCTGGACGGTGCTGATCCAGGGCGGGGAGAGGGGCCGAGAGATGGTGATCAACGTCCTCCGATTAAAACCATGGATGGCAGCCCCGGCGAGAGAGACCCCCGCCGTTCAGGTACCCCGAAACCCTGGGATCCCTGCACCCCCCATACCCGAGGGCTTCGCACCGTATATGGGCCCCGTGGGACCCCAGCCCACAGGGGGCCCCGGCCCGACCAGGAGGTGGTGGGGGCGGTGACCCCTAAACCCCTCTGCCCCTGAGTTTGTTCCCCAGCCCGCGGATGCCGGAGGGTGGGAGGAGCCTTTGGAGTGGAGGAGACCGCCGCAGGAGCCTCGGAGAACGGAGTCACCGCCCACGAAACCGGCAACGAGGGCCGGGCGAGTCCCGCGGACTCCGCGGCACTACCTGGTGGGAGCGGCCCAGGCGAGGTGCTCCAGTCAACCCGGGACGGCGACGGACACCTCGGGGGGCTGTGTGGTGCCACAGCAACGGAGCACATCCGCCGGCGCTGCCATCCCCTCACACCCCTCCACATGAACGCACGCACACCCCCACTAAATACACACATGCACCCACGTAGTGTCTCGTGGGAGGGTCACCTGTTACCATGGGTTTTTACCCGAGGGGCCCCTAGTGGGGATGTCCCACGGTTTCCCAGTGTCAGGAGATTGGCCGACCCCCCCAGGCCAAATTACATTGTAGCCCCGTGAATTGGTTTCAAATTGTATGGGCGCGACGAAGCTCACCGGGATAACCGTAATGAGACATTCACAGCACAGAGAAATAGGGCCTCGAGGGCAAACACTCAGCGAGCAGCGCATAAGAGGAGGTGGGAGGGAAATTCCTGGACCGACTGAGGCTGTGGATTCCACAGGATGGCCACCCCGACCAAACCGGTTGTGGCTGGGGTGGGGAGAACGGGTACGTAAACAATGGGTGAAGGCGCTCCGGAGGAACTGCTCCAGGTAAGGGCGGGGCATCGGTTTAAAATTTAAAGGTAGGCGCATGATTGGCCGCGCAGGATAATACCACATGACCCTGAATCTTTGGATTCCGAGGGCATTAAAGGAGGGAGGGGAAAAACGTTGGGGAGTTCACCTCCAGCCATTCAGCTTGCAGCGTCCGAGGGACGCTGGGGAGTGCTGCTACGACTCAACCCCAGGCAGAGATGTCTCGTAACCTCGTTGCTCTGACTCCCACTGCATCCGTATGACCCCGTGAGTACATCTGCTAGGTGAGAAGTAGAGTGAGGGCGCACCCAGGGATTGAATAGGGATAGGCTAGGTGCTGCTCGCTGAACTTTTACTCCGGGCTGAACAGGGTTTTTCTTTAAACGCGCCATTAATAAACTTTAGCACAGAGCACTGGCACAGCGTGATTTCTGTGTGAGTGGGGAGAGTGTCGGAGTGTGTGGGAGGCTTGCGTCTGTACAGCGGCGCCACGCGATTAATAGGGCGAGGGAGGGGTGAGTTAAAACCCGCTCGCGTGCGTATTTACACAGCACGTTTTACGCAGTGTGTTTACGTAGCGACGATCGCATTAATGGTGGGACGCGCGTGCATTCTAAAATTTACGGCCGTCGTTGTTTACGCATGCTCACGCTCCCTTGCGGGTTTACAGTAGCGGATTAAGGAGGGGGGAGGGGCGCGTGCATATTCATACGGCTATTTCTAGCGAGAACCGTGGTTAGTGACGTGCGCCTACGCGTGCACGCAGCCACCTCCGCATTAGTGGTAGTGTACATGGGGAGTGGTTGGGATAACTCCGGGCGGTGGTGAGCCAGCCACTTAGCCATGTCCCTCAGAGAGGGCGCTGGTATGGGGGGGCCGATCACCCTATCAGAGGGGGCTCGGCGAGTAGTGGCCGAGGAGGAGGGGGGATTGGAGGAGGTGAGCGTCAGTCCCATCAAATGTACCATTCCAGGTGAAGTAAGTGTTGGTAAGGCAGTGCCTCACCAAAGTTGGTACATCTGGATTCAGTCCCTGTTGGACCAAGTCTTCAATGATTGCAATGGTGTCAGGTACAGGTACCTTGGTAAACAGGGAGACGACATCGAAAATGACAAGTAAATCATCTGGAAACAGTGAGATGTCCTTGATTAGAGAAACCAAGTGAGCTGAGTTATATACAGCTGAGGTGGTCTTGCCCGGGAAAGGAAGCAGGGTTTCAGACAGAAATCGGGCCAGTTTGTAGGTGGGTGAGTTAATGGTGGAGACGATAGGACGGAATGGGGTACCTTCTTTGTGGATCTTTGGAAGGCCATGAAGTCTGGGTGGTCTAACAGCCAAATGTTTTAGAGAGCGCTGCTGGTTGAATCGATTAGAGAAGTCGAATTAGTGATGATATTGTTGGTTTTTGTAACTTGGCGGTTGGTGGGATCTCTGTTGATTTTGCGAAATGCAACCCTTTAGCTAGTACCAATTTTAGGCTGTCGGAAATTGGGATGTCACTATGATTGATGACAATCTTGTTAACATCTAACGTTTTAGGGTGTGGCTCTGGCTTCTTTCTTGACAGGAGGTTGAATTTAGCAAGTTAACGTTACATTTGTTGACATTGAAGTAGTTGAAGAAACTGTCATGTTATCTACATGATCCCAATCAGATGTGGACATTTTATCTGTTAATTCTAAGTGTGATTGTAAGAGAATCTTGTCTAAATTATCAAGCTCAAACGGAGCAATCTTATTCTCCCTGAGATTAGAGCTCGGCTGGCCCTAAACAAGATCCGTTTGGAGTTAGAGGAAGTGACAGCAGCAGATGTGAGTGTAAAGGCGATCGGTATTACCTTGGTGTCGCGGCAGCTCTTCAGAAAGGTGAGAGACTCGATCAAGTGAGCCTTCTTGTCTCGCAGTCTGTTAAAAGATCTAATAGTTGTGTGGAAACCCTCCCCATAGAAGAGGTTCAATCTTGATTTGAAGCTTTTGTGACTACGCAACTTCAACCGAGAAGATGGTTACAAACTAAGCAATCATTGGAAGGACGTTTTTAACCAGGTAAAGTCTTATCTCACTGTGATGTTTCCATCCTACCTGCCTATGCCAGCTGTTATTTCCGACTCTCTATGTGTCTTTCTCTCTCTCTCTCTGTGCATCTCTCTCCGATCTCTACTCCAGTTGTTGTATATGCCGGGTCTTGAAAAATGAATACAAATAATAAAATAAAATAAACATGTGATGATGCGTATGTAATATAAATTATGCTAATTTACATAAGTATGTGCATAATGTATGCTAATCGGGAATGGGTTATTGTATTACGTTATGCTAATGCATACGATTATGCTAATGAACGTAGTTATGATAATTAGGCTCTGCCTCATTGTCTAGGGTCGTATTATCAATCAAGATAATACAATTATTTTCGCTTTAACATTTATTGATTGTGTCTTAGTTTTTTTTATGTCAGGTCTCCAAATTCAAATCTCAACGCAGGATACAGTTCTTATAATTAAGATTATTATGCTTGAACTTAGGAAGGCACCACACAGACACTTCTGTGTTAAGCAATTTTAATTTCTAACCAAAAACATAACACTCTAATATGCGAACTCTTATGCTTGGAATTGTCAACACAGTACTCCTGGAGATGTTCTCCTCATTCATCCGTAAATTGAACCCTCAATGATTACATTGTTAAACTGGGTAACAGAACAATCGATAAATTCCTCAGAGTAACGCGAGCATATACGGCGATAGGAAAAAGTCCTTAAAATGAATGTGACGATATTCAAACGAACGGCAATAAAGAAACATGTCCCGAAGGCAAAAGTAGACCTCAATGAATTCATCGGTAAGATTATGTAATTAACGAAATATCTTGGAACAATCGTGTGCGGCAGTGTGCCTGCTTCAGCAGATGCTTATCAATTGGCTAAGGTTTCAATAAATTCGCGGGCAAGATTCTGTGATCAAAATAAATATTTTAACACGATAGTCTCCCTGTGAGTGTGTAGATTCGTAACGTACGTTTCTAAACGTTTAGTTTCATCAATTAATTCCTTGGTAATATTACAATTAACAAAAATAACGACTAAAATACTTCTAAACGACCGTATCCACGTAACTCAATGGGCAGCAATGTTCTTCATTATCAGCTAATAGTTGATGCACTCTTATCATTCGTTTTCTTATTATTAGTCCCGATATGTGTGTGTCGGTGGTTTTGTCTCCTTGATCAATTCTTTGCGTAAAGTAGATGCCGAGGTTGGGCATTCCTTGTGTAGTGGTGATACGCGCTGGGTGTATATGTCGTGTGCCAGCGCGTATGTACGGGTGTGTGTGTGGTGACGCGCGCTGACGGGGAGGAGCAGGCGTCAGTGCGCGGGTGGGGGTAGTGCTGCTGATTGGCTGTGTGCCGGTGACGCGCCCAGAGGGAGTGATCGGGTAGCAGCGCGGTGTGATTGGTCGGGGAGTGGAAACACGCGCTGAGCGGAACCGGATCGTAGGGATAGCGCGTGGGGATTGGGTAACTGAGGAGCGGTGCCGACGTTGAGGTCCGCATCCGCTCCGTCTCCCGGGAAGAAGGGGTATATAAGGTGATGCACAGAGGAGCAGGGGCAGAAGTGGAACCATCTAAGAATGAAGACGAAGGTGCAGAGATAGAGCCCGGAGAGGAGAGTAATGGAGAGTAATGGAGAGTAGAGGAGAGTAAGGTATAAGTGTGTAGCCAGCGAGAGAGAACGGTCTACACGAGCTGAGTAATGTATAGTGTGTAGCCAGCGAGAGAGAACGGTCTACACGAGCTGAGTAATGTATAGTGTGTAGCCAGCGAGAGAGAACGGTCTACACGAGCTGAGTAATGTATAGTGTGTAGCCAGCGAGAGAGAACGGTCTACACGAGCTGAGTAATGTATAGTGTGTAGCCAGCGAGAGAGAACGGTCTACACGAGCTGAGTAATGTATAGTGTGTAGCCAGCGAGAGAGAACGGTCTACACGAGCCGAGTATGCATACGGTGTAGCCAGAGAGAGAGGAAGGTCTACACGAGCCGAGTATGCATACGGTGTAGCCAGAGAGAGAGATGCAAAGTCTACACGAGGCGAGTGGAGAGTGTAGCAGAGGCGCAGAGTCTACACGAGGCGAGAGAGGAGTGTAGCCGAGGCGCGGAGTCTACACGAGGCACAGAGAGCCAGCAGCACAGAATCCAGAGTCAAGAGAAGCGCATTGTGAAGAAGAGAGGCCACGCGTTGTATTGTTACAAGTCAAGATTTAATAAAAGAAGTGTGTTCCCGTCAAGGAGTTTCCTGCCGTCATTTTCCAATACTTCACTTGTACCAACATTTAGTTTGTTCCCTGTGGAGCGGTGAGTGTGTGAGGGTGGGCGTGTCATACAAACGGCTTCATTGCTCTCTCTCGCTCGGGGCGTCAGCTGCAGCTGCTTGTGCGCTGCAGGCTCCTTCCACTGCTGGATGAGCTGCGTCGGCACGATGCTTGTCCTTGAAGATGCTCGATCGCTCTTGCGGCTCGTCCGCTGGCAGCTGCAGACACCCTTGCTCGGTGGAGCTGGTTGCATGGGCTCTCTCCTGCCCTGTGCTCTCTGGTGATGAACGATGCGCTCGCAGTTCGTTCGCTGGTGGTAGACACCCTTGCTCGGTGGAGCTGGTTGCACGCGCTCTCTCCTGCCCCGTGCTTTTGGTGGTGCACGATTGCGCGTGCAGCTGGTTCTTTGCGATGCTTGACGCTTTCCGCGCTTTCTCCCAATTGATTGCTCGTCGTTGCTAGTCACTCTATCTCTCTCCTTGATCGTGCAGCTTCCGGGTGGGAGCTGGCACTCAGTGTGGAATAACTTTGAGCGATACTTCTTCTGTCAGCGCCGAACTCGTACTCGGTAACACATCGCTACTCGGCAAGCCTTGCCATCCTTGGTCGATTGCAGGACCCGCCCCGGAGCTTGCTGCTTGCAGAACTCAACTCTTTGCGTTGACTTCGTAGACTCGTGGCTTCTGCTGGTGCAGCTCGTTGACGATGTGCCAGTCACGAGGTCAGGTTCCCAGAGCCTGCCGATCGCAGCTGCTCGTGGGAGCTGGCACTCGCTCTCAAAATTTGTGAATTGTATTTGCACACCTCTTAAACAACTGTGAAAGCTTAGTACAATACAACTTATCGCAATCCTTGACTTTGCAAGCGATACTCTGTCGGTCCATGCCGAACTCAGCACCAAGCATCACCTCGCCCCTCTTCTCTGCGAGGCACCACACCCATTGTTGATCTCGAGGCCATGCCCCGGAGTCTGCTGTCACAGTACTCTCTGTCGCTTGTCGCGCTTCTGTGCTTTGCAGTCGCAATGTATGGGTCGTGTCTCTTTTATTATGTGAAATTCTCTCCCCTCGGCTCGCCTTCTCACAAAGGATCGGAGCTTCCTTTGATTTCGCTCTTTGCTGTGGGGGAAGTTGTACGTGTGTCTGTGTGTGTGTGTATGTCCTGATTTATTAAGCAATCTGTTAAGTCTCACCATAAAAGACTGGCTCCTGTCCCCCTCCTCAAGCCATCTTTTCATCCGTGGAAAACAGATGCCCCAAATTGCTACACCCCGATTTATTATTTTGTAATAATCACTCTGGAGGGAGGGAGGGATTCCCCCTGTCCGGTGGCATTCCCCTGCTCCCCCCTTTTCCCTCGCGGTGGGGTGTTACATTTTCTTCTTTCTCACAGAGGACCGCAGTCTCTCCCTTTGTGATTGTATTGCTACCACATGCTTCTGGAAGACAAAGGCGGCTGGGAGGTTCTCTATGGAATACATTTTATCTTGGTCATGCGTGATTGACCTATTTTTCCTTTTTTATTCTTCTGGATGACCCTTGGTCTAATACTTCATAATTATTATTTGGTTTATGTTTATCCAATATTTGTGCTTTTGTTCTTTCGGTAAAGTCGCGTAGATAGAAGAAGAATAATACAAATAAAATAAGGAATACTGCAGTCTATAATGTCGACTTATTCTCATAGCCAAGCTTCAAACTTTTACCGTATTAAAAAATATATATCAGTTATGATGTCCGTTTGTCCCTGCTATGTGCCTGTGTTTTACAGCTCTGGAGATGTGTTTGTGAACTGTCCAAAACGTTTGGGGAGGTCGTGTCATATGGTCATCTGACAACCTGGAGATTTCCCAGATAGCTGCTAACCCCTCTTTGCCCCGGAGTGTATTATTTAATGGTTCTTTTATTGCCTTTTCCCTCGCTTTTAATGCGGTAAGGCAGCTGGGCGTGAGGTGTGCCCTCACCCTTTCATGTCCCATGCTCGCCCCGATCAATTATTTTAAAAAAATATTGGCAGAATTATTCTTAATATGATTTTTTTGGAAAAAGGCCAATATATACAACACAGTACTCCAGTGACCCGGGTGCTGCTGCGGGGTCCACTTCCTACACCGCCCCCTCTCTCCCCCCACCTCCTCTCTCTCCCCACCCTACTGCCGAGGCCTATATAGCCTCGTGCCACGGCAGATCTCTCGCCTACTTCAGCATTCTTTTCTTGCTGTGGTTGTCCCACCTGATGACGATTGCTTGTGTTGCGATCGAAACGTCGTGATCTATTATTATTTTCTACCTACGTGACTTTACCAAAAGAACCAAAGAGTATGGATTCCTGCAGTCACGAAAGCTTCAAATCAAGATTGACTCGCTTACCTTTGTAACGTTCTGACCCGCGCCCCCTACTGGGCATCTGTGAACAAGAGCTTTATAGCTCATCGGATTCCTACAGGATAAATAAATATTCTGATTCCTAGGTGCTCCTCCCTAACAGCACTGGCCCCAACAGTCTGTTCAGGCTACACGGGTGGTCTTTGTCTTTGTGTTCGCGTGCGTGTGGCGGCCCAGCTCGGATAATGACAGTGCTGGGGCACGAAGCCCTTGCGAGCTGAAGATGACCCATCGAGGAATGGCTATACATTGTTGTCGTATCGGAATGAAAATATTTAGAATCTTCTTTTCCCATGATATCTCCTTTATTTTTCAACTCATTAAGTATAACTTTAAACTTCGTATTATGATGTTTATTTGTATTTAGAGGCCCCCATTCACACAATGTAAGGCCCTAAGCTGTAGCACACTTCACTTCGGCCAATATTCGGCCCTGGGGTGAACGTAGTTCTTGTTGTGTGATTTGTAACGTTGACCCTTAACCCCCCGTGTTTCATACATAGTGCAATGTTAATGTGAAATGTTATTGAGGGAATGTTGTTGTCTTGGTGTGGTCTGAGACTGTTGTTGTTTCATTGCTGCCTTTCCCCAAGCTTGCATTTGTTGATGACAAATGTATACTTATGCAATTAATGTAGTTATGAACTTCTGTAATTAATTTATATTTGTTTTGAGTAACTTTTGCACTCTAACTGCTTATTTGTGTATTGTGTTTGTTGTTGTAACTCGCCGACTGTGTCCCGCTACTGGACATCTGTGACAAAGAGCTTCATAGCTCTTCGGATTCCTTCTCCAGTCTACAGATTCTGATTGGCTGTCTCTGTGTGTCTATGTCTCCCTGTCTCCCCGTGTGTCTCTTTGTCTCACTGTCTCCCCGTGTCCCTGTGTTTCCCTGTGTCTCGCTATAAAAAATATTTTTAAAAATTCTAATTGCGATGCTATGTAAATAAAAGCAACAATTTTCTAAACCTTGGCCACAATATCTGGACTTGTCTTCATATAACAATGCACAGATTTATATTTATACTAGCTGTACTACCCGGCTTCGCCCGGGACTTGGATCCACCACGCCCGGCCGCCTTTGTCTCCCCAGTGGCGATGTTCATACGCCACACCAGCTACTCGTTTTGAGGCTGAGTCGACCTAGGGGAGGCCCAGGACCGGTTCAAATAATCGTCACCGGTGGTGGCCGTGAGCGGGAATGCAACTCGGTTCGCCGGGTTCGTAGCGCGGCGCGCTAACCACGACACTACAATGCGTTACGCTTCCGTTGTAGGCTTTGTGTAAGGCGCGCCGATCCGTTGTAGGATTTGTGTGAGGCGTACCGATCCGTTGTAGGATTTGTGTGAGGCGCGCCGATCCGCTGTAGGGTTTTAGTGAGGCGCGCCGATCCGTTGTAGGGTTTATGTGAGGCGTGCCGATTTGTTGTAGGGTTTCAGTGAGGCGCGCCGATCCGCTGTAGGGTTTTAGTGAGGTGCGCCGATCCGCTGTAGGGTTTTAGTGAGGCGCGACGATCCGTTGTAGGGTTTGTGTGAGGCGTGCCGATCTGTTGTAGGGTTTTAGTGAGGCGCGCCGATCCGCTGTAGGGTTTTAGTGAGGCGCGACGATCCGTTGTAGGGTTTGTGTGAGGCGTGCCGATCTGTTGTAGGGTTTTAGTGAGGCGCGCCGATCCGCTGTAGGGTGGTGGGGTGTCGAGGCCTAGTACCGTGCAGAGCCTCCGGCCTCGCCTAAATTGCCCACCCGACTGAGGCTGGGTACGGGTGCCGTTCCCCCCCCCCCCCCCGCGCTACAATAATACTGTGTAATCGCTATAATTTTATTATCTACCGACCCTATAATAGTAATTGCACACATTGGGGTGGGAGGGGAGTGAAGAGGACGTGAAACTTTTATGAATTTACCTCAGAGTCGCGTGTTAATGCGTGCGCATGTTGTTAACGGAAATAAAAAATGGCGTCCACCCCGCAGCGAATGCGTCGCTACCCGTTGCCAGGGGCAACCGCCGTCCAATGAAACTGCGTATGGTCCAGCGACACACAGACACACAGACAGACAGATTTGCGATTTTATATATATAGATGAAGATGACTAGCAGAAGTACCCGGCGTTGCCCGGGTGAAAAATATATTTCTTAATAACCTTACATATATACACAGATACTAAGGTATTGTCAAAGCCCGGTGGGCTTTGACCAGAGGTGGGACAAAGTCATTGTTATGCAAGTCCAAGTCGAGTCGCAAGTCATCAAATTCATGACTCGAGTCTGACTCGAGTCCAAGTCACATGACTCGGGTCCACATCTCATAGGTGGGACAAAGTCATTGTTATGCAAGTCCAAGTCGAGTCGCAAGTCATCAAATTCATGACTCGAGTCTGACTCGAGTCCAAGTCACATGACTCGAGTCCACACCTCTGGCTTTGACAATACCTTTCACCACTCACAACTCACCCTCACCACTCATCCTCACCACTCACCACTCCCACTCACTACTCACCCTCACCATTCACCCTCACAACTCACCAATCTCCCTCACCAATCTCCCTCACCACTCACCCTCACCACTCACCGTCACCACTCACCAATCACCAAACACCCTCACCACTAACCCTCACCACTCACTCTCACCATTGACCCTGACCATTCAGCCTCACCACTCACCACTCACTCTCACCATTCACCCTGACCATTCAGCCTCACCACTCACCCTCACCACTCACCCTCTGCCTCACCACTCACGCTTACCACTCACCCTCACCACCACCACTCACCCTCACCACTCACGCTCACCACTCACTCTCTCACTCTCCACTCACCCTCACTACACACTAATCACCCTCACCACTCACCCTCACTACTCACTAATCACCCTCACCACTCACCACTAATCCTCACTACTTACTACTCACCTTCACCACTCACCTTCACCACTGCCCCTCACCACTCACCCTCACCACTCATCCCCACCACTCACCCCTAACCACTCACCCTCACTACTCACCATCACCACTTACCCTCACCACTCACCACTCACCCTCACCACTCACCCTCACCACTCATCCGCACCACTCACCATCACCATAAACCCTAACCACTCACCCTCACCACTCACCCTCACCACTCACCCTCACCACTAACCCTCACCCTCACGACTCACCCTTACTACTCACCACTCAACGTCACCACTCTTCGTCACCACTCACCCATCACCATCACCACTCACCATCACCACTCACCCTCACTACTCACCCTCACTACTCACCATCAGCACTCACCCTCACCACTCACCCTCACAACCACCAATCACCCCTCACCACTAACCCTCACCACTCACCCTCACCACTCACCCTCACCACTAACCCTGACCCCTCACCACTGACCACTCACCCTCCCCACTCACCTATCCTACTCACCACTCAACCTCACCACTAACCCTCACCCCTGACCACTCACCTTCCCCACTGACCACTCACCCTTCCTACTCACCACTCAACCTCACCACTCACTCTCACCACCCACCACTCACCCTCACCACTCACCCTTCCTACTCACCACTCAACCTCACCACTGACCACTCACCACTCACCCTTACCCTCACCACTCACTCTCACCACTCACCCTTACTATTCACCACACACCCTCACCACTCACCCTCAACATCAACACTTGCCCTCACCACTCACCATCATCACAAATCCTAACCACTCACCCTCACCACTCACCCTCACCACTCACTCTCACCACACCCTCAGCACTCACCCTCCCCACTCACCCTCACCACTTAACCTCACCACTCAACCTCACCCCTCTCCCTCACCACTCTCCCTCACCACTCACCGTCACCACTCACCACTCACCTTCACCACTCACCACTCACCCCTCACCATCACCACTCACCCTCACCACTAACCCTGATCCCTCACCACTGACCACTCACCACTCACCCTCACCATCACCACTCACCCTTACTACTCACCACTCAACCTCACCACTCATCCTCACCACTCACCCCTCACCCTCACCACTCACCCTCACCACTCACCCTCACCACTCACCCCTCACCATCACCACTCACTCTCACCATTCACCCTCACCATTCTGCCTCACCACTCACCCTCACCACTCACCCTCACCACTCACCACTCACCGTCAAAACCACCACTCACCCTCACCACTCAACCTCACCCTCACTACTCACCATTCATCCTGACCAATCACCACTGACCAATCACCACTCACCACTCTCCACTAACCCTCACCACTCAACCTCACCACTCACCCTCACCACCCACCACTCACCCTCACCACTCACCCTTCCTACTCACCACTCAACCTCACCACTGACCACTCACCCTTACCCTCACCACTCACTCTCACCACTCACCCTTACTATTCACCACACACCCTCACCACTCACCCTCAACATCAACCCTCGCCCTCACCACTCACCATCATCACAAATCCTAACCACTCACCCTCACCACTCACCCTCACCACTCACTCTCACCACACCCTCAGCACTCACCCTCCCCACTCACCCTCACCACTTAACCTCACCACTCAAACTCACCACTCACCCTCACCACTCACCCTCCCATTCACCCTCAACACTCACCCTCACCCCTCTCCCTCACCACTCTCCCTCACCACTCACCGTCACCACTCACCCTCACTACTCACCCCTCACCATCACCACTCACCTCACCACTAACCCTGATCCCTCACCACTGACCACTCACCCTCACCACTAACCCTCACCATCACCACTCACCCTTACTACTCACCACTCAACCTCACCACTCTTCGTCATCACTCACCCTCACCACTCACCCCTCACCCTCACCACTCACCCTCACCACTCACCCCTCACCATCACCACTCACCCTCACCACTCTCCCTCACCACTCACCACTCACTCTCACCATTCACCCTCACCATTCTGCCTCACCACTCACCCTCACCACTCACCCTCACCACTCACCACTCACCGTCATAACCACCACTCACCCTCACCACTCAACCTCACCACTCACCCTCACCACCCACCACTCACCCTCACCACTCACCCTTCCTACTCACCACTCAACCTCACCACTGACCACTCACCACTCACCCTTACCCTCACCACTCACTCTCACCACTCACCCTTACTATTCACCACACACCCTCACCACTCACCCTCAACATCAACACTCGCCCTCACCACTCACCATCATCACAAATCCTAACCATTCACCCTCACCACTCACCCTCACCACTCACTCTCACCACACCCTCAGCACTCACCCTCCCCACTCACCCTCACCACTTAACCTCACCACTCAACCTCACCACTCACCCTCACCACTCACCCTCCCATTCACCCTCAACACTCACCCTCACCACTCACCCTCACCACTCACCACTCACCCCTCACCATCACCACTCACCCTCACCACTAACCCTGACCCCTCACCACTGACCACTCACCACTCACCTTCACCACTAACCCTCACCATCACCACTCACCCTTACTACTCACCACTCAATCTCACCACTCTTCGTCATCACTCACCCTCACCACTCACCCCTCACCACTCACCCCTCACCCTCACCACTCACCCTCACCACTCACCCTCACCACTCACCCCTCACCATCACCACTCACCCTCACCACTCTCCCTCACCACTCACTCTCACCATTCACCCTCAACATTCTGCCTCACCACTCACCCTCACCACTCACCCTCACCACTCACCACTCACCGTCACAACCACCACTCACCCTCACCACTCAACCTCACCACTCAACCTCACCCTCACTACTCACCATTCATCCTGACCAATCACCACTGACCAATAACCACTCACCACTCTCCACTAACCCTCACCACTCAACCTCACCACTCACCCTCACCACCCACCACTCACTCTCACCACTCACCCTTACTATTGACCACACACCCTCACCACTCACCCTCAACATCAACACTCACCCTCACCACTCACCATCATCACAAATCCTAACCACTCACCCTCACCACTCACTCTCACCACACCCTCAGCACTCACCCTCCCCACTCACCCTCACCACTTAACCTGACCACTCAACCTCACCACTCACCCTCACCACTCACCCTCACCATTCACCCTCAACACTCACCCTCACCCCTCTCCCTCACCACTCTCCCTCACCACTCACCGTCACCACTCACCACTCACCCTCACCACTCACCACTCACCACTCACCACTCACCCCTCACCATCACCACTCACCACTAACCCTGACCGCTCACCACTGACCACTCACCCCTCACCCTCACCACTCACCATCACCACTCACCCTCACCACTCACCCTCACCACTCACGCCTCACCATCACCACTCACCCTCACCACTCTCCCTCACAACTCACTCTCACCATTCACCCTCACCACTCACCCTCAACATCAACACTCACCCTCACCACTCACCATCATCACAAATCCTAACCACTCACCCTCACCACTCACTCTCACCACACCCTCAGCACTCACCTCCCCACTCACCCTCACCACTTAACCTCACCAATCAAACTCACCACTCACCCTCACCACTCACCCTCACCATTCACCCTCAACACTCACCCTCACCCCTCTCCCTCACCACTCTCCCTCACCACTCACCGTCACCACTCACCACTCACCCTCACCACTCACCACTCACCCTCACCACTCAACCTCACCACTCAACCTCACCCTCACTACTCACCATTCATCCTGACCAATCACCACTGACCAATAACCACTCACCACTCTCCACTAACCCTCACCACTCAACCTCACCACTCACCCTCACCACCCACCACTCACTCTCACCACTCACCCTTACTATTGACCACACACCCTCACCACTCACCCTCAACATCAACACTCACCCTCACCACTCACCATCATCACAAATCCTAACCACTCACCCTCACCACTCACTCTCACCACACCCTCAGCACTCACCCTCCCCACTCACCCTCACCACTTAACCTGACCACTCAACCTCACCACTCACCCTCACCACTCACCCTCACCATTCACCCTCAACACTCACCCTCACCCCTCTCCCTCACCACTCTCCCTCACCACTCACCGTCACCACTCACCACTCACCCTCACCACTCACCACTCACCACTCACCCCTCACCATCACCACTCACCACTAACCCTGACCGCTCACCACTGACCACTCACCCCTCACCCTCACCACTCACCATCACCACTCACCCTCACCACTCACCCTCACCACTCACCCCTCACCATCACCACTCACCCTCACCACTCTCCCTCACAACTCACTCTCACCATTCACCCTCACCATTCTGCCTCACCACTCACCCTCACCACTCACCCTCACCACTCACCACTCACCGTCACAACCACCACTTACCCTCACCACTCAACCTCACCACTCAACCTCACCCTCACTACTCACCATTCATCCTGACCAATCACCACTGACCAATAACCACTCACCACTCTCCACTAACCCTCACCACTCAACCTCACCACTCACCCTCACCACCCACCACTCACTCTCACCACTCACCCTTACTATTGACCACACACCCTCAACATCAACACTCACCCTCACCACTCACCATCATCACAAATCCTAACCACTCACCCTCACCACTCACTCTCACCACACCCTCAGCACTCACCTCCCCACTCACCCTCACCACTTAACCTCACCAATCAAACTCACCACTCACCCTCACCACTCACCCTCACCATTCACCCTCAACACTCACCCTCACCCCTCTCCCTCACCACTCTCCCTCACCACTCACCGTCACCACTCACCACTCACCCTCACCACTCACCACTCACCCCTCACCATCACCACTCACCCTCACCACTAACCCTGACCGCTCACCACTGACCACTCACCACTTACCCTCGCCACTAACCCTCACCACTCACCCCTCACCACTCACCCCTCACCCTCACCACTCGCCCTCACCACTCACCCTCACCACTAACCCTCACCATTCACCCTCACCACTCATGCTCACCACTAACCCTCACCACTCACTAATCACCTCTCACAACCGTCACTCACCCTCACCACTCACTCTTACCACTCACCCTCATCACTCACCCTCACCACTCACCCTCACAACAACCACTCACCCTCACTACTCATCCTCACCAATCGCACCCTCACCAATCACCACTCACCCTCACTGCTCACCCTCACCGCTCACCACTCAACCTCACCCTCACCACTCACGCTCACCCTCACCACTCACCTCTCACTAATCACCACTCACAACTGCCACTCACCCTCCCCACTCACCCTCACCACTCACCCTCACCAATCACCACTCACCCTCACCACTCACCCTCACCATTCACCCTCACCACTCACCCTCACCATTCATCCTCACCACTTTCCCTCACCACTCTCCCTCACCACTCACCCTCACCACTCACCAGTCACGCTCACCACTCACCCTCACTACTCACCACTCACCCTCAACACTCACCCTCACCGCTCACCACTCACCCTCAACACTCACCCTCACCGCTCACCACTCACCCTGACCACTCACCACTCATCCTCACCAATCACATCCTCACCAATCACCACTCACCCTCACTGCTCACCCTCACCGCTCACCCTCACCACTCACCCTCACCACTCACGCTCACCCTCACCACTCACCCCTCACTAATCACCACTCACAACCGCCACTCACCCTCACCACTAACCCTCACCACTCACCCTCACCACTCACTAATCACCTCTCACAACCGTCACTCACCCTCACCACTCACTCTTACCACTCACCCTCAACACGCACCCTCACAACAACCACTCACCCTCACAACAACCACTCACCCTCACTACTCACCCTCACCACTCATCCTCACCAATCACACCCTCACCAATCACCACTCACCCTCACTGCTCACCACTCAACCTCACCACTCACGCTCACCCTCACCACTCACCCCTCACTAATCACCACTAACAACCGCCACTCACCCTCCCCACTCACCCTCACCACTCACCCTCACCAATCACCACTCACCCTCACCACTCACTACTCACCCTCACCACTCTCCCTCACCACTCTCCCTCACCACTCTCCCTCACCACTCTCCCTCACCACTCACCACTCACGCTCACCACTCACCCTCACTACTCACCCTAACCACTCACCACTCACCCTCAACACTCACCCTCACCGCTCACCACTCACCCTCACCACTCACCCTGACCACTCACCACTCATCCTCACCAATCACACCCTCACCAATCACCACTCACCCTCACTGCTCACCCTCACTGCTCACCCTCACCACTCACCCTAACCACTCACGCTCACCCTCACCACTCACCCCTCACTAATCACCACTCACAACCGCCACTCACCCTCACCACTCACCACTCACCCTCACCACTCACCCTCACTACTCACCACTCATCCTCACCAATCACACCCTCAACAATCACCACTCACCCTCACCACTCACGCTCAACACTCACCCTCACCACTCTTGCTCACCACTAACCCTCACCACTCACCCCTCACCAATCACCACTCACTCACCCACACCACCACCACTCTCCCCCTCACCACTCTCCCCCTCACCACTCTCCCCCTCACCACTCTCCCCCTCACCACTCTCCCCCTCACCACTCTCCCCCTCACCACTCTCCCCCTCACCACTCTCCCCCTCACCACTCTTTCCCTCACCACATGTTAAGGGCGCTCCTAAAGGAATCTACAACCTTCGATGATTCCTTTGCGCGATTCAAAGAATCGATTCCTGGCGCATAGGAGGTTTCCATTTTTAATTACAGAGTTTTATTTTCATTCGTATGTTATGTTTTAAAGTTTTCAGGAGTTTTTAATTATATTTTAGCCCCGGTCAACGCCGGATATTTCCCATTCGTAGCAGTTTATTTCAACTCTATAACCAACTTATATTAAACGGAAATAAGGCGATTCTAAGTGAATCTACAACCTTCGATTCGCGATTCAGAGAATCGATTCTTGGCGCGGTCGGGTTTAGAGTTTTAATTACACAGTTGTATTTTCATTGGAATGTTATGTTTTAAAGTTTTCAGAAGATTTAAATGTATTTTCCCCCGGGCAACGCTGGGTATATCGAGTTTATACCACAAATTCGTCGCCTGACAGAGTTGCGTGTCGAGGCCTAGTACCGTGCAGAGCCTCCGGCCTCGCCTAGATTGCCCACCCGGCTCAGGCTGGGTGCTGGGGCCGTTACGCCCCCCCCCCCCCCGCGCTACAATAATACTGTCTAATCGCTATATTTTTATTTTCTACCGACCCTATAATAGTAATTGCACACATTGGGGTGGGGGGGGGAGTGAAGAGGACGTGAAACTTTGATGAATTTACCTCAGAGTCGCGTGTTAATGCGTGCACATATTTTTAATGGTAATTCAAAATGGCGTCCACCCCGCAGCGAACGCGTTGCTATCCGTTGCCAGGGGCAACCGCCGTGGTCCGCGCCGGTCGGCAAGAGTAAATAAATGAATAAAACGTTAAATAAATAAATAAAGATATATCGCACTAAATCGATAATCGGTCCGATTTAAAGTTTAGAGACGAAAAATCGGAAATGCCTAAGTTTACCGCGGGGCCGGGGGCGTGCCCACCTGCAAAATGTAATCTCGCCGAACCCCATGGTCCGAGAGCTAAATCCCCCGGTAGGGAGCGTACGCAGACGGATGGACGGACGGACGGACAAAAAATGAATTATATAGGTTAGATTGTGTATATGGTTGTACTTTATACTGGTAGGAACGAAGTGGACCAGACCACCAATAGATTATATCGTCCGTCCGTCCGTCCGCGTTTGTCCGTCCGTCCGTCCGCGTTTGTCCGTCCGTCCGCGTTTGTCCGTCCGTCCGTCCGCGTTTGTCCGTCCGTCCGTGTATCAACATCGCCCCCTACTGCAAACACTTGGCATGACCCTGTCCGACAAGATGGCCGCCCGCTCCCCCTGCGATGTGAATTAAAAAAGATGGCCGTCGCTTCCGGCGCATCACGGCAAAACTTTAAACTTCGCTTCAAAATTACTTTACTGAAACGCAGCACGTTTATTTAAAAAATTACTTTACTGAAACGCAGCACGTTTTTATAACACAGAGACAAGAAACATTTATTAACACAGAGACGAGATACATTTAATCGCCTTATTTGTGCACGAAAAGCACGGCGCGAGGCCTAGTGCGGCAGGCTTCGCGAGGCCTAGTGCGGCAGGCTCATTAACACAGAGATGAAACGCAGCACGTTTATTAAAAAAAATTACTTTACTGAAACGCAGCACGTTTTTTTAACACAGAGACAAGAAACATTTATTAACACAGAGACGAGATACATTTAATCGCCTTATTTGTGCACGAAAAGCACGGCGCGAGGCCTAGTGCGGCAGGCTTCGCGGGGCCTAGTGCGGGAGGCTTATTAACACAGATGAAACGCAGCACGTTTATTGTTGTTGTTGTGCATATTGGCAGTGGTGCCTGACTCGGCTGAATCTGCAGCCCAGCAGCGGCAGAGCAGAGGCAGCGAGAGGCCTCGTCGCTGCTGCTATTCACTCGCTTATAGTTCTACCGTGTTCACTACATCTCTGTCGTGTTCACTACATCTGCTGTGTTCACTACATCTCTGCCGTGTTCACTATCATCTCTACATCTCTGTCGTGTTCACTATCATCTCTACATCTCTGTCGTGTTCACTACATCTCTGTCGTGTTCACTATCATCTCTACATCTCTGTCGTGTTCACTATATCTCTGTCGTGTTCACTATCATCTCTACATCTCTGTCGTGTTCACTGCATCTTTGCCGTGTTCACCACATCTCTGTCGTGTTCACCACATCTCTGCCGTGTTCACTACATCTCTGCCGTGTTCACTACATCTGCTGTGTTCACTACATCTCTGCCGTGTTCACTATCATCTCTACATCTCTGTCGTGTTCACTATATCTCTGTCGTGTTCACTATCATCTCTACATCTCTGTCGTGTTCACTACATCTCTGCCGTGTTCACCACATCTCTGCCGTGTTCACCACATCTCTGCCGTGTTCACCACATCTCTGCCGTGTTCACCACATCTCTGCCGTGTTCACCACATCTCTGCCGTGTTCACCACATCTCTGTCGTGTTCACTACATCGTATTCACACGCAAGTATTTCTACTTGTGCTGCAATCTTTGATTATTTAGCTGCTGGCTGCATGTTTGGTTGCGATGCTACCGTTATAGCAGCACCAACTGCGGTTGGTTCTGGGTCCATGGAAACGATGCTTTTCACTGCGAGTTTGTAAAGGGTTCCAGCAGCAAATGCGGTCTCTGTTTCAGCAAGCATCTTTTCAACGTGGGCGTCCAAACAACCATTGGGGTCTTCAAAGTCGTGGTTGTTTTCGGTATCCATGTCGTGCGCGCAAATAAAAACTCGAAGTGCCAAACAAACACTGCTCAATGTAGTACTGTTATATGAATATGCCAAACGCCCGTTTATTCAACTCTATGTAGACGACATAAAATGCACCAAGGTGCCGTTTATTCCCTCTATTTTATTTCACCTTTATACTAGTAAATGCATTCGAGTTTCCCCATCTAAGGTCAATTAATCTCAGATGTGATCGTTTGGAAATGAAAGACTACGAGTCTTTAAATCTCACAGCGTTTCTTGTCAAAACAAACACTTTTAATTAACGTTACACTAGAATACAGTAATTTTTTCTTTAACTCCTCTATACCCGGTCGATATCCCTGTACCGGTACTAAGTATTATTCCTACCAGCCCACCCCGCAGGGTCCTGTTTAATCCCTAATCTCTGCCATGACATGAAACAAGAAAAGGTAAAAAAGAAAAAAACAGAGCACTGTAATACAATGCGCTATTGGACATTATTGTAAAAAATAAATAAAAAGTCAATCCTATGTGTTAGTGAATGTTTTTATATTTTAGGCAGGAAATTCTTTTCAAATGTAGATTTTTTTTCTGGGGGGGGGGGGGGCCCAGACGCCCTGGAAGTTTTGGTCCCCCCCCCCCGTCCCCAATGTTGACTCCATGGCTACGGCCTTGGTACTGAACATCTGTGACAAAGAGCTTCACAGCGTGTCTCTGTCTCCCTGTGTCTCCCCGTGTCTCTCTGTCTCCCCGTGTCTCTCTGTCTCCCCGTGTCTCTCTGTCTCCCTGTGTCTCCCCGTGTTTCTCTGTCTGTCTCCCCGTGTCTCCCTGTCTGTCTCCCCGTGTCTCCCCGTGTCTCTCTGTCTCCCCGTGTCTCCCCGTGTCTCTCTGTCTCCCTGTGTCTCCCCGTGTCTCTCTGTCTGTCTCCCCGTGTCTCTGTCTCCCCGTGTCTCTCTGTCTCCCTGTGTCTCCCCGTGTCTCTCTGTCTCTTGACGCATCCCATCAGCCCCCAAATGACTTCTTTATACGGGGGGTGCGGTTCCTCCTCGTGACGTCAGCGCGGTCACGCTCCGCGGTTACGTCACCAGCAATGTACGGGGGAACACCCCGTGACGTCCCCACCATCACGCGCCCCGGTGACGTAACCCCCGTCACGCGCGCTAGTGACGTAATCCTTGCACACACCCCCCCCCCGTTGCGCAATCCACCATCAATATATTCCGAATGGTCGATAGCTGTTTCCCATTGGCTCTCTGGCCACACGTGATAACCACAACATAAATTAGCATATTATTATCTCGCGACCACATCTTGAACTCTGGTTGGCTGCTCTGAGTATAAATTAACATAATGATGTTGCATGGAGCCAATCACGACACGAGCTCCGCGAATAAATTAATCATCATACACACATGCGACCAATCGGATGTCCGTAACTAAATTAACATAACATGAACGCCTCGACCAATCACATCGCGCCGTGGTCTGCTACTGTCTGAGCTCTGGATGCGAACTGTAAGCGGCGAGTCCAGAGTCGTGAGTACGTAGTTGTTGAGTCCAGAGTCGTGAGTTCGTAGTTGTTGAGTCCAGAGTTGCTACACGAGGTTGACGAGCGGACACCTCTCACGACAAAGCGAGGAGCGGCAGCAACAAGCAGCGGCGTCGTCATGTCGGCGGCCATGGAGAGTATCCTCCCTCTGCTGCGGAAGTAGCGGCGCCCAGGCCTCAACAATAACACCCACTACTACTACAACCACTATTACTACTACAACAACTACCACTACTACAACAACTACCACTACTACAACAACTACCACCACTACAACAACTGCCACTACTACAACAACTACCACTACTACAACAACTACCACTACTACAACAACTACCACCACTACAACAACTACCACTACTACAACAACTACCACCACTACAGCAACCAACACTACAACTACCACTACTACAACAACTACCACCACTACAACAACTACCACCACTACAACAACTACCACCACTACAACAACTACCACCACTACAACAACTACCACCACTACAACAACTACCACCACTACAACAACCAACACTACAACTACCACCACTACAACAACACCCACAACAACTACCACCACTACAACAACTACCACCACTACAACAACTACCACCACTACAACAACTACCACCACTACAACAACTACCACCACTACAACAACTACCACCACTACAACAACTACCACCACTACAACAACTACCACTACTACAACAACTACCACTACTACAACAACTACCACCACTACAACAACTACCACCACTACAACAACTACCACCACTACAACAACTACCACCACTACAACAACTACCACCACTACAACAACCAACACTACAACTACCACCACTACAACAACACCCACAACAACTACCACCACTACAACAACTACCACCACTACAACAACTACCACCACTACAACAACTACCACCACTACAACAACTACCACCACTACAACAACTACCACCACTACAACAACTACCACCACTACAACAACCAACACTACAACAACAACTACCACTACTACAACAACTACCACCACTACAACAACACCCACAACAACTACCACCACTACAACAACTACCACCACTACAACAACTACCACTACTACAACAACTACTACTACAACTACCACCATTACAACAACCACTATTACTACTACAACAACTACCACTACTACAACAACCACTACAACAACCACTATTACTATTACAACAACTACCACTACTACAACAACCACTACAACAACCACTATTACTACTACAACAACCACTATTACTACTACAGCAACTACCACTACTACAACAACCACTACCACCACTACAACAACCACCACTACAACAACTACCACCACTACAACAACTACCACCACTACAACTACCACCACTACAACAACTACTACCACCACTACTACTACACTACTACAACCACTACTACTACCACCACTACTACTACAACTACCACTACTACACTACTACCACTACTACACTGCTACAACAACTACCACTACTACCACTGCTACCACTACTACACTACTACAACAACTACCACTACAACTACCACCACTACAACTACCACCACTAAAACAACTACCACTACTGCAACAACTACCACTACTACAACAACTACCGAGGGTCACAATGGCCAGCGCGATGGGTGGTGGTGGTGGTGATGATGGTGGGTGGTGGTGATGATGATGGTGGGTGGTGGTGATGATGGTGGGTGGTGGTGATGGTGGTGATGATGGTGGGTGATGGTGGGTGGTGATGGTGGTGGTGATGATGATGGTGGTGGTGATGTCAGTCGGTGGAGCGGTAGTGTAGAGGTTGTCAGCGTGCTGCGTTACGAACCTGGCAACCCGAGTTCGATTTCCGCCTGAATGAGTCCTGGACCTCCCCTAGGTTGACTCAGCCTCAAATGAGTACCTGGTGCGGTGTGTAAATATCGCCACTAGGGAGACAAAGGCAGCCGGGCGTGGTGGTGGCCACCCACGTCCTTGTGTGCCGTGCCGGCCTTAATAGGTGCTCGCTAACAGCACTTCCTCCAACAGCCTGTTCAGGTTATACGGGGAACTTTTGTCTTTAGTGGTGTTGGTGACGGTGTTGATGCTGTGAGGTGCAGTGGTTAGCGTGCTGCGCTACGAACCCGGCGACCAGTGCTGGGCCTCCCGTAGGTTGACTCGGCCTTAAATTAGTACCTGGTTCGATGTTTAAACCTGGCCACGAGGGAGACAAAGGCGGTCTGGCGTGGTTCTATCCACACCACCCCCTCATGTTCCGTGCCGGCCTTCATAGGTGCTCGCTAACCAGCCCCAACCATTTGTTAAGGCTCCACGGGGGATCTTTGGTGATGTGAGTGAAGTATTTTGAATGCTCACTGTGGAGAAGCTGCCATTCCTCTGTTGGGAGCTTAGTTTATTGTTTTTACCCTGTGAGCCAAGATGCTCTTAAATCGGGTTTCATCAACAAAAAACTTCACCGCCTGGATCTCTGGAATACAGGAGGTCCGGTGAACTGGTTCTGGCTCCAGTCACTGAGTGGTCAACACCAGTCCTCCTCAGGGTAGGGAATCGCCAAACAACAGGGAGTGGCTCTGCTTTTGAACAAAATAATGAAGGGAGTGTGGGAGCATGGGTGTGAGGTGGGAAGCTGTACATCTCGGGCTGCTGTGGGCTCGTGTTCCCATCAACAAAAGGTCGGGTGCCATGGTGGCGAGATGTTAACTACCTCGCTTCGTATACAGAAGGTCGTGGGTTCGATCCCAACTCTGACACCTGTTTATTTGAAGTTTGCGTGTCTCTCCCCTTGGTGGTTTTTTCTCCACATTTAGAAACATGCTTTTTAGAGTATTTGGCTGATGCTATACATTGCCACAAGATTGGCCACTTCATGAGCTGTCAATTGTGGTTCTGAAAAAGAGCAAATCGCTTGGTGGGCCTTACCTGGTAAAATAAAAAAAAAATTAGTTTAAAATAGTTTTAAAGTGACTTAACAGCGGATGCAGGTCCATGTCCTTGACACCAGGACTTACCGTGGGAACTGATCTGCCCAATTACCATCAGATTGTCATCTGTGCCTGCCATTCTTCCACTGCGGTGGTGGGCGTCCAGCCGTCCACCTAGGACCCCATTTAAACCCACAGTGGGCTGGTTTCGGCTCGCTAGTGAAGGTTGTAAATTATATTTGTTTTCATTTACTTGCAGATGCCACCCCCTCAACTCCCCATTGGTGAAGGAGCAGTTGTGGAGAGAGTGGAGAGCTTTCCATACCTGAGCAGTGTGCTTATGACCAACCCTGGTTTCACAGCAGAGGTCTCACTCAAAAAATGAAGCAAGTTTGCACAGTAGGGGGCACGGGTGATGCATCTGTCGGTCATCTCCGTCAACCCATGGCACCTGGGTCTGTCCCGTCATCTCCTATCAGTGAGCCTTCAACACTTCACGTGGCCTCAAAGTGCTCCTTGTCTGGCAACAAGCGCCGTGATGACGTCGCCGCCACTTAGTGGCGAATGGTGGCTGTTGTGGTTGTGCTGGTGTGAGCTCCATGACTGTGATGGATGGGAGTTGTGATGATGGTTGTGGTGATGGGCGTGGTCGTTGTGGTGGCTCTGGTGGTTGTTGCGGCTGTGGTGGTGATGGTTGTGGTGGTGGCTGTTGTGTTGACTGTGGTGGTGGTGGTTGTGGTTAGAGCGATGGTCTTGCTGATGACGGTTGACCCCTTGACCGTGACCTCAGAGCACCTTTTCAATCTGAAGTTCGCGGCGAAGGAGCTGACCCGGAGCTCCAAGAAGTGCGACAAGGAGGAGAAGACTGAAAAGGCTAAAGTGAAAAGGGTGAGGGAGTGTGCACCTAGCCTGGCATGGGATGTGGGGGGGGCGGAGAGGGAGAGCATGCCCCTAGCCTGGCACAAGGGCGTGTCTGTGAGTGATTTGGCGAGCAGCGTGTTGCACTACGAACCCCAAAAATTAGTACCTGGTGTAGCGGTGTGTAGAGATAATATCACCAGCAGGGAAACCAATGGGGCCAAACGTGGTGCTGGCCACCCACACTGCCGTGTACTGTTCTGGCCTTCATAGGCGCTATTCTGTCATAGCACTTGCCCCAAAAGTATGTCAAGGCTATACGGGGAGATCTTTGTGTTGTGCACCTAGACTGTGAGTATGTGAGCTTTCTCTTAGCCTGGCAGACACATGCGTGTCTGTGAGTGAGTGAGTGGGAGTGAGTGTGCACCTTGACATCTGTGACAAAGAGCTTTATAGGTCATCGGATTTGTTGTATATGTTGGTTATCAAAATTTGTTATGTTGTATGCGTGCGTGGGTGAAATTATTATGTTGTATATGTGGGTTATGAATATTCAGTGAAAATAATAATAATCAAATGAAATTTGGCCAAATGTGTAATTATCCGGAAATATGTTAATTTATGTAATTATGCACATTTAATTATGCCAATTCGAGAGGTAATCGTAGTAATTATGCGAGTGGGTGTAATTATGATAATGCAAGTCGTTATGATAACCAGACCCCGCCTCGGTGACGAGGGTGGGTTATCGATCGGAATAAGGCAATTAATCGTATGCAGTTATGCAGGTGTGGTGTAAGTATGCAAGATTGACTTAGATTAACTCGGCATCGTTGTCTAGGTTCGTCTCATTCTCGCTTTAACATTCCCAGAGTGGGTATTCGTGGTTATATTTTAGGTCCCCGGTTCACCCCGTTATCGCTTTAACATTTACTGAGTATGTATTAGTGTGTTTATTAAGGTCACCAAGTTCAGATCTCAACGCAGAAGCAGATCTTATGCATAGATTTCAGGAAAGAATCACACAACCACTTCTGTATTAATCAATTTATTACTAATTCAACCTCAACTATGATATAGTATGCGAACTCTCAATCCCGGAACGTCAACACGGCATCAATACAGTATCATCAACGATTGTCTGATTTCACTTTGACAACGGCACATGGATCCCGCATAACGCGATGGTTTGTTAGTGAGAGAGAGAGTCGTTAAAATATGCAAATACTATGCTCAGAAAAACCTTAACGTTAATGAATGATTATACTCAATATTGTTCACGCAGTACCGCACTCCTTATTGATCATACGCAACCCTTATCACGTTGTTAGCACCTTGGGTCACGGGACAGTTGAATATTCTGTAGAGGATGCGAGTACGTGCGGCGATTATGACTGAAAGATACTTGAAAGATTATACGGCGATAAAAAAAACACAATCAAAAACAGTTATTATTCTTAAAGGCACCAATCTCAACAAATACATCGGCAGGTTATCTGACAACAGAATGGCTCGGAGTAAGGGCCTGCGACGGTGCTCCTTTTCCGAAGATCGTTATCTTATACCAAGTTTACTAATTGGGGACCAGATCACCTGATAAGGATCTGGTGGGCCACCACTCCCCACGTGAGCGTGGCTCGGCGGAAGGAGGTGCCAAGAATCAATTCGTATTGATGGATCTGTTGGGAATTTATGCGATTAAGAGTACAGCCCACTAAATATTAAAGATAAAAATTACGAATACACTTATAAACGACGGATGGCCATCACTCGGTCTCGTTGTGATGCCTTCACAGCCACGGATGGCTTATGGGTTCGAGTGTGTTTGAGTGGTAAGAGTTGTCTTGAATAGTCAGTGTTCGGAGTCGGTTCTTTATGTCAAACAGACGCCTGGTGGTCGTGTGGTGAGGGGGCGGTGCGCGTCATACGTATCAGTCGCTCCCCTGTCACCGTGGTGAACGGGTTCGGATGCCCGTTGATATGCTGTCGCAGTTCGGAACCCGGTCGGTAGGTGGCGCCCACAGCTCGCTCGCAGCGTGCAGTGTTGGGTCGTCGACCAGGGTGAGCACGGAGCCTCGTCGCCAAACCGCGACCCTCCCCACTCCGGCGGCAGCAGAGACCTCCGACTCGGCAGAGGTTGACCCACGCAGGCCGAGTTGAGCTGTCAAGCGGGTCTTGCCCGCCTACAGAGGAGATGGGGAGCCGCTTGAGTCGAGCCCCGAGAGCCGGCTCCGGTGAGCCGATCAAACTCGGCTGAGTCCCAGACGAGCTGAAGAGTCGAGCCGACCCGCTGGTCGCAGCTCGCTCCTGAGTCGACCCTCCCGGTCGAGCTGGTTTCCAATGCTCAGGGTCCTTTCTTTTATGCCGAAAAACCCCTTTGGATCCTGCCCACAAGGCGGGGTTTCTTTCGATTTTTGCTGTGTCAGGATCTGTCCGTAGGTAGGTGTGTCCATGTGTGTGTCCGTACGTCCGTTTGTCCTTGTGTGCATCACCCACGGTATATTCCGTTGTCATACTCCCTCCATAAAATCCACGAGCAAACAATCAGATGTTACAAATTGCCTCATAGTCGTCTCTCTGTCTGGGTGCGATATTATCTCTTGTCTGGCCTTCTTCATGAACCAAAACACAGACGTTACAAATCGTCTCATAGGCGTCTTTGTCCGTGTTGCACGACCTGGAGGGAGGGGCAACACTCCCTCCGACCCTCACCGACGCACAAAGAAATGGTTAAAAAGTTTTAACATTTGTCCCTTACCATTTCACAGTTATGATTCGGTATGTAACCTAAGGTCTGTCGTTTCCCATCGTGGTGCTTGACTCAAGTGGAGGTGTTTCCCCGAGCGTATACACACTCCTATCCCGCGCTGCGGGGATACAAAGACGGCCGGGATCTCCCTTTCTCTCCGACCCTGGGTTTAACATCGCTCTTTTATTATGTATTTTATATTCGACCTGGTGGTGATTCATCCCGTTATCCTGGCTTTTCCATAAGTTTTACTTTTGTCTTTTCATGCATATGCTTATTATTATTAATTTATTTCCGATATCTTAGGTTAAGGGGTAAGTTTCTTGATCCTAGGAATTCGTATTCCTTGGTGTCTGCATGGTTATATAAGCGGAATATAGTTTACGGTGAATAGCGTTAACATTGATGTTATGTACGATATTATGTATTGTGATGTCTTTAACTTAACTTGTTTGTCAGGGCTTTACTGACATGAAGTTGCATTTCATAGCCCCGCAGTCTTTGCCCCACCCTATCTCTGCTCGCCGTTGTTGTTGCTGTCCAGCTGACGCCGTTAACTCAAGGCCTCATTAATTTCCGTCACTCCTTGTAGGTGAGGGCGGTTGAACCTTGGAGTCAGTTCTGGTTTTTGTCTGCCTGCTTCTTCTTGTGTCCCCTGACCCCGGGAGTTATTATTTCTACTTTTATGGCCTGTCGAAGCCCGACTCGCTGTTGCTGGGCTGGTGGGTCGCTGGGTTGGTGTCGTTCCCGGCTTTTTGCTTACGTTTGCAGTTCGCCGTGCTCTTAATTTCCTTCCCTCTTCAACCTTATATCGACTATTCTCTCCTGTCTGGGTGCGATTCAATTTTGACTTAGGAAGGTTCTGATTGTCATATGCTTCGGGTCGAGTTGTATAGATGGAAATAACATTTCATATTGACTTAATGATGGTGATGGTTCAGTAGGCGTAACTTGTGGCCTGGTTTAATTGGAGTGGGTGTGAATATCAATAACTTTAGCCTACCCTGTTGTTAAATTCCGACTTTAACGTTACTTTAATAGCAATACAGAATAATTGAGCTTTTTGTCTTAACTAGGCGAACGCGAACTTCTGGTGACCCCCGCAGCCTTGTTGTTCAGCTGAGTCTGCATCCTTGAGATATACAACACTCTTATTCGTCTCACTGTGGCCATCCAACCTTCTGCTCTGGGAGTGTTATTCTTAATTTCAGGTCAAAGGCCCCCTCACGTTCAGACGTGCAGGGTTGTTTAAATCAGCTCCCTCCCCTGTGCACACAGCCTTGAGCTGACCCACTTCGTTTGACCACTCACCCTGGATTTAATAATTTAATTCCTTGGCCTTTTTGGGTTTATCTTTGCTCCCTCAGCTGCAGGAGGACAAGGCGTATTTCTACCTCCTCCCTGTGTGCACGTGTTCCAACTAGCTCGGAATCCCTAAACACACAATCAGTGATGATTCCTGGCTTTCTGTGGTTGTGATTTAGACAAAGGCGCCTCTGCTTCCTTCCATTGCCTTTGAGTTGACACTGCCCTATTATTCACCCATGTGCTGAGGTCATAGAATTCGTTTTGACTTCAGTAATATTAACATTCAGTATTGGATTAGCAAATGGCAATGGTTCATTGATGTAGCTCGCAGCCTGGTCTCCAATTTGAGCGAGCGCGAGGATCGATAATTTAGCCTACTCTGTTGTTGAATTTCGAATTTTGACGTTACTTTAAAACCATGCAGGATGGTTGGGCTTTTTGCCTTAACTATGTCTGGCTGACTCTCCCACTGTCTCTGCCGCCTGCACGGGTGACATGTGCCCGTTCATCAGGCCTTATCTTTCCTTGAAGCAAGGTTGCAAATTCTGCCATCCTAGCCCTCCTCCAGTTCATTACTTAACAACACCTGGTGTTTTGCAGTTTGCTGCGCTTTGGTGTGTTTTCATTCATTAAAAAAACAAGTAAAAAGATAATATATAAAAATATCATCAAACATTATTAATATCAATTTTGGAAGAAGGGTTAGTATACAACAGATTCCTCTCGGATAAACAAACTTTCTGAAAAATTCTGATTCTGACCTAGCATGGCACACACGTATGTCTGTGAATGAGCATCACCTAGACTGTCACACATGTATGCATATCTGTGTGCGAGTGTGAACATGGTACCTATCCTGGTGCACACATGAGTATATGTGAGTATCTGTGAATGAGTGTGCACCTAGCCTGGCGCGTGCGTGCTGTGTAGGCGATCGCGAAGGGCAACATGGAGGTGGCGCGGATCCACGCGGAGAATGCGATCCGACAGAAGAACCAATCGCTCAACTACTTGCGCATGAGCGCTCGTGTGGATGCCGTGTCGGCCCGCGTGCAGACAGCCGTCACCATGGGCAAGGTGCCAAACCCATGGACACTGCGCATGCACGCTACGTGCACGTAGAGACACATGGTCACTTACAGTTGCGTACAGACACGCGCCTCATGTACAGACATGCACATTCACACAAAGACACATCGAGGCACACAAAGACACTTGTACAGACACAACAACAATCGCCATTCGCCACTAAGTGGCAGTGACATCACCACTGCGATTGTGCCAGGCTATGTGCATGTTAAGGCCACGTGAAGTGTCGAATGCCTGCTGGCAGGAGGTCAAGGGACAGACCCAGGTGCCATGGATTAACTGACTGAAATCACTGGCAGATGCACCAGCTGCACTCAACTCCAGCCCGTGCCATGCCCGTTTAGCCCCCTCTATCCAGCCAAACAAGCTGCTTGGGCATGCAGTAGCTGGGCATGCAGCCTACATGACCCAGCCATCACAGCCTCATCTGCAAGAGGAGCTCAATGATGGGACTGTTTCCATATCTTTCAATAAATTGTGGGTTCCTCACACAATCAAGCCTGATTAATACAAGGATGGATTGTAGGCAAGCCAACCTGAATGTTTCAAACCAGCAGAGATGTTCGTTGAAAGGGGGTCCACGTTTTGCAAGCATAGACAAGGGAGGGCATAACTGTGGCCGAGAAGACCCGGAGCTTCGTATGGAGCGACAGACCAGGTAGCTTCGACACAGCAGCATTACGCAGCCGATGAAAACATAATGCCGCTCGTCTGATTTGGAGTGAGACCTGCACTGCCACACCGCAATTGGTCATAAGCACACTGCCCAGCTACAGGAACTTCTCCACTCTCCCCAAAACTGCCCCCACCACTCATGGGGAGTGGAGGGTGTGGAGTGTTTGACATAAAATACCCAGGCAAGTGCTTTGTTTGGTCAGGTTCGATGGTAAGGCCCAACCTCTTAGTGATACACTCCAGATTCGTCTGTAGAGTCTCCAACTCCTCAGAATTAGCAGCAATTACCAATTCATCAGCATACATAACATGAGTCGACCTCGGTGAGCGGGGAATTAAACTCGGGTCGTTGGGTTTGTGGCACAGTGCAATAACCACTGCACTACTTCTCCCCACACAACAAAGCAAACAATAGCCGGCACTCGCCACTAAGTGGCGGTGACATCACCATGGCTTTTGTGCCAGGCCAGGTGCACTCCGGGCCAGGTGCTCCTCCATTAACAGATTTTTGGGGCAAGCACCCGTGAAGGCCTGCACTGTGACACACGAGGGGGTGCGTGGCTAGCACCACACCTGGCGGCCTTTGTCTCCCCAGTGGCGATGTTTACTACACACTGCACCAGATACTCCTTTGAGGATTTGGCCTCGGAGAGGGCCAGGACCGGTTCAGATAATTGCTGTTACTGCTGTTGATCGTGAGCGAGAATCGAACCCGGCTCGTCGGGTTCGTAGCGCAGCGTGCCACCCGCTGCGCCACTACTCCCCACATTCAGACAATCACTCATGGCTCCGTGTCTCTCTCCCTGTGTATCTCTCTACCTCTCTCAGGTCACGAAGTCTATGGCTGGGGTAGTGAAGAGCATGGACGCTGCTCTGAAGAGCATGAACCTAGAGAAGGTGAGACTGCCTCCCCATGTCTCTGACTGCCTAACCATGTCTCTCACCGTGTCTCTCACTGTTTCTCTCACTGCGTCTCTCACCGCGTCTCTCACCGCGTCTCTCACCGCGTCTCTCACCGCGTCTTTCACTGTGTCTCTCACTGTCTCTCACCGTGTCTCTCACCGTGTCCCTCACCGTGTCTCTCCCCGTGTGTCTCCCCGTGTCTCTCACCGTGTATCTCCTTGTGTCTCTCCTTATGTCTCTCCTTGTGTCTCTCACCGTGTCTCTCACCGTGTCTCTCACCGTGTCTCTCACCGTGTCTCTCACCGTGTCTCTCCCCGTGTCTCTCCCCGTGTCTCTCCCCGTGTCTCTCGCTGTGTCTCTCGCTGTGTCTCTCACTGTGTCTCTCACTATTTCTCACTGTGTCTCTCACCGTGTCTCTCGATGTGCCTAACTATGCCACCCCCATGGCTCCCCCTGTCTCTCTCGCTGTTTCTCTCTCCGTGTTGCTCACCGTGTCTCTCACCATCTCTCTCACCATCTCTCTCAACCGTCTCTATCTCTCCCCGTGTCTCTCCCCATGTCTCTCCCTGTGTCTCTCCCCGTGTCTCTCACCGTGTCTCTCACCGTGTCTCTCACCATCTCTCTCACCATCTCTCTCAACCGTCTCTCTCACCATGTCTCTCCCTGTGTCTCTCCCTGTTCCACACCGTGTCTCTCACTGTGCCTAACCATGTCTCCCCGTATCTCTTACCATATCTCTTCCCGTGTCTCTCACTGTGCCTCACCGTGTCTCACTGTGTCTCTCACCGTGTTTCTCACCGACTCTCTCACCGACTCTCTCACCGTGTCTCTCCTCGTGTCTATCACATTCACGATTGAGGGTCTCTCAAGTCAACAAGCATGATGGACAGTGTCAAAGACTTTGCTGAAGTCCAGGCAGATGACACAAACCTACTTGTTTGTGGCGACGAGGGCAGCAGTGGTGGAGCCTGAAGGGTGGAAAACAAATTTATCAGAGAAAGTCCAGGAGGGTGGCGGGTTGCGCAGACTGGGATAGATGAATGTCCTTACAACAATCATTTCAAGCATCCTAGATAGCTAGATCAAACAAGTGATGGATATTGGTCTGAAGTCAGAAAGGCTGGAAGGGGTGGACATCTTCGTTATAGGATTGATGGATTAATGGAGGCTCGCTTCAACTAGTCAGGAACAGTCGAGGAGGAGAGAGACAAATGAAATAGCTGCGCAATGGGCCGGCAAAATATCGAGGGACCAAAACAGAGAAACTGGGCTGGGGGTTGTCGGGGCCAGTGGCTGTGTGGCAAAGCTTGTCCAGAATGGTGAATATCTCCTGCTCAGAGATGTGGTGGTTTGGGTTGGCAGCTGAAGCTGGGGACTTCCTACTGGTGAGAGTGTATGAGTGATCATGGGAAATAGTGGCATAATGGGCATTAATGGTGTGCGCAGTGATGGATGCGGGTACTTCACGTGAGTAGTCATGGCGAGAGAGGCGCCGAACATTAGCCCACATCCCCTTCGCATCCAGTCCAGGATCTGCTGTGACAAGTTGCAGTGGTATTGCGACTGGTAATGTTTCTGCCGATGCGAGTTGCAAGTGCAATGGCTTCCTCAAGTGGGCCTACTTGCATCAATTTATTCTTGAGTCGCAGGTCAGCTTTCATTTCAGGTGGAACAAAAGATGGATCACGTGCGGTGAGGGTAACAGAGCCTTCTGGGCGGAATTCATTCAGGGTAGCGAGTGCGGCGGTATAAAAATGGTCGAAGGCTGCTTGAGTGTCGGATTCGGATGACAGGTGGAGCTGAGTTTCTTGTTTATCAGCATTGGCAAGAAACCTGCCATGTTGAGTGGGGCCCCTTTTCCGGAAGGTGTAGGGAAATCTGGTTTTGTTGGCTGGCATTTGCGTGGGGCCAGAATGCGCGATTACTGTCAGATGGTCAGTTTTGATTACAGGCTTCACGACCTTCACGTGGCCTTGATGTTTCCTGGAAACAAAGATGTAGTCGAGGATGTTTGGGCCTCTAGAAGGCTGGGTAACGATGGGGCACAAACCAGTGCACTCGGAGTTATCTAGGGGTCAAACAGATTTCAAATCGACAGCCAGAACAATAAATGCTCGAGGATGAAGTTTACCGATGTCTGTCATGGACTTCTCAGCCACCTTGGCGGTTTAGGGTCACTGTGTCTCCCCATACCTCCACATTTCTCTCCTTGTCTCCCCGTATCTCCTCCCTGAATCTCACTGTGTCAACTCACTATGTCTCCTCCCCGTGTCCCAGATCTCGGCACTCATGGATAAGTTTGAATCTCAGTTTGAGACCCTGGACGTTCAAACTGCACAGATGGAGGACACGATGAGCAGCTCTACCACACTCACCACTCCACAGGTACTTGCCACTCGCTCACCACTCACCCACCAATCACTCATCACTGTCTTCGCACTCACCACGTACCACTTGCCACATACTCACCACTCACTCACCGCTCACCCACCAATCACTCATCACTGTCTTCGCACTCACCACATACTCACTAATCACTCACCACTCACTAACCACTCACTGCTCACTCACTGCTCACTTACCAAATATCACTCGCCACGAATCACTCACCACTCACACACTCATCACTCTAGGACTGGTCTCGACATTCAGTGACTCATCAGCAGGGCCAGGCTGTGCCTGAGCTAGGCCAGAGCTGCACCTCTGATAGATGCAGCTCCTGGTTCAACCCTGAACTCTGCTGAGTCAAGTGGTTTCTTGTAATGGGACGACTGAAGGTGTTCGTGATGCTGTCGTGGTGCTGTGTGTGATGCTGTAGTGGTATACTGTAGTGATGTTATAGTGATGCTGTAGTTATGTTATAGTGATGCTGTGTGATGCTGTAGTGGGAAACTGTAGTGATGTTATAGTGATGCTGTAGTGATGTTATAGTGATGCTGTAGTTATGTTATAGTGATGCTGTGTAATGTTGTGTGTGATGCCAGAGTGATGCTGTGTGTGATGCTTTATGTAATGCTGTAGGGATGCAGTGTGCTATGCTTTAGTGATGCTGGAGTGATGCTGTAGTTGTAGTGATGCTGTGAGTAATGCCCTCGGGATGCTGTGTGTTATGCTGTAGTGAGGAGCATGATGATCGTGATGCAGCTGCTTTTACTGATGGTGATGTTTTGTGATTTCACAGCATGAAGTTGAAGGGCTTATGCACCAAATGGCGGACGAGGCTGGGTAACGCCATCAACACCATCCTCACTAAAATCACCATCATCACCATCACTACTACCATCAACATTATTTCCACTATCGCCATCAATCTCACCATCATCACCATATTTACCACCATCATTACCATCATCACCATTACCACCACGATCACCGTCATCATTACCACTATCGTCATCACCAGCACCATCATCAACACCATCACCAGCACCATCATAACCACCATCTTCATCATCTCACCACCATCATCAGCAACATCAGCCGCCATTCACCACCAAGTGGCGGTGACATCACTACGGCACTTGTGCCAGACTAGGTGTGACAGGGGGTGACCAGGGAATGGCTCTGACTCCGGGACTTCGGGCCAAGTAGCTTTACCCGGGCCTGCCCACCATCTTGAAGGTCCTTAATGATTGTGAGCAAAGTCAGGGATCCCGAAAGCACAGAGAACAACCCAGAGCCTTTGCCTATTGATGGTATCATAGGCCTCGACCAGGTTAATAAAACAAAGATGTAGGACCTACTGAAATTCCCTACACCTCTGCTGTAGCAGACGGAGATGGAAAATGGCGTCTGTGCAGGATTGCCCTGACCTGCAGCCACATTGAGGCTCTGCAAGCCTCTCCTCAGTGTGCCTGGAAAGGCGATGTTGAATAAAATATAATCCTGGCCGGGACCTTTCTCAGCACACTGAGGAGGTAGATGCCCTGGTAGTTATTGCAATCAGTGCGGTTACCTTTTTTTTTAAATAGGGAACACCTGGGCATCCTTCCAATTATGTGGAACCCATCCATTGGTCCAGACTGTTGTAATGATGTCATGTAGGGCAGTCTGCACACAAAAGCCACCCTCCGCAGTTAGAAGCCATCTCTTCCCAGCGCTTTACCAGGTCTTAGACTCTGGATATCCCTTCATACTTCCTCAACAGTTTGCACATGAAACAACTTCGCAGGAAGCGGCTACTTTTAGGTTTTGAGGCACAGCAGCCCCAGCAGGGTCATCCCCACTTGCCCCCATGATTTGATCTGAACTGAGGGGTTCCCTTCTCCCAAGACTTCACAGAAATCCTCAGAAAACCAGCAAACTTACCCCTGGGGGTTGGAGATCGGATCACCATTATTTACCCTAAGATTGGAGATAAGTGTGGCACTGCAAGTTACTTTTTTGATGGAATCAGAGTGTTATGTGATCACGAGCTACTGAGGCAGATTCCATCTCCTCTGCAACCCGCAACCCCCACTCATCCTTGCAGCATCGCATGGCTCTCCGAACCTCTGAGTGGAGGCTACGATAAACCTTATTGCAGCTGCTTGAGCCAGTCCTGAACCTTGCCCATATCCCTTCGGCATCGGGAGGAGTGGAGGACAATGCCAATCCCAGCTGCAAACCCTATTGAGTGTTTGATTGGGGTCCTATGTGAACACCCACTACTGTAGTAGAAGAATAGCAGGCACTTCTTCATACAGATGACAAGTCGATGGGCAATAGGCAGATATCTCCTCGCTGTGGAGAGGCTGCCACTTCTCTGTTGGGAGCTGGACCGGTACCACCTGGACCTCTGGATTAAAAGAGGTCCAGTGGACCGGCTCTGCCTCCAGTTACTGAGGGGTGGACAGTCCTCCAATCGGGACAGAAAACTGACAAACAATCGGTGGTGGCTCTGCTTCTGAATAAAATAATTAATGGGGGCGTGGAGGTGAGGTGTGGGAAGCTGTGAGTGCCAGGTGACTGAGCTCTCCTCGCCATCAGCAGGAGGTGAGGAATGATGGGGGTGGTGGTTGTCTTTGCTTACGACCCCACTGAAGATGAACATCAGTGGATGGATGCAGGCAAAGCTGATGAGTCGGATCCCTTCTATGATCTGTCGGGATAGAGGCATCCTCTTGGGTAACTTTAGTGCCGGTTTGGGTTTTGATGCAGGCACCTGGGCTAGAGTTATTGAGAGGCATGGGCCAGATCGGCTCAATAACAATGGTTAGCTGGAGGCTGCTAGACTTCTGTGTAGCCCATGGGCTTGTAATCACCATCGTCTTTACCATCACCATGATCACCACCACTATCACGAACCCCATCACCACCACTCCCATCACCACCGCTGCCACCAGCCATGGCAATGCAGCTGCGGCTCCGTGACTCGGTGTCGACTGTCGTTTCAGGTTGGATCTCAACATGGAGCTGCCTCAGGGTCAGGCTGGGTCCATTGGGTCAAGTGTGGCTTCCACAGAGCAGGTGAGAGTTACTAACCCACTGACCCACTCAACCACTCGCCCACTCACCAACTCACCCACCCATGCACTAACTCACCATTCACTCACCCTCATACTCGCTCACCTACCCACTCGCTCACATACTCACTCTCACCGATCCATTCACCCAGCCACTCATCCACCCACTCCCACCTACTTGCAAACTGACTCGCTCACTGACCCACCCACTCACTCAACCACCCACTCCCTCATCCATTCATGAACTCGCCCACTCACCCAACTACTCAATCACCTACTCACCCACCAGACTCACTCATCCACTCACCAACCCACTCACTAACGCACTCACTCACCCACTCATGCACTCACCCACTCATCCCCCGACTCACCCACTCACCCCCCTGACTCACTCACCAACTCATTCACCAACTCATTCACCCACTCCCTCACTAACGTATCCACTCACCCACCTACTCACCCACTCACCCAGTCACTTATGCGCTTAAACACTCTCTCACCCACTCACCAGCTTACTCAGGCACCCACCCACTCATGCACTGACCCACTCATTCACCCACCCACTCACCCATTTAGCCACTCACCCACTCACTTATGCACTTAACCACTCTCTTACCCACCCACTCACCAACTCAGTCGCATGCCCACCCACTCACTAACTTACCCATTCACGCACTCACTTATGCACTTAACCCCCCACTCTCAACCTCTCACTCAGCTACTCACCAACTCACCCACCCACTCAACCACCTACTCACCCATTCACCCACTCTCTCAGACACTCATCCACTCAGTCACCAAGCCACTTACTCACCAACCTACACAACCATTCACCCAATGTCCCTCACTCACTCTCACTCACCCATCCACTCACCCACTGTCTCTCGCTCACTAACCATATTTTCCCATTTCTGTGTCTTCAGGATGAATTGTCTCAACGTTTGGCAAAACTGCGAGACCAAGTCTGAGACACGGGGACACACACACGGGGACACACACACGGGGACACACACACAGGGACACACACACAGGGACACACACACAGGGACACACATACACAGGGACACATATGCGGAGACGGAGACATGGAGACACAGAGACATGAGAGCAAGAAAACACGAGGACTGGGAGACGGTACACAGGGACCCAAAGCTATGGGGGCATCTATTTTATTTTTAGTTTAGAGTTATTGATTTAAAAAAAACTCAATATAATCTGCATGTGAATACAGAGACATGCACACACCACGTATGTATCTGTGCATCACTTTTCTCACCGTATCTCTGTCCGTCGCTCTTGCTGTCTCTGCATCTTTGTGTGTCTCTGTGGTAGTAGTTGTAGATGGTATTGCTGCTGCTTGAAGCGGTTGTATTTATGAGTGGGGCTTCTCTTGTACAAAAAAAATGTATGATGATGATGATGAAGATTATTAAAGGTCTCATCAGACTAACAGAGAACACCACTGGCTTGTGTCTGTGTGTGCAAGTCTGTGTGTGGTGTGTTGATATATATATATTTTTACATGGTTGAGCCAGGAGACTAATTCCTTACCCTCGGGGTTTCTTCAGAAACATCAAAATGCCACTACGGGTGGCCATGTGGAATGTTTGAATGCTCACTGCGGAGGAGAGGCTGTCACTCCTCTGTCGGGAGCTGGACTGGTACCACCTGGATCTCTGGTATTCAGGAGGTCCGGTGGACTGGCTCTGGCTCCAGCCAGAGGTGGACAGTCCTCTACTCGAGGCAAGAAACTGCCAAACAACAGCGAGTGGTTCTTCTGACCCAAAGAATGAAGGGGGCGGCAGTGTGGCGGTGAGGTGTGGGAAGCTGGAAGCCCCAGGTTACTGTGGGCTCGCCTTCCCATCAACCGGTGGCAAGAGGTGGTGGTGGTTGTTACTTATGCCCCCACCGAAGATGAACATCAGTGGAAGGATCCAGGCAAGGCTGATGAGTCAGAAAGTGGGCGGGGCTAGAAAGGCATTGGTTTTCTGCACCTTTCTAGCCCCGCCCACTTCCCCCCCCTCCCATCCAGTAGTATTCCACGCAACGCTCCCCTCCCCCTACTCCCCCCCTCCCTTGCTCCTCCCCCCTCTAACTTATATAACCCCTTACCACAGCATCTTTCCCACTTCAGCTCAAATTGTCTTGCTGTAGTTTTCACACCTAATGTTGATTGCTTGTGTTGCAATCGAAACGTGAGAATTTTTTATTTTTATTATTTCCCTTCTACGTAACTTTACCGAAAGAACCAAGAATATGAATCCCTGCAGTCACGAAAGCTTTACATCGAAATCTATCACAGGTGTGCGCTAAAGTGGCCCCTCGGGATAGAGTCATGCTGTTGGGTGGCTTTAATGCCCGTGTGGGGTCATGATGCTGGAACCTAGGCTGGTGTTGTTGGAAGGCATGGGCCAGATCAGTCAATAACAATGGTAGGAGGCTGCTAGACTTCTGTGCAGCCCATGGGCCTGTAATTACCAACACGCTGTTCTGGCATCGGTGTGTCCGCACAACATCATGGATGCATGCCAGGTCCAAGCAAGAACATTTTCTGGACTAGTGACGCAACAGTGGATGTGGGTCCATGTCCTTGACACCAGGACCTAACGTGGAGCTGATCTGCCCACTGACCACAAGCTTGTCATCTGTAAGATGCGCCTTCCATTCTTCCACTCCAGTGGTGGGTGTACATCCAGGACTTCATTGAAACAGTGGTCTGATCTCAGCTCGCTGTGGAAGGTTGCAAGCGATAATTGTATCATTGTAGCCAGGTCGATTCTGAAAAAGAAGCTAACCCCGTTCCCCGTGATAAAGAGGTTTATAGCTCATCGGATTCCTCCAGTATACATAAATATTCCGATCTTTAGATTATTTAGCTGCTACTATAAATTTCCATACGATAAAGCCACGTCGTTGAGCGATCACTTGTGGCCTTGTCACTTCTGAAAAACAGCTAATTGCTCAGTGGGCCTTACCTGGTCAAATGAAAGTAAAGTTTTTAGTTTAGTCTATGGATCTCTGTGTGGTCAGTCTATGGTTCTCTGTGTGATGAGTCTATGGGTCTCTGTGCAGTGAGTCTGTGGGTCTCTGTGTGATGAGTCTATGGGTCTCTGTGGTGAGTCTATGGGTCTCTGTGCAGTGAGTCTGGGTCTCTGTGTATTGAGTCTATGGACTGTGTGGTGAGTCTATTGATCTGTGTAGTGAGTCTGGGTCTGTGTGGTGAGTGTTTGGATCAGTTTGGTGAGTCTGTATCTCAGTGTCGGTGTGTGGCTCTGTGTGAGTATATGGGTCTGTGCAGTGAGGTTATTCGTGTGTGTGATGAGTGTATGGGTCTCTGCGTGGTGAGTCTAAGGATCGATGTGAGTCTATGAATGTCTGCGTGGTGAATTTAGATAATTTGGCTGGTGTTATAAATTCTAAAACATAAGCCACTCCGTTGAGCTATTGCTGGTCAGATCGCTTCTGAAACAGTTCCATAGCTCAGTGGGCCTTAGGGGCCGTCCATAAATGACGTCACGCGATTTTGGACGATTTTTGCCCCCCCCCCCCCCTTCGTCACACGGCGTCACAAAAACACAGACCCCCCCTCAAATATGACGTCACAAAGCTCTGCCCCCCACAAAAATAAAACATGCTTCAAATCGCTTTAAACTATTGTCATTGTAGTGCGTATTTAATGTGGCGCTGCACTCTGATGTTGTAGGAGAAAACATTTATTACAAAGTCAATTTAATTAGGTAGAACGTGTTGTCTATTTATTTAAAGTTGCGCATTTTGATGTGACGTCACATTTCTCAACCCCCCCCCCGTCACAAATATCTGACCCCCCCCCCCCTAGGTGCGTGACGTCATTTATGGACGGCCCCTTATCTCGTAAAATAAGAGTTTAACAAGTTTTGCACAGTACTGTGGGACAGCCTCACTCAATGCAACGTAAATCCACGTGGATGCTGCCACTGGTGTCGCGGTTTAATGCTGCAATGTACCTGACTCAGTGGGTTTATTTCAGAAACTGTTTTTCTTGCAATCTGGAAATCTCCAGTCGGAACGTTGCAAAATCGGTGCAAGATTCTTAAAGTTGTGGCGCCGAGGCTGTGCATGCCGGAGTCAGGTTTCATGCATCAAATACACACGGCAGACACGGTACCAGATGGCCTCTCCCCCAGGGAGTTTTCATCAATAAAACTAAAATGTTTTATTTTACCAGGTAAAGCCCACTTAGCTATATGCTACTTTTCAGACGCGATCTGACAAGTGATATCTCAACCGAAGTGGCTTATCATGTGGAAATGTATACTAGTAGCCAAATAAATTTGGTTCTTTCGGTAAAGTCACGTAGAATAATTTTATTTTATACCTACGTGACTTTACCGAAAGAAGTCACGAAAGCTTCAAATCTAAACGCACTTTGATTCTAAATGTGGAGGTAAAAAATGGAGGACTCCCAGACAAACCAACGTGACCAAAACGGAGAGGCAGACGCAGAAACTCCAAAAATGTAGCAGCAGTCATCATGTCGGGATGGAACCCACGACCTCCTGCATACCAGGTAAGAGATAACATCTCGCCAAAGGGAGGGGGGTGGGGATGCAATACATCCAAGATGGTGGGGTAATCACGCATCAATCCCAATAACGGAGTGCTGAGCCATGACTCAACCACAGACCCCTGAGGAGTCGAACCATTGTGAAGGTTTATTTAGTAACGCGATTGGCCTGTGGAATTCTGGGACAATGGTGGAAGGATTCATGATTGCAGGTCTGTTTGCTCCGGGGAATGCCACCAGCTGAGTATGAATGAGACACCGAGTCCACGGTACATTTACATATTAATTAAAAAGATACTTTTCAGGGATGGAAGTTTGCAAACGAAAGAAGGTTAAATTTCGATGGGAGTTACGTCTAAACATTACTCATCCCTGCTGGCAGCTTTGCTTCGTGGAGCTCACCAATGGGACTGTGTCCAGTTATTAAGGGTAACTGCCTCTGACTGCCCAGGAGCGTCCTTCACGAGCCTCCTCCTCCAGAGGCCATTCTTGACACTGCTTGTACCGGCTTGTGCAGTGCCCATTTAACCCCCTCTTATTATACCAAACAGAAGCTGCTTTGGGAATGCGGGCTTCATGATCCAGCCAACGCAACCTCACCTGTCAAGCAGAAAACGAGTTCCTCACAAAACCCAGCCTGGTTAAGCCCAGGATAGTCGGCAGACCAGCCTGAATATTTCTAACCGGTGCAGATGTTGCATTCGTGATTCAAGTTTTTTGGAAGCATGGAGGGAATCACTGCTGTGGCCGAGAAGATCCAGAGCTTCGTGTACAGCGACAGGCCAGGTAGCTTTCATAAAGTATTAAGCAGCTGATGAAAGATAGCGAATCAGACGGGCGGTGACACCTCTGCTGTCATACTAGTGCTGGTCATAAGCACACTGCCCAGGTATAGAAAACTCTCCACTGTCTCCACAACTGCCCCATCACCAATGGGGAGATGAGGGGTGGAGTGTTTCATTACATAAAATACTCAGGCAGGTGCTTCGTTTTGGTGGGGCTGATGGTAAGAAGCCCCCTCTCTTAGTGGCATGCTCCAGGGTTCATTAGCGGAAACGTCCAACCCATTCTGAGTGAGCAGCAACCATCGTCAAATCGTCAGCATAGACACTCACTCGATCAAAACATTAATGGGAGATTCACTCAAGAACTCAAACTTGTTTATTTTCAACAAAACAAATCAACCCCCCGGTGATGGTAACTCCATGATGTTCACTCTGTGGAGGGGTCATTTTGAGGGATGTCCTCCCACCCCCCCACCTCAGCGTTTGCCCCCCACTCTGGGAGCTGCCGACTTCATCGTCTTGGCGATTTTCTGCTTGGGGGCAGCCTTAACTGCAGCCTGTTGGCAGAAAGAGGGAGGGGGAGAGAGGGTTGGCTCCACGAATATCTCGGAGTGTGAGTGCGTGAGAATATGAGTGAGTACATGAGTGAGAGTGTGTGTGAGAGTGTGTGAGAGTGTGTGTGTGAGAGTGTGAGAGAGTGCGAGAGAGTGCGTGAGAGTGCGTGAGTGCGTGTGTGAGTGCGTGTGTGAGTGCGTGTGAGTGCGTGAGAGAGTGTGTGAGTAAATGCGGCAGCTAAAACGCAGAAAGTTGGCACAGTAGGGGGCACAGGTGGTGCATTTGACAGTCATCTCAGTCAGTTAACCCATGGCATCTGGGTCTGTCCCATGACCTCCTGCCAGCGGGTGTTCGACACTTCACGTGGCCTTAAAGTGCATATGGCCTGGCACAGGCGCCATGGTGACGTCTCCGTCACAGTGGTGAATGACGGTTGTTGTGTGGATGTGTTTAGGGTGGTGTGTGTCGTGTGTATGTATGGGTATCAATACATCCTTACATACACACTGGGTGGTGTGTGTAGTGTGTCAGTGTAGTGCAACGGTTAGCGCGCTTCAAGTGCATAGCATGGCACAAGCGCCATGGTGACGTCACCACCACTTAGTGGCGAATGGCAGTTGTTGTTGGAGCAGTCCTGTAGTGGTCAGCGCTACGCTACGAACCCGACTGGAGTTCAATATCCACTCATGGCCACCAACACGTGATAACCCTACAGGAGCCTCGCCGATCAGAACTGAATCCTATGGGAGCCTCGGTGATTAACACTGAACCCTATGGGAGCCTCGGTGTATGAGAGTCTCGGTGATTGACACTGAAGCCTGGAGGCCGACGTGGCCAATGTGAGCCTCACCTTGGCAGGAGCTGTGGCCGACTTCTTGGTTCCAGTCTTCACCTTCTTAGCCTCCTTCGCAGCTCTGAGAGAACGCGACAGATGGGAGATATAAATTCAACGCGTTGTTCCGTAACACCAGGCGCACGTTAGGAATGCAAGAGGCAACGTTTCGGGCGATGGCCCTACTTTAGAGTTGGCACGGCGAGGTCAGAGAGCGGGCGTGGGAGACTTCAGTCCATGGCCTGGGGGATGGGGGTCTGAATTTGAACGCGACGCTGGGCCCCTAGCCACTGCATCTCTATTTAGACTTGAGGAGGAATCCAATGAGCTATGATGCTCTGTCACCGATGTCAAGTATCAGAATCTTAAAGAGAATCTGTATTTAGAATCCAATTAGCTATGAAGATATTTTTCACCCATTCGTCACAGATGTCCACCAGTAGGATTAACAATCTCAATCGTTCACCACCATCACCTCCTCCACACGGCTCTCTCTCAACAGAAACTACATCGAAGCGTTTATTCTACACATCCCTTCAGCCGCGCGCGCACGACATCGGTTCAAGAGGAGCAGACTTCCGGTGGACCGGTCTCAAGACACTGCATGTCCGCCTCCGCTGATGAGGCAATGAATGTCAAAACCGTCCAGAGTGTCGCTCGTCTTGAGGCAACTAATGCCACTGACATTACACACTCCTACAAGACCAAGCTTGCGGATGTAGCTTGGGCAGTGCAGTGGCTAGGAAACGTTAACCCACCTCGCTTGGTATACAGGGGGTCGTGGGTTCAATCCTAAACCCTGACCGCATGCTGTAAATTTGGAGTATGCGTGTCTCTCCCGATGGTCGCGTGGAATTTTCTCCGGGTCCTCCAGTGTTTCCCTCCACATTTAGAAAACACGTTTAGAGTATTTTTGGCCGATATAAATTTCCACGTAAGCCACTTCTCGTTCGTTGGGCTATCATTTGTGATCGCCGGATGTCTTGTGAAAAAGATCTCGACAGCTCAATGGGCCTTACCTGGTAAACTAAAAAGTTTAGTTCTCCTAAGCGCTACGCTGCGCTACAAACTCGGTACCCCGGCAAAGATCCGAGTTCGATTCCCGCTCGTGACCACCATCAACACCAGCAACGATTATCTGAACCAGTCTCGACCTCCGCACTAGGTCGACTCAGCCTCAAATGAGTACCTGGTGCGGTAAGTAAACATCGCCACTAGGGGACAAAGGCAGCGGGGCATGGTGCTGGCCATCTTGTGTACGTGTCGGCCTTCATAGATGCCCACTGCTATTGCTCCCTCTCTCCCCTTCCTCCAGTACCCTCCCCCTCCCTCTTTACTGGACATCTGTGAAAAAGAGCGATACAGCTCACCAGATCCCTCAATATAAATAAAGTGATTCTCTCCCCTCCATCCCTCCCAAACTCCCTCCCCTTACTCCACCCCCTCCCTTCTCTCACCTCCCTCCATCCTCTCTCTCCCTCGCCTCCCCTCCCTACTTTTTTGTAAATACAAGACGTAATGAATCCCGTTGCGTGCTGCATTCACAGACACGACAAAAAACACCCCTCCAATCCCACCGGATGGCTTGCTCGCGCTGAGCCTTGCGGATCTCGGGCTTCTGGTTGCGCTTGGCGAGGATGTCGGAGAGCGTGGCGCCTGTGATGGCGCGCTGAGCCTTCACGGCACGGCGAGACCTCTTCTTAGACACCTCCTCCTGCTCACACACACAGACACACAGATATAGAACAGAGACACACAGACACACACATAGACAAGGAGATATAGACAGAGACACAGACACAAATAAATTTAGACACACATAGACACACAGACAACGCAGAGACAGAGATAGACTGGACACCAGATATAGACAAAGACACGTAGATAGACACGCACATATAGACAGAGATACACCACAGACATGTATAAATAAACAAACACGCAGACACAAGTAGATTTAGACACACAGTCACGTAGATATAGGAACACACAGAGACATACCAAGACACAGGGAGATTCGATGAAACACGGAAAGACAAAGTGAGACACAGAGAGACAGACGGGGGGGGGGGGGGGGGACAGCGAGACACGGCGAGACAGAGAGACGGCCACTTCACCTGCTGGCCCTTCTTGTGCTTGCGTCGGTAGAGGACCGTCCAGTTGATTTGCCTGCGGATTGCGCTTGGAGAGGAACGCAGACTCGCACTTGGCATTGAGGAACTGGAAAACCTGGGGACAGAGCAAAACGGCGGAGACTCAGGCTCGCACAGAGAGATGCAGACTCAAGGGACAAAGACTCACAGAGTTCACTTGCACAGAATAACACTCACAGACAGATTTGCAGACTCACACGCACAAAGACACAGACTCGGTGACAGAGAGGCACATTAAAACAAAGACCCACTCACGCACACTTGTGCAAGAAACTTAATTTAATATTAATTATTAAACTATTCTTATACCAGGTAAGGCCCACTGGAGCTATGTAGCTCTTTATCAGAATGGACTTGACCACAAATGATGGCTCAACGAAGTGGCTTATCATCTGGAAATTTAGAGCAGCCAAATAACTCTAAATGCACGTTGATTCTAAATGTGAATGGAAAAATCAGAGGACCCGTAGAACAATCCACGCGACCATGGGGAGAACATTCAAACTCCAAATATACAGGTGTAAGGATCAGAATGGAATCCACAACCTCCTGAATATCAGGCGAGGTAGTTAACATCTCACCACCATGGCACCAGATACACAAAGACTCAAATAAACACACACACAGAGAGTCATAGGGCTCATAGGCTCACACAGCCGCAGAGACAGGCTTACAAAGACACAAGATTCGCAGAGACAAAATGGTTACGCATAAACTTAGACACATACAGACACAGACTCGTGCTGAGACAGTCGTATAGAGACCAATAAACGTATTTTTACAGGCACACAAAATTCAGTGACAAAAGACTCGTACATAGATTCATATAATCACAAAGACACTCACAAAGACCACACAGATTCTCAGAAAGACACTCGCATAGATACACACCGCAGACCCACAAGGAGACACTCACAGAGATAGTCACAGACTCATACGGACTCTCACACGGCAGTAACACGAGTGGTGAGGTATGGTTTCTGACCTTGCCGTCCACGCGGGCGTATCTGACCCCATGACCTGGGTAGATCTTGTAGCCACTGAAACTGCACAGTTCGAGCCTGCGCAGACACACACATGGTTAGTCACCCCGTGTCTCTCATCTCTCGCTACCAGTACTCACACACGCACAGCCAGTCATCCCGGTCTCTTTTCTATAGCTACTACCATCACCACTCATTCACCCACACGCTCATCCAATCACCATCACTGAACCGTATAACAAAGCTCTCACGAGTAGCACACAGACCGTTGTTAGTGGTCTGGTAAAAACAATGTGCGGCCGGCCAGTAGTAATTATGTTTATTGCACACCGCACCAGGCTCTGTAAACCTCGCGGAAGTCAAGGAGAGGTTCAGATGTTGCTCTCAAACTTGGGGGTATGCCGAATTGATAGCGTAGTGCGGCACTAACCACTCGCTCATCTTATAATTTATATCGTGGCTTACCCAAGGCGCTTTACACAATTAACAAAAGTACATATGAACGTACTGGTGGAGATGAGGTGAATGAAATAGACGAGAGGAAGCAATGGGCAAATCTGTGATGCTTGAAATCGGTCGAGAGCGAAATTGATAACAAGTGATGATGGATTGAATGGTGAATGAAAGATCCAGAAACACTACAATGGCCATCCGGCATCTTACCGTGCCGTGTTGCTTCTTACAAATCTATACATACGGTACTGTTACCACTGTATACTGTACTACTGTATACTGTACTACTCTAAAAGGCCCCACACTGGTTCTGTACAATCTACTTAGAATACTCTTAAACTTGTGAGTACCTCTGTAAAATAATATATATTTTTTTACATCGTAGTTAAACCATAGGCTTTATTTCTTGAAAAGTGTTCATGTACTTGAATAATGTGGTGAACCATAAGCATGACTTTCGGATAACCGGCACATTTGGTTAACCGGCACCCCCCATTACCAATGGATGCCAGCTGAGAGCTGTTGCTGTACTTTGTATATCAAGGCATCACTGTACAGGGAATTCCACTTACGAACATTTGACTTACGAACTTTGTAAGATACGAACAGACCTGCCCGTATATCCAGTTGCCTGTTCGGACCAAGTGTCGTAAGTTCAACCGCCACGCAATAGATGGATGGTGGTGTGGCATCTACATCTGCAGAACATGAAGAACCAGTGGCATCTACATCTACAGTAGAGTATACAACTTTTAAAGCCATTACCCGTGTTTAGTGTATCGACAGGAGTAAAGTTGGACTTCAACTTACGAACAGACCTCTGGAACCTAACACGTTCGTAAGTAGACGAGTCCCTGTACAGGATTCCCTCGTTACTCACGAACTCGCTATCAGCGATGTTGGCTATCCACGAATTGCATCTGGAACTCTGCACTACTACATCGAGAGAGAAATCAAGTGATGAAATTAAGTGAGAGAAAATGTGATGATAAACTGAGATAAAGTTATAAGATGTACATTTTATAGTGATGAGATAAAATGATGCGCATTATAATTAAAGGTAAGTTCCGTGTTACACCGGTTCCCTTCAACGTGTCACGTGTGGAACACGTGTACGGATATTTTTTATTTTACCAGTTAAGGCCCATACTCTTTGGTTCTTTCGGTAATAAAAACAAATCGTCATTGCCTGATGACGACCGCTTGTGTGTGTATACACACTACAGCACAGATACAAACTCATATACTAATACTCATGTAGATACAGTATCACACCACAGTACACTCAGATACAAACTCATACACTAATACTCACGTAGACACACTAACTCACACTACAGTACACTCAGATACAAACTCATACACTAATACTCATGTAGACACACTAACTCACACTGCAGTACACTCAGATACAAACTCATACACTAATACTCATGTAGATACACTAACTCACACTGCAGTACACTCAGATACAAACTCATACACTAATACTCATGTAGATACATTAACTCACACTGCAGTACACTCAGATACAAACTCATACACTAATACTCATGTAGACACACTAACTCACACTACAGTACACTCAGATACAAACTCATACACTAATACTCATGTAGACACTAACTCACACTACAGTACACTCAGATACAAACTCATACACTAATACTCATGTAGACACACTAACTCACACTACAGTACACACAGATACAAACTCATACACTAATACTCATGTAGACACACTAACTCACACTACAGTACACTCAGATACAAACTCATACACTAATACTCATGTAGACACACTAACTCACACTACAGTACACTCAGATACAAACTCATACACTAATACTCATGTAGATACACTAACTCACACTACAGTACACTCAGATACAAACTCATACACTAATACTCATGTAGATACACCAACTCACACTACAGTACACACAGATACAAACTCATAGACTAATACTCATGTAGATACACTAACTCACACTACAGTACACACAGATACAAACTCAAACACTCATACTCATATAGATACACTAACTCACACTACAGTACACTCAGATACAAACTCAAACACTCATACTCACGTAGATACACTAACTCACACTACAGTACACTCAGATACAAACTCAAACACTCATACTCACGTAGATACACTAACTCACACTACAGTACACTCAGATACAAACTCATACACTAATACTCATGTAGACACACTAACTCACACTACAGTACACTCAGATACAAACTCATACACTACTACTCATGTAGATACACTAACTCACACTACAGTACATTCACAGATACAAACGCAAATACTAATACTCATGTAGACACACTAAATGCTATACCCTACTGACACTGTACACTCAATACAAAGATCCCCGTGTAAGACTGCTCGCCCCCAAGTGCTGCTAGCGAGCGCCTATTGAAGGCCAGCACAGTGGCACACGAGGGGGTGGGTGGCCAACACCACGCCCGGCCGCCTTTGTCTCCCCAGTACTTTTTTACACCGCACCAGGTACTCATTTGAGGCCGAGTCGACCTAGGGGAGGCGGCCCAGGACCGGTTCAGACAATCGTCACCGGTGTTTGCCGTGAGCGCGAATCGAACTCCGATCGCCGGGTTCGTAGCGCTATCCGCTCCCCACACACTCAGAGAGAGAGAGACACGAGAGTGTTGGCACAGAGAGACAAGTCGCGATCACACAGAGCGATCCCAGAGACACTGTACACGGCACGCCGGTAGGCAGCGCACACTCGCTCATCCCTCAACCCAAGCCCCGAAATAACTCCCCCGCGCCGCCAACATCGCGCGTCCACGACCCGCCGCGCCGTATCGCGGCCCCCTCGCGCGTCCCCTGCGCGCCGTGGCGGCCTCGCGGGGGAGGCGGCAGGGCGAGGATGCGGGCGGATTGCGCGGGAGCTCTCACTTCATGGCGCCTGCGAGACGAGATGGCCGCGTCGAGAGAGAGAGACGAAGGGGGAGGGGCGAGCGAGGGGGAGGGGCGAGCGAGGGGGAGGGGCGAGCGAGGGGGAGGGGCGAGCGAGGGGGAGGGGCGAAGCCGCGGGTTCGCGCGCGCGCTGATTCGGCAACGCCCCTTGCCCCCACCCCTCCCCCCAGCCCTCGTTGAAATGTGTTAGGAACGGCGAATCGGCTGTCGCCGTTTGACCGACGCGATTTGTTCGTCTTAAAAAAATAATGTTACTACACACCGCGCAGCGAGGTGTAACCGATGGTAAAAAAAATACATGTGACGCCTTCAAAGTATTGAATGAATAAATATAACTGTAATTCGAAGCGGAGGACGCAGTCGCTTATCCCGCCCACGCTGATTCGCGACGACGACACTCCCCGCATTCAAGTGCACGATAAAGGGGACGCAGTCTTGAGATTCGCGACCATCGAATCTGTAGTGTACTACACAATCTCTAAATGACACAGTACAATTATGAAACACTTTTACGAGTAAATAACGACCTCTACACAACTATAATAATGTTAAATTATATTTATAATGTGTGAATTGTTTTAAATGTATACATAATACAGCTACAACGTGAAGGACACAGTCGAGATTTCGTAACCATTGATTCGCGATGACGTCATCACAACTCACATTACAAAAATTGAAGCACGCAGATTCCCGGCATTTAGAATGTCCAGACTCGAGAATATTGGCTCACTGAGGGATTTTTAATGACAATATCGAATGGAGTACATTAACGAAAACGTACATACGAGCGCGTACGGCACGTTTTATTTGTATTGAAACAAAAATGTGCAATCAAAACAACTGATTAATAAGACGAACGGGATACGTGGAGGAAACGCAGTCACTGTTTCTCGCCCGCCCTGATTCGCCGTGACGTTCCAATCAGCAAGCTATAACAAAACATTCCTGCGGAGGGAGCTGTTAGGGACGTTGGGTTGCTCGGTGAATGGCCAGGGTCAACGGCAGCGTGGTGTATTCCGCAAGTATGCCCGACTGTGAGGGCGGGCACAAGCCGGCGTGAGTAGGTTAAACGTTGAGTGTTATAAGGGCGCCAGCCCCTCCCCACCCAGCCCCACCCCTCCCACCCCCCACCTAGCCCCACCCTACCCACCCAGCCCCTCCCCACCCTCCGAACCCAGCCCCTCCCCACCCTCCCCACCCAGCCCCTCCCCACCCAGCCCCACCCCTCCCACCCCCCACCTAGCCCCACCCTACCCACCCAGCCCCTCCCCACCCTCCGAACCCAGCCCCTCCCCACCCTCCCCACCCAGCCCCTCCCCACCCTCCCCTCCCCACCCAGCCCCACCCTCCCCACCCAACCCCTCCCCACCCTCCCCTCCCCACCCAGCCCCTCCCTCCCCACCCAGCCCCTCCCTGCACGACGGACGGACGGACACAATAATCCCCTGTGGGCTGGTGTAACCAGTAGGTTCCAACCAGTAACAATACACAGACACACGGTTGGAGTGCAACAATAGTGAAATATGGTAAGCAAGTCACTAAATATGAATACACATTGAACACGTCCCAAACGGGCGAAGACCCCGGGCCAAACCCAGGACACGCTGGGAATACCCCTGGAAAGCCTAGAGCCTGTGTATAGTAGTGTATAGTGTAGTGTATAGTGTAGTATATAGTAGTGTATAGTGTAGTGTATAGTAGTGCATAGTGTAGTATATAGTGTAGTGTATAGTAGTGTATAGTGTAGTGTATAGTAGTGTATGGTAGTGTATAATGTAGTGTATAGTGTAGTGTATAGTAGTGTATAGTGTAGTGTATAGTAGTGTGTAATGCAGTGTATAGTGTAGTGTATAGTGTAGTGTATAGTGTCGTGTATAGTGTAGTAGTGGGGAGCAGTGGCGCAGTGGATAGCGCGGTGACGCTACGAACCTGGCGACCTGAGTTCGATTCCAGTCACGGCCAACGCCGGAGACGATTATCTGAACCGGTCCGAGGGTCTCCCCTAGGTCGACTCAGCCTCAAATGAGTACCTAGTGCGGTGTGTAAACATCGCCACTGGGGAATCAAAAGCGGCCGGGCGTGGTGTTGGCCACCCACACCCTCGTGTGCCGTACCGAAAGTTGAATGTTGCCGACTGGACCCCTGAGTGTGACAAGGTCCTGGAAAACTTGATAAGTGGCCTAGTCGACTGCGCGGTGTTGGCTCATCCAGATTTCGACAAACCGTTGTATCAGTGGATGCGTCTGGATATAGTACTGTCACAAGCTCAGGAGAGGTGTGACAAGGCACGCCCAATAGTGTTTGCCTCCAAGACTCTCAGTGGTGCCCAGAAGTGATATCCTGCCCATAGGCTGGAGTTCTTGGCACTTAAATGGAGTGTTTGTGACAAGTTCAGTCACTGGCTAAAGGGGCACAAGTTCACTGTGTGGACGGACAACAAACCGCTGACATATGTTCTCACGGAGTCTAAGCTGGATGCTTGTGAGCATAGATGGAATGGGAAGCTTCCACCTGATGATTTTGATCTCAATCGTATTGCAGGTCGGGAAAATGTGGTGGCAGATGTGCTTAGTCGCAGGTATGGGTCACTGCATTTTTTTTTACTCCGTGAATCCATATAGTAAGAAAAACTATTACATTATAAATAGGCAATATCACTCTTAATATATGTTTTTTGAAAAGGCATATATACAACAGCTCAATTGCTTCATTAGGGAATGAAGAGCCTTTTGAGCGCACAATATCGTAGGTGCTGCAGAATACTGGAGATTGGACTACTCAGGATTCTCAGGATTTGTGTTTGGTTCGAGGTTCTGTGGATCCGGGAGATGTGAGTGCTCAAGAAATTGAAGTGTCGGGAACTTGAGTTGCTCTGGATAATACTCGACAAAATGAGACCCGTGTCTTATCGCCCACCTCTGGCAGGGACTTGGGTACTAGCTGCAATGTAGCTCGAGTGACACAAGTTGTGGGGACTGATGGAAATGACAATGCGCCAGGGGGTTCATATAGAAGAAGGGCTAGAAGGGAAGTGCGAACAATAACCCGACTAATTGGGTAAGATGGGTTTGTGGCAAAGGAAATCGCAATCAATGCTAAATATGGGTAGCCATTATCATATTTGTTGAGGATTTCATGAGTTTTTTTATTTACTATACACATTTTTAATTGTTATTCCCCTATTGCCTGTTCGGAGGGGTAGGCTATTTTGGTGAAGCAAAAAGCATCAGGAGGCTCAGGCAGAAGAGTGACCAAGTTCAGTGGGGTGTATAAGGCACCACATTCAACTTAGGAGACACCAGGGACTGATCATCCTCTATGTTCTCCGTACTTGTAAATCGAGTAGCTACTAAGCTGTGTTAAGGAGACCAAGTCCTAGAGGTATACTTGGGTCCAGATACTGGGTCGTCTAGTGGCCTCTGTCGTAAGAGATGCTAATGGGTTCTACTTTTTACACGCTTTTATTTATCTCACTCTGTCTGTTGTTGTCGTTGTTGTATCTTAAAATCTTGTAACTCAATTTTAACCCACTTCCCAATGTGGTATCGAATGCAAACTTGATATACTTATGTCATACTGATGACACTACTATATTTTATAATAAAAAATAAAAATATATATTTTTAAACATTCTTTTTTACATGTGTTGAGTAGTTCCGATGGACGTACTCGGAGACGGCTTTCGCCAGGGTTTATTAAAGCTATTACAATATTACACAGGGTACACAACTCCCAGGGGCTAGGGGTCCTACTCTGAGTCCGGGTCCCTGCTGGCTAGCTCCGATCTCTCTCTCGTGTCGGATCGTGGACTCTGCCGACTCCACCGACCGGAGAGAGAAGCACCTCTACGGCTACCACCGGCTTCTCCCCAGACTCACTATTCGATCCCCTCTCTCTACCCCTGGCTCCCTCTTCACCCTTCCTACTCTACCTGTTCCCACAGTGACCCCGCGTACGTCACGGGGTATCCCTTAAGTACCCTAGGAGACGTGACGTCATGTACACTGTCCAGCGCGCGTGACGCCACGTCCCGTGAAGTCATCGCACTGGACAGCGCACACGACGCCACTACTCACCTCTACTCCTCTACACATGTTATGTTTCGGCTTGGGTCTAATTGTCCACAGTCGTTGGCTGTAATTTGCCTTGCCACGGTCCCTTACGTTATGGCAAACTTTGGGGCCACTTCCTGGAGTCGTGTGGAATTCTTCCATTACTACATTACATTCATGCTTACGATGTGACGATCGATCTACTGCTGGATGGCTGCTATGAATCTCTACACGATGTGTTACTTCGTTGAGCTATCGTTTGTGGCCAGGTAGGTTTTGCAAAAAGAAGCTAAAAGCGGGTTTAAAAAATGTTTTTTTAAATAGATATTTTTTTATTTAAAACAGGAGTGCTGCAATTGTAGTGTGGTCGAGGAAAGAGGGGGGAGGGGTGAATGTAGCCAGTATGAGCGTAATGTAATGAATCACATGTATAATTATCCATGGAGTTAATCATGACCATGGATTGGACCCATAGACTGACGTGACTGCACGGTAGGCCACGTCCACCAGTGCAGTCATCAATTCATGGTTACCAGGTATCTATTCAGATTCAGATGGACGCTGTCCAGGGATTGAGCAGTGAGGTGTTGTGCAACCTGGGGTCGATTGGTGTGCATCTGGTCATAATTACATTTGCAGGAATGCTCCTCAGAACACTTTGAAATAAAGAGTTGCAGTTCCGCAACCCTTTGGTGTCCCTCGGTGGTGGAGTCGCTCGATCCGAAAGTGGAGGGCAGAAGACAATGCAGAGTATCCACGTGACTTTACCAAAAGAACCAAAGAATATGGTATATTATTGTTGTCATTATTAACCGGCCTGTCCCTTCGTTATGAACATGGGAGGAGAGGGATAGGACAAGCTGGTTACACTAGCATGACAATGTCATTAGCAAAAAGATTTAATTCTGAGCGACTTAAGTTTCGTCCAAGATTGTTTAAATATAAGGAAAACAATTGGACCCAGCACGGAACCTTGTGGAACACCCTTTGTTATTTTAATATGTGAAGTATTGGAAATGACGGCAGGAAACTCCTTGACGGGTAACACACTTTTTATTAAATCTTGACTTGTCACAATACAACGTGTGGTCTCTATTCTTCCGACTGCACACTTCACTCAGCTCGTGTAGACTCTCTGCCCCTGGCTACACTCTTCACTTAGCTCGTGTAGACTCTCTGCCTTTGGCTACACTCTTCACTTAGCTCGTGTAGACTCTCTGCCTTTGGCTACACTCTTCACTTAGCTCGTGTAGACTCTCTGCCTCTGGCTACACTCTTCACTCGTCTCGTGTAGACCCTATGCCTCTGGCTACACACACATCACTCGTCTCGTGTAGACCCTAAGCCTCTGGCTACACACTCTGCATGCTGACACTGCATGCTTACCCTACACTCCGCCTCTGGGTTACACAGAGTCCCGGTCCCCACAGGACAGCGGGACTGGGTACCGCAGGGCCCTATCTCTTCCTCTCCGTCTTCAGTCTTCGCTGGTTACACTCTCCCCGTACGCCTGTGTGCATCACCTTATATAGTCCCTCCTCCCGGGAGACGGAGCGGATGCGGACCTCGACGTGAGCATCGCTCCTTAGTGAACCAATCACGACGCGCTATCTCTACGATCCGTTTTCCCCCAGCGCGTGTTTCCACTCCCCAACCAATCACGCCGCGCTGCCACCCGATCACTCCCTCTCCAGCGCGTCACCGGCACACAGCCAATCAGCACCACACAACCCACAACCCCGCGCTGACCCCTGATCCCTCACCGTCAGCGCGCGTCACCACACACACAGCCAATCACGACGCGCTGGCACCCGATCGCTACCCCAGCGCGTATCACCACTACATCACCCCCTCCCACATAGCTCGCAGCCGGCCCGGCTGCTAACCAACAACATCACACAACGTTAACACAACAAAACCCCCACCCCCCAGTGTGCCCCGTAACACAACAACGACAACACAACAGCAACCTATGTACAATTTGACAACTAACACAAGAAAAGTCAACAATAACACACACAACACCTTATAAGAAGCTATATACAGCCCGACGAACAACATAATAAAAGCGATTTCCAGAAAACGAACGCGCCCAGCGTCTCCGTGACTAACGCAGTGACGAGGCGCTCCAGCTTCCTCGACTCCTCACATGGTAGGTCATGAAAAGTAGCGCGACCTGGCGCGAGTCCGTCTGGCCGGTCCGTCATATGGGACGGGACGCTGACGACCGTCCGGTGGTTCCGGCTGCTCTAGACGGCGCGGATCGGGCCTGAAAGGACCGACCCCGCCGCGAAGATCCGGCCGCCGGTGGTCGGCAGCTGTCAGTTCCGAGACACCTGGGAGGAGATCAGGCGGAAGCATGTGAGGATCAGGCAGAGACATTTTCCCCTTTGGGTCGTCGGTCACGTCACATGCTCGGCCCTCACGACACAAGGGGAGGCCATATGGAGGCGAGAACGGTTTCAGTCGGGAGGGGTGGACGTACCACCGTCGCTTTCTCCATTTTATCTGTATGCACTGGGGGCGTGCAACACGCACGACCTCCACGGGTCCCCGCCATGGCTTCAACAATTTAGGCGACGTAGCCAAAGGTGCCTGAGGGCAATGCAGCCAGGCCCTGTCACCTGGTTTCCAGTCGTGCACGGACACCTTTCGTGCACGCAACCGCTCGTTAGCAATTTGGCGAGCCCGCGAATTAAGCCGTGCGGCCTCCCTTGCCTCTGTCAGCTTATGAATATTAAATGTAATATGTTCTGCCAATTTAGAATTAGTTCGTGGTGCGGACAGGCCAAGCTGCGTTTCCATGGGCGGGTCGGCTTCCCGACCGTACATCAGGTAGAATGGGGAAAACCCCGTCGCTGCATGGGGGGCCATTCTATACGCGGCGAGGACCCCTGGGACCTGCAGGTCCCAATCAACATGTGCCTCACACACCCGCTGGCACAGCATAGAAGTCAAGGTCTTGTGGAGTCTCTCCACCATCCCGTCCGTCTGCGGGTGGTACGGGGAGGTACGCACCTTCTTAGTACCCAACAGATCGCACACCTCTTGCAGCAATTTACTTGAAAAAATTTTCCCTTGGTCGGTCAGCAAGCGTTCGGGAGCCCCCTTGTCCAGGACGTAGCCCTGGACAAAGGCATCCGTCACAGCCGCCGCCGACTGGTTGGCGAGTGGCCACGCCATAGGCCACCGGGTAAAATATTCGACCCCCACCAACAGGTACTTATTACCCCTAGGCGTGACTGGAAAGGGCCCCAGAATATCGAGCGCAACGAGCTCGTTAGTGCGCAAGACTTGAATAGATTGCAGCGGTGGATTAGCTGCCACGGGCGGTGGTTTTTGCCTGGCGCACTCAACGCATCCCTTCAGAATATTTACCACGTCGCTCCCCATTCCCGGCCAATAATAGTCACGCTGAAGCAGGGCAAGCGTTTTGTTTACTCCCAAATGCAAGAGGCGTTCGTGTGCGGCCAAAACAACTTTCCCCCTCACAGCAGAAGGCACCACCAGTGCATGCCGCCGGGACAAACTGTCCCATCTCATTAACATGCCTTGTTTAAGTACGTAGGAGCCAGTTCGCTCCTGGTCCTCTTTAGGACCCCCCACCCTGCGGCGCAATGCTAGCAGGGAGCTGTCCGCCATTTGGAGGCGGCCCCACTCACTCAGCGACAGTGAGAGCAGCGAGTCCTGATCCTGAGAGGTAGCGGGGACATCCCCGATTGGTGCGCCCGCGGTCGCAGCCAATGCCCCCATATCTTCCACAACCGGCGGTTTACAGCGCGCCGATCCCGATAGACACGCACATTTCTGACAAGGCAACAATCGCGACAGGGCATCGGCATTTGTGTGTCGCAACCCCTTACGGTATGTGGTCGTGAACTGATAGTCTTGGAGGACTTCCAACCACCGTGACAATTGGCCCGAGGGTTGGGCGACCCTCAATGAATACTGTAGCGCCGCGTGGTCCGTCCGGACCGTAAAGTGACGACCATAAAGATACGGTCTGAACTGTTGTACAAAAAAAACAATGGCAAGCAGTTCGCGACGGGTGACGCAGTAGCGCTGCTCCGCCGGAGACAACACCCTGCTACCATAAGCGACCACCCTTTCGACTCCCCCAACGACCTGGGATAGTACCCCCCCAATGCCCGTGTTGCTAGCATCCGTATCTAGCAAGAAGGGACTCGCAAAATCCGGATAGCGCAAGGGTGGGGCACCCACCAAGGCGTCCCGGAGGGAGCAGAACGCGGCCTCCTCCTCCGGTCCCCATCGGAATTTCACTCCTTTCGCCGTTAGAGCGTGCAAGGGTTTTGCAATAGTGGCGAAGTGCTCAACGAATCGGCGGTAATACGAAGCAAAACCGATGAAACTGCGCACGTCTGAAACTGACGTGGGTGTCGGCCATGAACTGACACAGTCCGTCTTCGCGGGATCGGTAGAGATCCCCGAAGAGTCGACAATGTGACCCAAGTATCTAACGGACCTACGAAAAAGGTGGCATTTGGCCGGTTTAAATTTCAATTTAGCCGATCGCATTCGTAAGAACACCCCTCTCAATCGCTGGAGGTGTTCCTCAAATGTTTTACTGAAAACAATGACATCGTCAAGGTAAATCAAGCACGTATCCCATTGCAAGCCCGACAAAACCAACTCCATAAGGCGCTGAAACGTCGCTGGAGAGGAGTGAAGTCCCATGGGTAACCGGTTAAACTGGAACAGGCCCCCTGGAGTCCGAAATGCTGTCTTAGGTTTAGACTCTTCGTCGAGTGGCAACTGCCAGAATCCCGATAATAAATCAAGAGTCGAAAAATATCGCGCACCAGACAATGCATCGAGGGACTCGTCCATCCTGGGGAGCGGATACGCGTCAGCCACAGAGATCTTATTCAGGCGACGGAAATCTACGCAAAATCGCAAGGACCCGTCCTGCTTCTTAACCAGCACAATAGGTGCTCCCCAAGGACTGGAGGAAGGCGAAATAATGTCGGCTTCAAGCATATCGTTAACGGCCGACTGAACATGTTCCTTCTCAGCAGGACTCAGTCGGAAGGGATTTAGCCTGACCGGTGCCGCATCGCCCGTGTCAATGTGGTGGCGTAACAAATCCGTACACCCAATGTCATATTTATGTTTACTGAACACATCAGAAAATTCCATTAGTAACTCGCGCAGCGCACCCAACTGCACCGCTGACAAATCGTCCGAGCCCGCGCACAGCGAATGGACCCATTCAAGGTCCTCCCTCGGTTCAATGTTCTGCGCGGGGCTCGGATCAACGTGCGCAACCAGCCGCTCATCCGCAGGGACCCGCGCCGCGTGAGCCAGCACGGTACCCTGCTGAATGACGGCTGGCCGCGATCCAGCGTTTAAAACCATCACAAACGGATCCTTGTCAGCCCGAACCAAAGTGTGAGCCACCGACAAATCGACCCCCCCGACAGCCCTGTTAGAAGGACCCAAAAGCATGCCTTATTCCGAAGTCAACCCCACCCAGGGTTTCCGCAACCGGAGGGGAATTAACATCTGTGAACCCGGGGGCACATGCACGGTCTGTGTCGCCAACGCTTGTATCGTAGCGCACGCCGTCCGAATCTCAGTAGGGTTCGTCAAAAATGAAATACGGCGACCCGATGGTAGTTCAATGCAACGCTGATCGATGAGAATTTTAATGGGCATCTTAGCCAAAAAATCAGTGCCCAATAGACAAGGAACCACCAAAGAAGACGAAACGAAAACGGGTCCCGACAATTTGATATCTCCAATGCAAATGGACGCCCTAATCTGACCGATAATGCCCAACGATCCCCCATTAGCGGCGTAAAATGGCACATCCACTGGGAGCAGCGGACGGCATTGGACGGGGAGAATGTTGTAAATGAGGTCCGATATAATAGTCGCCGACGCCCCCGTGTCCACCAACACCCTGACCTCGACCCCATCAATAGATCCCGTAACGACGGATGAACCCGCTGAAGCAGCCACAATTCTGTGCCCCAACTCCGACCATTCGATGTCTCCCCGGTCCCGGCCGAACCCCCCTCGCCGAACCGAATCCCCGAACCCTAACCGGCCCTCCTCCGTCGCCCCGCGACGGCCCATGCGTGTCGAGTGTGTGGGCCGAGCATGTGAGGTGCCGCGACTTGCCGGGGTTTGTAGGGATGACTTGGGGCCTTGGTCGTCGTCCAGCCGAGATCCCATGGCGCGCTGACGTGGAGCGCGGCAACCGGACGCCACGTGGCCCCGGAGGCCGCAGTTATAACACGTAATGAGGGTCGTCGGTGATCTCGGTTGCTCCAGCTTGCGGGCCGATCGTAGAGGCGACCGACCCCCCGACCTCCAGTCCCCTGGTCGTCCCGCGGTGAACGCCTCCTCTCGTGGACTGACGACTTGGGGTTCGGTGATCACCGGACCCGGAGCTGAGGCCACGGCAGCGTTGCAGACGACCCCCTGTTTGCGTTGAAGGACCTCGTGCGCTTGTATACTCGTAGCGACCCGCAAGGAAGAAATATCGATCTCGTCGGCCGTGTTGATGGGGACCCCCAGGTCCTGCGCCAACTTAAGCAGCTGCTCCAAAACCATCACATCCTGGCCCTTCTCGTCCATACGAGGGAATGCAGCATCGGCGAGGGCCAGCAACGCCGTGCGATAGGCGAGCGCGGTCTCCGTGTCCGCCTTCCGCCTTGCATAAAAATGATGGCGACACGCCGAGGGAGGTCCGTAGACCTTGGCCATGAGACCCAGCGCTGCCTTAAGCGTGGAGCGGTCCGACCTCCGTGCTGACATGAAGGCCGCGAGCGCGTTGTCGTCCAACATGGCAGGCAGTGCCCGCAGCGCCGTAGCATCGGACCAGGCAGACATCTCCTGATGCGCCAAAAACCAGCGCTGAAATTGGCCCCAGTCCCCACCTTCCGCCTTGACGGCTGACAATGCGGGAAGGCGCTGTTGAAAAATGAAGTCGTCCTCTGCCTCGTGGTTCCTTCCCGCCACCCCGTCGGTGTGTAAGATGGCGGCCCCAGTGGCGGATGTCTGATGGCGGTCCACCGCGCGCGTTGATGACGTAAGAGGGCGCGCTTGGAGAACCGCCGCCACGTGGCGGTCGCCGTTCCCGCCAAAAGTCGACGCAGATGAAATGGCGGGAATCGCCAAGTCATTTTGGCGGGAATCTGCGGGGCGACCCTGTAGAATGTCCGCCGCCGTCCCCGCTCCAGCCGACGAGCTGATTTCTGCCAGGATGGACGCGGCGGCGAGCAGCAGCTCCGCCAGACGGGAGTGCGCCTCGCGGAGCACGGCCTCGGTCCCCAGTCGCTCATCCGGCGCCGTCGGCGGATCTTGCAGCGTGGGCCATTCTTCGTCCTCGCCCCCCGATGGCAGCTGGCCCGGGTCGTCAAGGTTGTCCTCGCGGTCAATCCCGTGGGTCCGACTGGTCTTCCTTGTATCCATGCTTGGAAGACAGTTTCACTTCTGACGCCAGTTGAAGTATTGGAAATGACGGCAGGAAACTCCTTGACGGGTAACACACTTTTTATTAAATCTTGACTTGTCACAATACAACGTGTGGTCTCTATTCTTCCGACTGCACACTTCACTCAGCTCGTGTAGACTCTCTGCCCCTGGCTACACTCTTCACTTAGCTCGTGTAGACTCTCTGCCTTTGGCTACACTCTTCACTTAGCTCGTGTAGACTCTCTGCCTTTGGCTACACTCTTCACTTAGCTCGTGTAGACTCTCTGCCTCTGGCTACACTCTTCACTCGTCTCGTGTAGACCCTATGCCTCTGGCTACACACACATCACTCGTCTCGTGTAGACCCTAAGCCTCTGGCTACACACTCTGCATGCTGACACTGCATGCTTACCCTACACTCCGCCTCTGGGTTACACAGAGTCCCGGTCCCCACAGGACAGCGGGACTGGGTACCGCAGGGCCCTATCTCTTCCTCTCCGTCTTCAGTCTTCGCTGGTTACACTCTCCCCGTACGCCTGTGTGCATCACCTTATATAGTCCCTCCTCCCGGGAGACGGAGCGGATGCGGACCTCGACGTGAGCATCGCTCCTTAGTGAACCAATCACGACGCGCTATCTCTACGATCCGTTTTCCCCCAGCGCGTGTTTCCACTCCCCAACCAATCACGCCGCGCTGCCACCCGATCACTCCCTCTCCAGCGCGTCACCGGCACACAGCCAATCAGCACCACACAACCCACAACCCCGCGCTGACCCCTGATCCCTCACCGTCAGCGCGCGTCACCACACACACAGCCAATCACGACGCGCTGGCACCCGATCGCTACCCCAGCGCGTATCACCACTACATATGTGTAATGACAGAAGAGTCAACTTACAGTGCAAGTGGACTATGTATGGACGAGATTTTATCACAATGTAACTTTTTGAGAACGGTCTGACAGATAGCTCTTAAACAATTTGATTGTACCTTATTGGTTCTTTCGGTAAAGTCACGTAGAAGGGAAATAATAAAATAATAAAAATAAAACATTATAAAATACAATTCTCACGACGTTTCGGCCACAACGAAGGCAGCCGTCCTCAGGTGAAGAACAGGGCTTTACCGAAAGAACCAAGAAGATGAATCCCTGCAGTCACGAAAGCTTTAAATCGAAATTTCATTTGATTGTACTGTCTGAACATTTCAGTTGACCAAGTCTTGTGAGTAGAGCACCATGGTCAACAGTTTCAAAGGCTTCTGACAAGTTAAGGAATAGTGCCCGTTTTTCCAGGTAACTGAAGAAAAAATGTTTTAATACATCTGTAGTGGTGATACGCGCTGGCAGTAGGGATCGTGGGGCAGCACGTGGTGATTGGCTGTGTGTTGGTGACGCGCGCTGACAGTGAGGGATCGTAGGTCAGCGCGGGGTCATGGGTTATGTGATGGTGATTGGCTGTGTGTTGGTGACGCGCGCTGACAGTGATGGATTGTGTGGCAGCGCGTGGTGATTGGTTGTGTGCGCTGACACAAGCTGGAAGAAGGGATCGTGTGGCAGCGCGTGGTGATTGGTCGACTAGGGTGGGTGCTCACATCGCGGTCCGCATAGGCTCCGTTTCCTCGGAGTGGAGGGCTATATAAGGCGGTGCGCTCGGGCGCTCGGGGATGTGGTGACCAGTGAAGACGGAAGACGGAGGAGGAAGAGATAGGGCCCTGAGACACCTAGTCCCGCTGTCCTTGTAAGGACCAGGACCCTGTGTGGCTCAGAGGCGGGACCTTGGGACCCGGGGCCGGACGTCCGTGTGAGGGCCGGGCCGCGGGACCCAGTGGTCGTGACCCGTACCCAAGCTGGGGTGGGTCTGGAGGTTCCCCCGGATGCTACGGGGCTGGAATGCCTGTGTGTGTGTAGCCGAGTGGAACGTGTAGCGTGAGCTGTAGTAACCACACGTGTCGGGTGGAACGTGTAGCGTGAGCCGTAGTAACCACACGTGTCGGGTGGAACGTGTAGCGTGAGCTGTAGTGACCACACGTGTTATTGTGGCAAGACAAGTGTTAATAAAGTGTGCTACCCGTCAAGTGGTCTCCCGCCGTAGTTTACTATACTACACATCCATCATAGCTGTGGTGAAGCAGTAATCTGCTCGAAAATCGACTGTTTACTTTTTAGACATCAGTTTATTCGTGATTTACATATTTTTTCGATATTGAGACCCATAGACTCACCACACAGATCAACAGACTCGCATAGACTTATCACAGAGACCCATAGACTTACCACACAGACCCATAGACTCACATCGAGCCGACCCACAGAGGAGATTCATCTTTTTTCTTGTTGTGTTGTTCTTTTTTATTTCGAACTTCTTAACGATTCAAATTGAATTGTTTCAAAGCACACAGATGGGCTAAAACGGACTACTTTTTGTTGTGTGCTTCCCGTGATGCTGCAACATTCAGCCTGAACTTGTCTTGTGGTGCTGCAATAGTAGTAATGACAGCAACAGCGTTAGCAACAAAAGCTGCATAAGGGGCCATAAATGACGTCACGCACCTGGGGGGGGGGAGGGTCAGACCTTTGTGACGAGGGGGGGGGGGGGTGAGAAATGTGACGTCACATCAAAATGCGCAACTTTAAATAAATACACACGACAATGACAATAGTTTAAAGCGATTTGAAGCATGTTTTATTTTCAAAATGAAAATATGGTTTGTGGGGGGGGGGCAGAGCTTTGTGACGTCATATTTGAGGGGGGGTCTGATTTTTTTGTGACGCCGTGTGACGGGGGGGGGTCAAAAAACGTCTAAAATTTCGTGACGTCATTTATGGACGGCCCTTAAGCAGCAGTAAAGGCAGTAACAGTAACAACAGCAGCAATAGCAACAACAACAGCAAAAACAGAATCAACAACTGAAATAACAACAACAGCAGTAGTAAGAACAGCAGCAACATTAGCAACAGCAACAACACCTTGCGATGGTGACGCTGCTACTTCTGCTGCTGCTTGCAGGTCGCCTTGCTCTTTGCAGCGACTCCAACTGAGCGAGCTGAGCGGTTTGGTCAAGCAATGCCCCCCCCCTCTTCCCCGGACAATGGGGGGGCCATACCCAGAATTTATCTTGGTCTGGATCGACAAACCAATTCTATCTCGTCTAAACATCGCCGATACTGTGGTGGGACTCGCCAGCAGCCTTGGCCCAGCATCCAACGTCCAGAAGGGAGTGCTGATCGGCCGGCTGTGCTACAATCTGCTGCGGAAATGCCGACCCTACCCGACCAGTTGTTTTGCAGATTTTTTCAGTTCTTCCTCTGCCCTACATCCAGACGATCATGTAAGAACACCTTAATTGCCATACTGTTGCTAATATCGGGTATCGAGCCATACCCTGGACCTTAACGTTTAATTGATCAAGGTTGATCCAGGATCTGATCTATGATTGTGGACTCGACATTGGCCGTTTCCAAAACCTGGGTATATGACGACTCACCGACTCATTCACCTGCTCACCCACCCAACCACTCGCTCACCCACCCAACCACTCGCCCACCCACCCAACCACTCGCCCAACCACCCAACTACTCGCCCACCCACCCAACCACTCGGCCACCCACCAAACCACTCACCCACCACTCACTCACCTAATAATTCACCCATTCCGCCACGAACTCACCCACTCCGCCACTTACCTACCCACTCACCCAATTGTTCACCCACTCACCCACTAATGGAGACACTCATCCTCACACTCACACTCACCTAATCATCCACTCGCTCATTTACTCACCAATTTACTCACCCATCCACAGTACACCACATTCTACAACTTCCCCAAATTGTGGTTTAGTATTTCCAGGAAATTACATGTTACTTATGCAACTCAGCACTATCTTAAATATATATTTAATATGAATATAATAAAAAATATTATAATCACGGAACATTTGAATTAAATATTTATTTTATTCACCAAATGTACCAGGCCTATATATATAGCTATTGTAATCACAACCATATAATAGTCCAGGAGTGGTTTCCAAATTCAGTGTCTCAACAGCACTAAAGTTGGGGAAATGGAGGTGATTTTGGTGCAAGCCATTATGTTACTAGCATTGGCGTCCATCTACCCAGGTAAGGTTAATAAAAACCTACCCACTCACACATCCACCCACTCATTCACTCACTCACCCATTAACCAACCCACTAATCCACTCACAAAGCCCACTCACTCCCCCACTCACCACGCTCCTGGGAACCAGTGGTGGAGGCTATGTATAAGGTAAAGAACCTCACCCACTCACTCACCTGCCTACTCACCCCCCCCCCCCCCACTCACCACCCCCAGGGGGGCCAGTGGTGAGTTCTAGGTACAAGGTGAGGACTCTCACGAGCGACTGGATGGGTGCTGGGACCGGCGCTGAGATCAGCGTGAAGATTAGAGGAGCGTGCGACACCCTAAGTGCCACCCTCTCCTCATCTACCACAGGACTCACCCCCTTCCTATACGGACAGGTACCAAGTGTCACTCCATGTCGGCGAGTGAGTTTGTGAGTCCGTGTGTATGAGTGTGAGTCCGTGTGTATGAATGTGAGTCCTTGTGTATGTTAGTCCGTGAGTGAGTCCGTGAGTGAGACTGTGAGTCCGTGTGAATAAATGTGAGTCCGTGAATCTATGAGTCTTTGTGTGTGAGTCAGCATGTGAGTGAGTCTGTGAGCCCGTGCGTGAGTCTGTGTCTGTGTGAGTCTGTAAGTCCATAAGTGAGTGTGTGTGAGTGGGGAGTGGTGGCCCAGCGGTTAGCACGCTGCGCTATGATCCCGGCAACCGAAGTTCGAGTCCCTCTCACGACCAACACCACCAGTGACGGTTATCTGAACCGGCCTTGTGCCTGCCTTGGTAGACTCAGACTCAAATGAGTACCTGGTGTGGTGTATCGTAAATATCGCCATTGGGGAGATGAAGGCGATCGGACATGATGCTGACCGCCTCCCCCCCTCGTCTGTTGTTCCGGCCTTCATAGGCGCTACTCGCTAACAGTGCTTACCCCAACAGTCTGTTAAGGCTACACAGGGCAGCTTAGTCTTTTGTAGTGGTGTATGTTTGTATGTGTTATGAGACTACTGTGGCTTGGGTGGAGGCAAGGTCTTGACTAGGCCTCAGGCTTTATATAGATCTATGGGCACTATGGTGTGTAGGTCTCTGTGAGTATGATTCTATGGGTCTCTATGAGTATGGGACTCTATGGGTCCCTATTGGTCTATGGGTCTCTGGGGGTCTATGGGTCTCTTATGAGAATGGGTCTGTAAGGGTCTCTGTGGGTTTCTATGAGTATGGGTTTATGTGGGTCTATGGATCTCTGATAGAATGGGTCTCAGTTGGTCTCTGTGAGTGTAGAAACATGTTTAGATTAAATTTCGATTCATAGCTTTCGTGACTGCAGGGATTCATCTTCTTGGTTCTTTCGGTAAAGTCACGTAGAATGAAAATAATAAAATAAAATAAATAAAACATAATAAAAAAAAAATCTCACGACGTTTCGGCCACAACGCAAGCAGCCGTCCTCACGTGAATTTACTGAAAGAACCAAGAAGATGTTTAGATTATTTGGCCGCTATACATTCCTACACGATGATGATCATATCAGCCACCTGGTTGAGCTTGTATTTGTGATAGCCTGGTCGCTTTTGAAAAACATCTATATAGCTCAGTGGGCCTTACCTGGAAAAAATATTTTCAGAAAAATATATAATTATTGCAATTGTAATTCTTAATAAATTATGTTTAATTTAACTTTTGTGTATGAATAAAAAGTCAAATTTTTATCTCATTTATATTATTAAGTTGTGTAGATCAACCACTCACTCATCCACCCATCCACTCACACCCACGCACTCATTCACCCACCCGTAATCGCCTTTTCCTACTCAGACAGACGAGTTCCACGTGACTGGGGACCACGTGGGGCCCCTCTTTGACGTCACAGTTTGGCACGACGGCTCTGGATATTACTCAGCATGGCACCTCGAACGGGTGGAGGTTGATGAATCTCCTGGAGTCACCGTTGAGTTCCCGTGCAATTGCTGGGTCTATGGCAACACCCCCATCACGCTGAAGCCCCAGGTGAGGTCTGGCGAGTGTGTGGGTGAGCAGGTGGCTGGAGTGGGTGGGTGAGTGAGCGTGCAGGAGGAGCTGTAGCTTAGCTCATTGAGTCTCCCACCCACTCACCCACCCATCCACTCACTCATCCATCCACCAACCCACTCACCCACCCACTCACCCACCCATCCACTCACTCATCCATCCACAAACCCACTCACCCACCCACTCACCCGCCCATCAACCCACCAACCCACTCACCCACTCACCCATTCACTCACCCACTGAACTACCCGCCCACTCACATACTCACTCACTCAACCACTCAACCGCCCACCCACTTACCCACCCATTCACCCACACACTCACTCACCCACCTACTCGTCCACTCACCAACTCACTTCTCTTCTACCACTAGGTACCGCAGGGGACATCTGGCTGCCTGCGAAAGACAACTCTGGGGTGCGGTGAGCCTCCTCCTAACCCTTCACTTTTATCCATCACCCTCGCCTGGCTCACTCACTCACTCATCCACCTACCCACCACATCGTGATTGAGTGAGTGGGTGAGTAAGTGGGTGGGTGAGTGGGTGAGTGTGTTTGTATGTATGTTGAACTTCTTTCGCACCGTACGAGGCGAACCTTGCTAATCGGCGTGAGTTGGTGACTGTGTGTGTCGGTGAGTGGGTGAATGTGTGTATATATATGAGTGGGTGTGTATATGTATGTAACTATTTGAACTTCTTTGGCACTGTATGTAGTCACCCATGCTAATCAGAGGTGCGGGAGAAGGACAAAACTAAACACAACAAGCAGTTCTAAAGAAAGGAGTTTTCAATCTGGACGATTTAAAGTGGATAACTCCAGTGGTGTCCTGATAGGAAAAGAAAGAGCATTCCAGACGGCTGCAAAAGCAATTCTGAAAGCACGCGATGCAATTATCGTTTTTGCTCTGTTAGCCAAAAGCTACTGCAATGATGAGTTTGCGTCATGGTTTATGCTCCTTGATGAGATCAGCAAGTTATTGTGGTTCATTTGTGACAAACATTTTCTGTGTAATGAGTGTGACCTTATAATGTATTCGTTCGTTCATCAACTGGAAGCCAAAGCAGCTCGGCGAGCACTGGATGGACATCGTCGGATCATGCAATCGTGCCAGCGAATTTTGCAGACGCTGCAGCTTGGGAATGCTTTTTCCAGACGTCCCATAGTTAGTTGCAATAATCAAGCCTTGTCGATACTACACTACACGCCACCGTGTTGGCTATTTCACGGCTCAAAAGTGGTTGAATGTGTCTTAGAGCCCTGAAATGAAAATTGCAGGACCTGACGAGATTTTTCCCCTGGTGATCAGATGGCATATTCTGGTTGAGTATGGTGCCGATGCTCAAGATGAGTAGTAAACTGAATCATGGAGTCTGCAACCACCACACCTGTTCCTTCCACACACCAACCAACAGGACCTCCGATTTTTCTGGATTAAGTAACATTTTGCTTCGTGCAAACCACACGTGCACCACTCGCGTGCAATCTTTGAGGTACCGAGTCTCTCCATATCTAACTTTCCCTTCACTGCAGCGTACACTTGTGTATCATCTGCATATTTATGGGATGACATTGGTGATGGGAGAGACGTATTTTGAAAATAGGAAGGACCTGATGACGGACCCTTGTGGTACGCCAACTAGGCATGGCATCGGCAATGAGTGTTCGTCGCCCAGCTTGACGAACTGTGATCGACCATGTAGGTATGCCTGAATCCACTTCATGTGCCGAACCCCATACACTGAACCTTGACCTTAGCTGCCCAATATGTATATCATGGTCGATATTGTCGAAGGCATCTGAGAGATCGCAGCCAACCAACACTGCGACATGATCTTGTAGAGGTCATCAGTGATTTCTAATAGAGCTGTCGCAGTGCTGTGGGTCTTCCAGTATGCCGACTTCAATATGCTGAATCTGCCCGTTGTAGCGATGTGGAGAAGCCACCGCCTCGGACACAGGTGCTTTGAAATCATACTCAGGTTTGAGATTGTGCGATAGTCTCCAGGATCACTATCGCTCAAACCAATTATTTTCAGGAGTGGTGTCTGGGAAACAGTCAGTGGCGCAAGTGCATCTGAGCATGATTTGAGAATCAATGTGTGGATGTAGTCGAGCGGCGATGTTTAATTTGGCAGCCGTTGGATGAACATCGACACTTATACCACCGACATTAGTGCCAGGGTCTCGAGTTTTGCATCAATTCCATGTTGATAGAACTCAGATGGCAGACCGGGAGAATCCGTTTCCTTCAAGTTGAAAACTGCCGTCTTAATCGTTACTATTTTATTGGCAATGAACGTCGCAAGTGCTGTGCACAGACCGGGTTGACTCGCTGATGGGTGGTTGGAGTGCAACAGGACCCTTCACGACGCACCACAGAGCAAGGGGTGCACGAGCCGAATGATTGATGCGCAGAGCCATAGAACAATTTGCGAGACTCAATAACAAGTTGTTAGGCAGATCTGCAGGCGACTCTGTAAGTGTGTATATATGAGTGGGTGACTGAGTGGGTGTGTGGGTGAGTGTGTATATATGAGTAGGTAAGTGTGTGCATATATGAGTGGGTGAGAGATTGAGTGAGTTGATGAGTTGATGAGTCAATGAGTGTGTGAGTGAGTGTGTACAGGTGCTGCTGCTACTACTCGCTACTCACAGCACTTGCCCCACCAGCCTATGAGACCCTATTTAGGAAAGAAGGGAACGTTTTTATTGTTTTTATTTCAACTCAGCTCGAGCCCGGCACACAGCACCCATCACAGAACAAGAAGGAGGTGTGGGGCATAAATCCTGCAAGCAAAAGTCTCGAGATCGACAGCATGGCAGGGTTTGGTGGATAGGGGCGAGTTGGGCACACCGCATATTAGGCTTCGAACTCTCCGCCCTCTGTATTGAAGCTCGTGGCTTAAGTGTTCGATGTTTGCAAGGACGAGGAGGGAGCTATGCCACTGTTTCCACGAGGGGACAGTTCGTGGTCTTTCCAATTTGGTCAAAATAATCAGAACCACAGGTGTCAGGCCCCACAGCGTGGTTTCGACTGAAGGGGAGAGATCGGTGCCACAGCGAGGGGGCGAACTTTAACCTTTACCTATGTCACGTGTGTCCCCTCCCCCCACACCCCTCCCCTCCCCCCGCAACCCCCACTTCACAGGACAAGCCCCCCACAATCCCCGGAGTCAGCCCCCCACAACCCACGCAGTCAACCCCCCACAATCTACAAAATTAGCCCCCCACAATCCAAGGGGTCAGCCCCCCACAATCCACGGAGTCAGCCCTCCAAAATCCACAGGGCGGACCCCTACTGCACAGTGTCAGTGATGGCATTAGCCCTGGTGAGCAGCGCGTGCATCTGCCTGGCCTCGCTTACCGCGCTCACCGCGCTGCTCACCGTACGACCGCGGCGAGCGCCCTGACTCACTCCTCACCTGCTCACCACCTACTCATTCATTAATATACTCGCTCACTCAACTACCCACTCACTAACTCATGTACCCACTCACTCACCTACCCACTCATTCACTCATTAATATTCGCATCCACCCAATGACCTACTCACCCGCTCACTCACCCACTCATTAATTCACTCACTGACCCACCCACTCACTCACGCACTAACCCACCCACTCACCCACCCAGCCATCCACTGACCCACTTACTCACCCATCCAACCACTTACCAACCCACTCACAGTGCTTGCCCGTACAGCCCGCTAGAGGCTATCCAGGGCATATTTGTCTGTGTGCTGCTACTTGCTACTCACAGAACCTGCCCCTACAACCCTACTAGAGGCCACCAACTCACTCACCTACTCAGTCACCCATCCACTCATTCACTGATTGCTAACAGTTCGCCAGATTTAACGCACAATTTGGGATCAAAAACAGTAAATTTTGCTTCCCCAAAGTGATTGGAACGCCTACGATGTTCCCTCTCTTGACATCTCCATCATTCTGCAATCTAAACTAAAACAAACTATTAACTTTGTTTATTTGACCAGGTAAGACCCACTGAGCTATGTAGCTCTATTTCAGCGAATTGGTTATCAGATATGATAGCTCGACGAAGTGGCTATCATCATCGTGTGCGAATGTGTAGTGAGTTCAACCGAGTCGCAGACGTACTCTTTGGAGGCAACACATTTCTTAATACCAACGCACGGGGTAACTGCCCCTTAACAGAATAATAATGAATAAGAATAATAATGTATGGTGGTGACCACCAGGCTAACTACACTAATTATAACGTAACTAGCTACAACGGACCGGACCGCAGCTTGGGTCCAGGTCCTCGTGTTGGAGACTCTGTAGGACGTAGAACGTAGAGGAAGGTTTCTTCAGGATGAACAACACCAGCCGGTCCCTCAGGGGGACTCGGCTGACATCCTCTGCGGCGGGGCCGGCTCCGCCCCTGGCCACGACCACCTTCCAGAACCCTCTAGCAGAATCTCGGCCCAGACCACGTGACCACCACCCAGCCCCCACTTTGGGCCCCTCTGTAGACTTGACCGGTCACGTGTCCTCTTGGGTCAACCAGAGTGCACGACCTCCAGTAACCCCTTCCCTATGGCCAGCACTCGCACACCTGATCCTCTAGGGCTGGCATTGCACGCCAGGCGTGATGGCATCCAGCGCTGTCAATCAGCGCTGACCGAGCCCCTCTAGGGCCGGTACTGCACCCACATCATAGTGGTGTCCGCGATGTCAAGACACCGCACGCCGTGCTTCTCTAGGGCCGGCATACACAGTGACATCCTGCGATGTCACTACAAATGCATAACAGCCAAATTCAGTAATCCCTCTCCTTTCTATCCGCAAGTTCTGAATTCGTGAGTTTCTTATATTCGCGAGCTGCTAAACGGTACAGTATACTAATTCCTTATTCGCAACTCGCCGTACTCCAGTATTCGCGAGCGTACGTAGTGCCAGACCAGAACGTTTTGTCCTCAGTCTCACAGTAATCCCGCTCTCAACTCGCTTATTGTGCACTAGTTGTTCGGGGGTGCCTCCGAACAAGTAAATCAACACCGAATCGCCTCGTTCTGCAGATCGATTCCAACGTAATCGAACGTCTGTCCATGTGCCGCTGTCGTTCAAACCTACGTGCCCCTGCATGATAAGGACGGGAAGTGCAGCATTCATCACAGATAAAGTTTATATATAGATTGTTACTTTACACGTACTTACGACAGTCGACTCGTTTATACGCTTTGGTATCAATGAGTCGACTGCGAGGTCCATTAATAAGAGCGTGAATGCAATCGGGGAAAGTGTCGCGGCGAGCGCTCCCCACAGTGCTATAATGATAACAGCTGCGCGGCGTTGTTATCAAGTGCCTGTATCTCCTGAGGAGTTGTCCTGAATTCCTCACCATCGCCAATACCTCCATAGTCAAATCATCATCATTATCATCACAGCTAATTAAAAAACATTGTTGCGAACAATGTATTATTTATTGTAGTCTATGTTATTAAACGTTTGCCATTTCCCACCTATGTTCACTCATACCAGGAACGTAACCAATGTTTTACCATTAGGTTTCTGCATTTGCGAATTCTGTATTCGCAAGCATTTTCAAGAATGTAGCCCTCGTTGATAGAGAGGGTTTACTGTGCTCGAAATGCGTGACCTCGATTCTAAGTGTGGAGGGAAAAATCGGAGGACTCGGAGAAAAATCCACTTGACCACCACGGGGAGAGAGATAGAGAAAACATGCAAACTTCAAATATACAACAGGTGTCGTCAGGGTCGGGATCGAACCCATGGTCCTCCTGTATACCAGGCAAGGGAGATACGTTGTATATATGCCTTTAAAAGATATATATATATTAAGTATTATATTATCTATTTTAAATGTCATGGCTCCAGGGAGACAAATATGGGTCCGATGCCGAAAGTCGGAAAAACAGATGATGAAGCCAAACCAGCACTAGAATGAGCAGCAGGTAAACAGAATACAAAAGACATCGATCAGATGTGCATGATGAGAATAACTAGAGCTGAGGAGGACCTTGAAGCTTAAGTATATTTGCTTCCCCAGAAATTAACCTCACTCATGTAGCAAAGGAGGAACACGTTCATGACCGGCAATACAGGAATGACCCTTGCATGGGCAAGGAGTGACCCAGGGGATTTCTGAGAGAGCAAATACAGGGCAAAGAGACAAGAATGTCCCTTGCCATTTCACTCTCTGAATTAACAAACCCGGTGCCTGGAAAGTTGAAACGGTCAAATGTCAACCACTGCATATGAATATTCTTAAACATTGCGATATTAAACGTTAACTTTTGTGATAGGATACATTCTTACAGGACAATACAGCACATAGTCAGGGGTTTTGAATACGACTAGTTGCATGTTTTATTAACATCCATATGTAGTGGGTCCAACTGAGTCATAGACGTTGTTCCTTTTAGAGGCAACACTTTTATTGTAACACCGTAATAGAAAGGGGTAACTGCCCCTCTTCCAGAATACACCCTACACGGAGGATTTGCAGCTACAAAGGGTCGAACCCTCACTCGGGTCTCTAACCACGCGGTTGCTTCGTAAGACGAAGAGCTTCAGCTTGAGACGTAGGGCTTCCCACTGTAGGTGTTGAGCTTCCAGCTTGTAGATGTTGATCTTCCAGCTTGTAGATGTTGAGCTTCCAGCTTGTATAATGCAGCGACCCCGGTCCCTCTCAGGGACTCACCTTATATCCCCCTACGGTCGGGGCCGCTCCGCCCTCGGCCCCGCCCGCCTTCTCGAGCATTCTCGTTCCCTCTCGATACCCCTCAAGAGCGCCCCCCGGACACCTGATCACCCACTAGCCCCCCCCACCTGGACCCCCTGTGTGGACACTGGATCACGTGTCTATGGGGTCAACCAGAGTGCCATGGCCCGGGGCAACCCTACCCCTGGGCTAACACTCACCCCCGTCCTCCTCGGGGGAGCCCCCACCACACGCTGCGTGTGGTGCCCGCACTATCCCAGTGCTCGCCAAGCCCCGCTAGGGCTGGTATTACACACCGCCACCCACGGTGCTGTCCACGATGTAGGAACATCGAACGGCACGGCCCTTCCGGCCCTGCACCGTACAGTGACATCCCCGATGTCACTACACATAAATGAGTGCCATGAGATCTGGGTGAAGCATATAAACTTGATAACGAATTATGGAAGTTTTGTATTAAAGTATTGAACCAAAGGATAATTCAGAAAATATACATAATACGAATTATCTAAAATCTACACGACCAAAATAATATGTAATCCAGGAGTATAACCAGAGACTGCCCGACCACCTTTGCCTTCCCTGTAACTGTCATTACATACTGCTGCAAAAATACAGATTAAGGATAAGTCGACCTAAAGAGGGAGGAAGGCCGTTTCACAATAAACAAGGCAACAGACACACACCACGCCTAGGGGCGATGAAGTGGGTGTGTGCCGACACAAGTCGTGGGATGACCTCCAGAGGGGGAAGTTTGATCGGGGTTATGACATCAGGTCCCAGAATGCCTATGGAGCCAGAAGCAGGAATGAACTCAGGGTGATCCGATGGATACACCACGTGCGCAAAGATGGGAGGAGAACTTTGACCCGTAATGTGTCTTAGGTAATTAATCACATGAGCTACACATTCTATATAAACAGCACCCAAAATCATACAAGTCAGTCTTGCAGAGGCAAACTCCGGGGTATGGTCCTCATAAGCAACCAGAGTCTCGAGTCTTGCAGAGGCAAACCCCGGGGGCTCCCGTAACCAGCCAAGTGTCAAGAGTTTTGCAGAGGCAAAGGCTCTGTGTCGTTCAGTGTAGAGTTCTGCGCTGGCGTTTTTCCTTATGTTTTGCGTCACTTGCAGAGTCAAGGACTTCGATAAGTTTTAGCTAAGAGTTGTGAGAAGCTAAGACGTATGCGAATGCAATTTAATATAATACTGTGATCAGCTAATACGTGTGAGAAGTTAAGTGAAGATTTGAGTTATACACCAACATTGAATGAGCATGAAATATTGTCCAAGGCTGGAAAAGTTGTATTGTCCAAGTGACTGATGTTCTATGAGCCTAATGAGTTTTGGAGAGTGAGGGAGGAGCAGGAGACCTCCTGAGGAGGGGGGGGGGCACCAAGGGTGCTCGTGCTAAGCAGGCAGCTGCTGACAAGAAATTAGCAGCGTGGCCACAGAGCACTCCAACTGCGGATCGAGCCTGGCGTACAGATAACCTGCAAACGTGCAGAGCAGCAGCTAACGGCTGACCACGAGCGAGCTGACTCGGGAACCCCGAGCACCCTCCAGCTGTGGATCGAGCACGATGCACAGACAAGAGTGTGAAGGAGCAGCGAGCAGCAGGGCCACGAGCGCACTATAACTGTGGACCAAGCTTGCTGTTCTACACATCGTTGTGGGACTTGAGGTATTGTTCAGAAAGAAGAAAGAAGGAGAAACATTAACTTTACACTCACTATTTTAACGGTAACTTGTACAGATTGTGGGCCAATAAGAATCTCAGCTTGCATGCCTCACACACCATAACGAGGGAATTGTGTATGGTCGCATTACCACGAGACAGCCTATTGTTTTATCTGAATCACGTGATTGTGAGCTACGATCGTTGATGTTTTCTAACTATTTGATACGTATTCGATGACAACGCATTCTGTGCTAATATTGACACTTTGAGCTTCTGCCTATTGTTCTGGTTTAACCACGTGATCGTGAGATTTGACCATTGATGCTTTTATAATCCAGTACGGAATGATACGCACGTATTTTTGCATGGGTACTGTAGTCGCTATTTTTATAAAAAATTGATGTTAGGGTAAGTTGAGATGAAAGTTACTTAAATCCGTGCTTCATTGCCGTAATGACGAACTGTATCCTGCGGTGAGATCTGCATCCAGAGACCTGACATAATTAAACACAATTGTTAAAGTGAGAATCATACATGTTGAAGCAAGAATCATTGACATTATCACGATTGGTGATACATACCCATAGACAACGAGAGAGCCATTAATAATTATAATCGCACCACATAATAACTGCACACACACAAACACACAATCACATATACATACCTCTAGACACGAGATCACACACACATAATCGCACATACCTACCCCTAGACAACATATTTAATTAACATTTTTAAAATCACAATATATACACCTTGGCGCCCCCATTTAAACTCACTTTTATCATTAAAATGTCAAAAAAAGTCCAAAAGTGCGAATGTCATTTTTTAGTCGGTCCTTGACTTACGATCATTATTCGTTTCTGAGACCCGCTCGTAAGTGGAACGCTTCGTAAGTCGGAACATAGCAATGTACGGTATTTAAATGCTCATACGGTCACTGTTATTGAATGTTTTACGGTTCAACAAAATAAAGCATTGTTAAACTCATAAATAAGAAATATTGTACATTTGCATTAACACTGTGAAAGATACTATTTAGTAAATACAACATAAAATAAAGTAACATTGAAAAAAATCCGTTTTACTTTCTTACCTTGAGTCCTGATGCTGGCTTGCTTGTCGGAAGGGGTGCAGTGAGTCACGACAATTGCACACACCCACAGACACGTGAACACACACACGGGGCATGCGTGCAAATACAGACACAAAGACACACGGACACACGGACACACTGGGCACGCGAGCACGCACACAAACACACACTCCAACGACATCGATCCCCCATAACAAACCGTTGAAGAGCAGTGCTTATGAAGGCCGGCACAGCACACAAGGGGGTGAGTAGCGCTTTTGACTCTCCAGTGGCGATGTTTACACACTGCACCAGGTACTCATTTGAGGCTGAGTCGACACTCACTTTCAACAACAACAACAACCGCCATTCGCCACTAAGTGGCGGTGACGTCACCACGACGCTTGTGCCAGGCCATGTGCACCTTGAGGCCACGTGAAGTGTCGAACGCCCGCTGGCAGGAGGTCACGGGGCAGACCCAGGTGCCACGGGTCGACTGACCGAGATGACCGAGATGACTGGCTGATGCACCACCTGTGCCCCCTACTGTGCCAACTTGCTGTGCTTTAGCCACCCGGCGCTCCGCTCGTTGTTGTGAGCGTCGCTCCTCCGCCCTCCGTTGTTGTTGGAGGGCGACTGCCTCCAACTGCCCAGTAGCGTCCTTCACGAGCCTCCTCCACTGAGGCCGATCTTGACACCGCTTGACATCACTTTCACACACACATTCACAAACACACGTGTGCACACACAAACACTCCCAGCGCGAGGCTTACTCATTACATCTCGCGGAAAATTACTCTGCTGAACAAAATAGTTCAATGGTTCAGTTTGCAAGTGCGAATTCGCGTTTTAAGTCAATGTAAAAAAAATCATGGAAGCGGGTTCGTAAGTGCCGGTGTTTGTGAGTCGGGTGTTCGTAAGTCGATGACTTATCGTACAACGTTATTAAAATTAAGTTAGTTTTTGTGAATCTGTAAATTGTGTGGCATACTTTGATGCTATTTACTAGGGAATTACAATCCTAACTGACTGAAAAAAACTCCTGACGATTGTGATTTTGAGTGAGTGGGTCAGTGGCTGAGTGGATGGGTGAAGGGGTGTGTGGTAAGGTATACTGAGCTCTTTTTAGAAGCGACCTGGTTATCACAAATGATAGCTCAACAAAGTGGCTTATCCCGTGCAAATGTATAGCAGCCAAATATACTCTAAACGCACGTTGAATCTAAATGTGGAAGGAAAACCCGTAGGACTCGGAAAAAATCCACACGACCACGCGGAGAACACGCAGACTCTAAATATGCAAGCGTCAGGGTATCGGGATCGAACCCACGACCTCCTGTCTACCAGGCGAGTCAGCACCCCTAACTGGTAGCAGCACTTCCCTCACACGCTCGCTCACCCGGAAAAAAAACCACGGTGCCGTGGTACGGCCTTCCGAAATTCGCACTGGTGCAGCTCTAGTCCACAGCGCCACGTCCGCCCGCCCACTTCCGTTATTTTACCTTTTCTTTCAACATCGTCTCGAATGGGATTTTAAGCTGCGCATTTGCGCCGGGGTCCCGAATAAACGAAAAAAAGATAGAAAAAGAAAAATGCGCAATTAATTAATTATATTTATTTTTGGCGACTTCATCCCACCGCGCACATAAATGCTGCAACCCACCAGAAATCAATCCTCTCGTTCTTCACCAAGCACCCGTCGTTGCCAAAATTGCTGTAGTCACAAACGAAACTTTGATTAGCGCATCGCGTAGAGCTCGTCGAGAGAAATAGATTGCCGTATCGTTCGCCTTCAACGGACATAAAATTACGTCGCAATGCAGTGCATGCGAGAGCCGGGGGCGTATGGGACCTCGGGGTCCTGCCATAAGGTTCAAATGTCTCATCACGCCTGCTCTGGTCACAAGCTGCCTATCTTCTTGCTGTCCCTCCTCCACCCTGCGCCCAATCTCACTTTCGCTCCTTCTCTCTGCTTGCCCCCTTACACTGGAATAAACTCCCTCTCCACCTCCGACTCTCCCCCTCACTTTCCTCTTTCGCACTCCCGTCAGATCCTATCTCTTTTCTCTTGCCTTTCCCTTTCTCTTCCGTAACCCCTACCAGCACCACCTAACACCCTAACGCCTTCACTGCAGCAGCCTCCACCTCGCTCCCTCCACCCTCGTCACTACTCAATCCCCATTCCTTATCTTGCCATTTTGTGTCATAGTTGGTAAGCATTGTCAAGCACCTTGGTGAAAGCCCCTTTTTACATCCAAAATATAATATAAATACTAAATATATTTTTTATACCAAGTAGTTTGATAAGCTTTCCATGACTGTATCAGAGCAATTTTCATTTGGTACAAATAAAATGCGAGGTTGCAGTCGAGGGATGGCTCCTTATCAGTTAACTATGTTGAGTATTCTGATGATCTGGTGATTGCTACTCACTCAGATAAGGATTTGGAGTCACTGCTGCTTGATCTAGAGCATGCTACTAAGACATGGGGCCTTACAATCAGTTCTACTAAAACTCAGCATCCGCCTGGGTATTTTTTGTCATCAAACACTCCACCCACTCAACTCCCTATTGGTATCTTCTTGGTTCTTTTGGTAAAGTCACGTAGAAGGGAGGTAATAAAATAATAAAAATAAACATCATAATTTTATTAAAAATAAACATAATAATTGTATTATGTTTTATTTTTATTATTTTATTACTTCCCTTCTACGTGACTTTACCGAAAGAACCAAGAAGATGAATCCCTGCAGTCACGAAAGCTTTAAATCTAAATTTCCCTATTGGTAATGGAGCAGTTTTGAAGAGAGTGCAGAGGTTTCCATACTTGGGCAGTGTACTAATGACCAGTTCCAGTTTGACAGCAAAGGTCTCACTCTGAACGAGTCAGGTGGCATTATCTTTCCATCGGCTGTGCAACACTGTGTGGAAACTACCTGGTCTGTCGCTTGTTGTATGTGTCGGGTTATGAAATTTTGATGAAAATAATAAAAATTAATAATTTTCCGAAAAATGCGCAAATCACATTAATTATGTTAATGTGTGTATTAACATGCATAAGTTATGATAATGCGTGTAATGATATGCATAAATTATGATGGTGTGAGTAATTGTATGCATAAATTATGATAATCGCGGAGATAATCGTAGTAATTTATGCGGATGCTTGCGATGATGTTAATGTGAGCAGTTGTGGTAATTAGGCTCAGCTTCGTTTATCCAGAGTTATGTCAATCAGGATAACACGATGATCAATGATTAAACGTTTACCGATTATCCTAGTGTGTATTATGATATTTAGGTCTCCATTTTCATATCTCATCACAGGATACAGTTATCAAGAATAAGATGGTTTTGCATGGACTTGGAAAGAAGCACTCGAACAGTTGGTGTTAAGCAATTTTATTCTAACAAGCATGTGACATTCTATCATGCAGGTCAAACATGCGTCAATAATTCATGAATAACCAAACACTTATGCATTTGCGATAACATGCATTCGATTAATATGAATAACTAAAATTCTTATGCAATTACGAGATTAAGCATTGACTAAAATGAATGAATAACCACTTATGCATTTACTAAATTGAATAACTCAAAACTCTTATGCATTTTCGATATTGTGCATTCGACTACTATGGATAACTAAAATTCTTATGCGATTACGAGATTAAGCATTGACTAAAATGAATGAATAAACACTTATGCATTTACTAAATTGAATAACTCAAAACTCTTATGCATTTTCGATATTGTGCATTCGACTAATATGGATAACTAAAATTCTTATGCAATTACGAGATTAAGCATTGACTAAAATGAATGAATGAACACTTATGCATTTACTAAATTGAATAACTCAAAACTCTTATGCATTTTCGATATTGTGCATTTAACGAACTGAATGACCAAAAATTATTATGCAATCGTAACCTCTACCTCTCCACCAGGCATCTCATTAGTTCGTTTTTGTATCGATCACAATCGGCGACTGGCCGAGTTTGAAAACAAGCATGACACACTTCATTTTGCGGTAATAAACAGCACTTATTGTATCCCAGAGGCGAAGGTCTATGTGAGGGCGGGTGTGGGGAGAGCGAGTCTGATTTTTTTAATTAATTCTTCGGCGAGATTCTCTGACAAAGGGGAACTGGTTTGACAAGATTTTCTCTCTCTGTGCACGGTCGATTTGTAATGAGAATTTCGGGAGGTTTTAGTTTGCATCGACGAATCTATTGGTCGTTTATGCGATAAGAGAAACAAAAAACTTCACCCTCTTATAACCGACGGATTCTTAATTACTCAGAGGGCCACGATTCCTTACGGCCAGCTGGTGTTCAAACTTTATAATTAGTCTTCTGATGATTGTCTAGGGTTGGTCCCATTGTGAGAGAGGTGGATTGTCTCTTGGATAAATTCTTGCATGCCCCGCGGGAAGTAGGTGTGTGCGTGTGTGTGTATGTGCTTCCTGGAGGTTGTGAGTGGGGGAGGTGATACGGCCCTGGTTCGCAGATTCCTCTCGCCCGTGCGGGTTGCAGCCGCGACTTTCTCCGCAGGGAGGTGAGCGGCGGCGCTTGGCGGCGCTTGGCGGCCCTCGGTAGCTGACGGCGCGGTGGCGCGCTCTTGTAGCTGACGGCGCGGTGTCGCGCTCTCGGTAGCTGACGGCGCGGTGGCGCGCTCTTGTAGCTGACGGCGCGGTGGCTCGCTCTTTCTCTCCACTGCTGGATGACGAGTCGGTTCTCGTTGGTTGTTGCTCTGGCGATGAACGATGCTTTCGTTCGTTGCTGGTATTGACGTTGGGTTGAAGTTGTTGGCTCGAGAGTGATAGCTGGAATCTCCGTCCGTTTCACTCGCAGCTCGGCGGCTCAGTGTAGTAATTCTTCTTAGGTGGTGCAGACCTCAGCTTGTCAATGCACGTCGCTACCCCGCGAACATCGTCATTCTGGATGACGGAAGAGCTCCTTCGTTGTTGGCGACGAGATGAGATGGGGGGCCTGAGCCCCGGTGAGAGAGATGGAGGCCGGAGCCCCGGTGAGGATCTGTTTGGTGGGGCCCGTGGCCCGGACGAAGTGATGGGGCCAGAGGCCCTGACGATGTGTGATGGGGCCAGAGGCCCTGACGATCTGTGATGGGGCCAGAGGCCCTGACGATGTGTGATGGGGCCAGAGGCCCTGACGATCTGTGGTGGGGCCAGAGGCCCTGACGATCTGTGGTGGGGCCAGAGGCCCTGACGATCTGTGGTGGGGCCAGAGGCCCTGACGATCTGTGGTGGGGCCAGAGGCCCTGACGATCTGTGTTGAATGGATTTTTTTTTGGCTTATATCGAGAATATCCACTCAGTTTCCCGAGTTGTTCAAAGTCTGTCATAAAACCTTCTTGTGGGTGGGGCCATCTGCATCCGTGTTTGTGTGTGTCCGTCCGTGTGTTTCGCGTGCGTGTTTGTCCGTGTGTTTATTAGCTTTGAAGACACAGCTGTGTGTCGTTCTGGAAGGGGGGGGGGGCTCGTGACGGCGCCAACGAAGATATCCATTAGCCAGACCGATGATTCGCGTCGAGTTCTATATATATAAAAGAGATATTCGAATCCATGTTTTTGTTACTGAATAATATTTGTCGCGACAACCTACGCGTTAAGCGAGCTTAATTATTTCCGCCCTCGCTCGGGGATCATATATTTTGTCTCACACAGCTTAAGTTGTTTTGGTTTGGAAGTTGAAATGCGACTTATTCCATTATGCCCCAGTTCTGCCGAAACCGTGTTCCCGATGTTTCATCGTGACCCGATCTCTCATGGAGATGTTATTCCTTGCGTGTGCAATTTTTTGCTGTCCGTGTTGTGGGAAGACAAAGACGGTTGTTTCCACGGTGGAAGCACCCGGCACATGCACTTATTTATTTATTTCCCAGAGCGTGTTAATTTCCTTTGAGCCATTGCCCGAGAGTTTTATTGGTCTCATTTCCTTGCTTTTGTGCCTGCGTGTGGAGATCCTCTCGGAAAGACAAAGACGGTCGTGTTGCTGCTTCCCCTGGGTCGTTGTGTTTGGTTAATTTTGAGAGCCTTATTCGCCGTTAGCTCCTAGGATATTCACTTTAATTCCGTACTTATTATTTGACTTCTTGTGATTATTTAATCTGCTATCCCGGCTAGGAATTTTGTTTTGGAGCGAAATAGATGCCATAATTGTTCTTCGATGCTTCGGCCCGGCCGTGTAGAAATTCTTTAAAGGTAAATAATGTCAGTATTTTATTAACAATGGTGAGTCGCGATTTTGGTGCAGACTGTAGTCTGCTTTCCAATTGGAGTGAGGATGGATACTGTTTTCTTAATCTTCATGGCTAAGTTTACTTGTGCATCTAACATGGTTCAAAGACCCGTGTGTGCTTTTTGTCGTCAATGCTGTTTCTTTGTTAAAAACATAACCATCTCTTCCTCCGCGGTGCCCGGCCCTGCAAGGTTTTTTTTTTACGAGAGGGTGTCATTTCGACCCTCTGCCTGCCATCCCCCCCTCCCTTGTTCCTCCTGTGTGAAATTCGGGGAGTTTTTATGATCTTGATTACCCTTCTTTCATGCCCTCTTTCCTTTGAAATGAGGTGTGCGCACATCTGTGTTAGTGTGTGGGGGCCTCTGTGGGAGTGTGGGGGCGTGTTCGTTCCCACGTTGCCGCGTCTATTAAAAAAAATGATATTATCTATGTTGGCAGAATAATTCTTAAAAAATTTTAATTTTAAATATTAAAAAGGGGGGGCATATACACAACACGCTTCACATGAAGCTTCGGGTCTTCTCTGCCACAGTCATGCCTTGCCTTGCCTTCTGTATGCTTGCACAATATGAGCCCCCCCCTAATAGAACATCTGCGCTGGTGAGAAACATCAGGTTGGCCTGCCTACGATCCATCCTGGGTTTAACCAGGCTGGATTGTGTGAGGAGCTCACAAATCCTTGAAAGATCTGGACACAGTCCCATTGGAGAGCTCCTCTGGTAGGCAAGGCTACGTTGGCTGGGTCATGTAGCCCGGATGCCCAGAAACCGTATGTTAGAACGGCTTTGTTTGGCTTAATAGAGGGGGCTTAATGGGCACAACACGAGATAAAAAAGAGATGGACTAATGTGGTACAGGAGGATATGGAGCTTAATTAACTTGGTGTCAAGGTCGGCTCTGTGGAGGAGGCACGTGAATGACACTGCTGCGCAGTTGGCGGAAGTCACCCTCCAACAACAGTAAATGTCAGAGGAGCGACGCTCACAACAATGAGTGGAGCGCTAGGTGGCTTAAACAAAGCCAGTTGGCACAGTAAGTGGTGCATATGCCAGTCATCTCAATCAGTCAATTCATGGCACCTGGGTCTGTCCCGTGACCTACCAGCGAGCCTTCGCCACTTCACGTGGTCTCAAAATCTACTTAGCCTGGCACAATCGCCATAGTGACGTGACCGCCACTTAGGGAGACAAAAATCCCTGTATCAATGACATACATTTCACTTGCTGTACTGGCATAACCTGGTAAGCCAAGCGATTGTCATCTCGATGCCCACAGGTAATGACGTTTTAAGTTTGTGATCCAACAACCCTTGCATCCAGTCCGCTTCTTCTACTCCAAGAACTCCTTTGATCCGAGGATCCGCTGCAGCTCCACAACAGTGTTTGTCAATGTGTCTTTACAAGTCTATGGAGGTTCCTCTGAGTGGGTTTTGCATACTCGTTCTGTTCTATGGGTCTGTACACGTGTGGGTCTCTACGTTACTCTGGGTTGGTGGGCACTCTCATTGCGTCTAGGCCTCTCCAGGCAACTTCACCGGTCCCCTGTCTAAAATCTTGCGGTTACCACCCACTTCAACTCTACTTTGGTAACCCCCTTGATTGCTCTCTGTTCGTCAAAAGATGGGTGCATGAATAGGTAATAAAAATGTAATCAGGCGAGAACTGGAGAGACCAGAATGAGTCTCATATGCAAGTTTAAAATGGCGAATGAGTCTGCCAATAAGGGACGATGATTGCCGCTGTTGTGTGTATCCCAATTGAGTAATTTGTGATGTTATTATTTGCATTTGGAAAATGATACTGCCACTCAATGGGTCTACTCTTGTTAATGACGTGCGAGGATCATTAACGTCGACTGTGCGGTAGGCGGAAACGCACGGTGATCGCACCTGCAGTCATGAACTGAAACCGTGAACCTCTGAAACAAGTGGCAAACCCTGCCATCAACTCATTTCGCCGTGCGAGTGGTGGGCAAGCTATCTATGTTGGAATGGCATTTGCTCCCATCGTATAGTGTTGTCTTCCTTTAGAATGTTGTGTGATTTTGCACAAGCTGAGTCAACTTGTTTTTGGCCCCTACGTGGGTTGTATGACCACCGAATCCACACCAGTGAGGATAGCTAAGGTAATATATTCAAATATTTCACCTGGAAAATTCCCCAAGATGGGACATCACATTTGCAAGGGTGTGCAGGGTGTCAATTCACACACAGCAAAAAAAAAATTCATGGAGAATCAAAATATGCCATCAAAATGCAGCCCATCAACCTATTAGGAAAAAAATACAGGTTTCGCTGGTTCTACCACTCCTACAAAATATGCACAACGCATTCCACCCGCTGTCGCCTGAGTGGAAGATCTATCTGGTCAGTGACAAACCCCAACACCTAACTGGAGTTAGAGGCAATACCCAGGTCTCTTGTGCCAACGGCAAAAGAATGACGACGTCTGCCGCCCGAGTCACGCGTAAAAATAGCTTCTTAGCTCAAAGGGCTTTACTCGGAAAATAAACTTCTGATTATTCTGATTCTGAAGTGTGTGTGTGTGTGTAAGTGGGCGAGTGGGAAAGTGGGTATGTGAATCGTGGCGTGGGTGGATGAGTTAGTGGGTGAGTGGGCGAGTGAGTGTATGGGTGGGTGTGTGTGTGAGTTTGCCAGTGAGTGCGTGAGTGGATGTAATAGTGGAATTCTTTGATGTTACCTGCCGGCCAAGTCGCCCTTGAAAAATAGTATCTTGGCTCAAAGAGCTTTACTCGGGGAAATACATTTTGTATGACATTTCTAAATATTAATTTAATTACGTGAGGCGGGTGAGCAGCTGTTATACCCAGAGGTTTCAGAAATATTGTAGAATATAAGTGATTTATTTATCGACTGTTATATAACAGAGGGTATTGCACTGCTATACGGAATTTCGAATTGCATTCTTCTTCTCAAGACATTACACGGACAGTGCAATCAGGATAAAATAGTGGTAAGAGTTAGTACATCAATGTAGACGTGTGCAGAAAAATCATGGCAATGGATGGTGATCTATGAATGATCCACAAATGGTAGTGGTGAGCACCGCGTATGTCTACCCCACGCAAGAGGAGCTCAGACTTGAGAAGACGATAAGAGGTAAGAAGAGGAACACGGCGGCGTCACGGACACGGGCGCTTTGGGGTGACTACCGGCGCGTGGAGGTACAGAGAGAGATGGCAGCCACACACTTCCCTCTTGCAGCTTGTCTGAAAATTGAGTAGAGGAGTATGACGACGTGACGTCATGAGCGCTGAGAGGCGCGATGACGTCATGTCACGGGATATACTTAAGGCGGACCCCGTGACGAAAGGGGGAGCCCGGAAAGGAGAGCGTCTGAAGGAGGTCTCTCCTGCTCATGACCAGGCGGTGTTGGCTGATCCCCCGTCCGGGTTCTACGAGTAGGAGAGCCGAAGATATAGCCAGGGGTAGGGCTCAGAGAAGCCTGCAAGAGCCGGCTAAGATTACGTGGGGTGCTGCTCTCCTCGGTCGGGCGGTGTTGGCTGAACCCCCGTCCCGACTCGAGTGAGAAAGCCCAAGAGATCGCCCAGGCTAGGGCCCGATAGAGCCTGAGGTCCGCGTGAAGGACCCAGTGTAGGGACACCTACCTCTGGTGTGTTTTGTTACCCATGTGTTAATGATCCGGCGCAAGCCCTTACTAAGAGTTAAGTCTACGAGTCGTCCTGCACCACACAACAATTGTATTCAACTAAATCCCATTCTTATCATTGGCAAGCACTATCCACGCCATATGCGCGGCATATAACTTCAGTGAATTGCAAGCGATGTGGATTCCTTGCTATTCGTTTCCCAAAGACACTCGCTGGCAGCCTACTTTCAATTGACACCATCGACATTAACAATATTATGACAATATCAACAGCAACAACGATTTAACATATTAACAACATGAACAACATTAACATTAAGATTGCTGTTCATGTGAATAACAACAATGACATACCAACAATGTTCATGGGGATATTATCAACAGCATGCGTATAGAAAGTAGCAACCTAATTAATGCTCATCGGAAACACATTCCTGCGGAGGGAGCTGGTAGGAACGTTGGGTTGCTCGGTCAATGGCCAGGGTCAACGGCGGCGTGGTGTATTCCGCAGTAAATATGGCCGACTGTGAGGGCGGGCACAAGCCGGCGTGAGTAGGTTAAACGTTGAGTTTTATAAGGGCACCGCGGTGTGACCAGCCCCTCCCCATCCAGCCCCACCCCACCCCTCCCACCCCCACCCAGCCCCTCCCCACCCAGCCCCTCCCCACCCTCCCCTCTCCACCCAGTCCCACCCCTCCCATTTTTGGATGCACGACGGACGGACGGACACAATAATCCCCCGTGGGCTGGTGTAACCAGGAGGTTCCTACCAGTAAAACACTTTGAAATCAAGCGTCGCTTGTTGCCTATTTAGCCAAACTGTCCCCCTCATTACGATTCACGGGAGGAGAGGAAACAGGGTGGCCCGGCTACACGGGAATCACTGCACCACACTCTGGGTCTCACTCATAGCAACACCGCCCCTTACTGTGAAAAACGTGACAGGATCCTCTTGGAAAAAGTGTCTTGAGACTCACTGAGGTGTTTATGGGTAAACGAGAATAGGCCTAGTGCTGCTAGGGGTGCCATAGTGGCGAAATGTTATCTCCCTCGCCTGGTATACAGGAAGTTCGTGGGTTCAATCCCGACCCTGATGCCTGTATATTTGGAGTTTGCATGTCCCTCTCTATTAGAGACATTCAATCGACGCGCGTTTAAAGTATTTAACCGCTTTAATTTCCCAGGTGATAAGCCACTTAATTGCGATATCATATGTGGCCAGGTCGCGTCTCAAAAATATCTATATAGCACAGTCGGCCTTACCTGAAAAAATAAAAGTTTATACTTTGAGTGAACAGAGATCGTTGTTTGTAGGGTTAGATGTACCGAGTAAGCCATTCACTGATTTTTTTTGCAGCAGAAAGTTTTATTCCACAGGCATTTTGCTGTGCATTGATCACTTAAATTAATTATTTGCCAGTTTCAACTCTCGCCTGAGGCCCAGTCATTGCACACACAGACATCAACGTGAATTATATCAAGATGACACGCCTCCATCACAGACTAAAGAACGGCGTCAAGGTAGGTCAAATAAATGTGGCCATGGTGTGGAAAGTGCAATACCTCTCCCCTTCCCACCCCTCCTCTCTTCTCCACTGCCCTCTGCACTCATCCCCTCTTTTCCTCTATCCTCAACTCTCCTCCTTCTCCCCCTCCTCTCCCCTCCCCTCCTGTCCCATCCCCTCCCTTCCTCTACTGTCCACTCCCCTCCTTTCCCCCCTCCCATTCCATGGTTTCGCTCACCTGCACTCCCCACCCACCACCTCTGCCACTCCCCCACTCAGTAGCTGAGCAGAAACCCGGAGAAGACGCTGTCCCCCCCCCTCCCTGGGCACAATGACCAGATCGGCTGCGTTCGCTGGTTGCGCGCGCAGCCACACGGAGTCTCCGGCGGCAAACGCAACCACGGCGCTGCCAGAAATCTCCTGGTCAGTCTTGCCGCCGAAAGTCGCCACGATCTTCCCCTTCTCACTGTCAAAGCCCGCCTTTCTCGTCGCCAACTGCACATTCACATACGCTCCTCTCACTCCTGCTTCTCTTCGTCTTCCCAGGGTGAGGTGGAAGGATAAAAAAAAAGTCCAGCTACGGGGCTCGTGACGTTGTTGTAGTGGGTGTCGTATATGCCCTGGCCGTTGACCAGGACGGTGTCGAAGGGGACGACGCCCCCCGGCGGCATGGTGATGGTGACGCCGATGGAAGCATCCGAGGTGGAGGAGAGTTTGACGGAGAACGCAAGCGGCGAAGGTGAGGCTCCCGAGCAGCCTGCGTGGAGGGGTGGAGGGGTGAGTGGTGGGCAAATTGTGCAGGAATTGCGATGAAGTCCTCCCGTTTCCGGTCTTATAAAGAAGAGAGTGAGGTCATCACTGTGACCATATCAGGTGTGAAGGTCAGAGAGGAGTTGATGTAATCATGTAAATTACAATTGATTGTAATCTTTCGATTTAAAGCTTTCGTGACTGCAGGGATTCATCTTCTTGGTTCTTTCGGTAAAGTCAGGTAGAAGGGAAGTAATAAAAAAAATGTTATTGTTTTATTTTTATTATTTTATTACTTCCCTTCTACGTGACTTTACCGAAAGAACCAAGAAGATGATTGTAATCTATCACTGCCCTAATTCCTATCACAACCTCTACCCCAAAACCCTTCTTAGCCACTCCCACCTGTTATTCTGTCACCATATTTACTCCACCACTTTTAATAATAACCCCACTCTTTATTATCTCAACCACTATCATCTTGAGTACAATTTTATATGTTTTGTCAAGCACATTGCATTTAGGCACGACGATGTAAACCTACAGAAGATAAACTAAGGACCCGACAAAGAATAACATAAGTGGGTTTGTGTGTGCCTCTGAGTGTTTGCACTGTAAGTCAATAAAATCGGACACCCCACAAAATGACTAATCATTATGCCATGTATGTGTAATTGTTGTATGTTTCGGGTTATGAAATTTTGATGAAAATAATAAAAATTAATAATTTTCCAAAAAATGCGCAAATCGCATTAATTATGTTAATGTTATGTTAATGTGTGTATTACTATGCATAAATTATGATGGTGTGAGTAATTGTATGCATAAATTATGATAATCGCTGAGATAATCGTAGTAATTTATGCGGATGCTTGCGATGATGTTAATGTGAGCAGTTGTGATAATTAGGCTTAGCTTCGTTTATCCAGAGTTATATCAATCAGGATAACACGATTATCATCGATTAAACGTTTACCGATTATCTTAGTGTGTTTATTATTATTTTAAGGTCACCAGTTCAGATCTCATCACAGGATACAGCTCTTATGAATAAGACAGTTTTGCATGGACTTGGAAGGAAGCACTCGAACAGTTGGTGTTAAGCAATTTTATTCTAACAAGCATGTGACATTCTATCATGCAGGTCAAACATGCGTCAATAATTCATGAGTAACCAACTCTTATGCATTTGCGATATTATGCATTCGATTAATATGAATAACTAAAATTCTTATGCAATTACGATATTATGCAATTACCTAATATGAATGACTAAACATTTTTTTTTATTCATTGGCGAAATTATGCAGTTAACGAAAATGAATGACTAAAACATTTCTTATTCATGTAACTCGACGGCAGCAACTGCTTTACTGCTTTGCACGATCAGTTAATATTGAACGCACCACCTCGAAATGGCAACCCTTTTTGAAACGCAAAGACAATATTTTTAAGTCCCATTCGTGTGCGTGCTGTGTGTGCGTTGTCCCCTCGTAATATTAATTGTGTCGTTAGCTTGTGTGGTGTGGGAGGATACAGACAGCGGCCAGAAGTTTTCTCTTGTGTTGGGCGTTGCCGCCGCTCTGCTCCTGCTGCTCCCTCGCTCGGCGTGTCTCTGCTTGTGCTCTCTCTCTCTCTCCACTGCTGGATTGAGCGGCGTTGGCACGATGTTCCTTGAAGAAACTTGCTTGCTTGGCGCTTGATGGTTCCGGGGCTTGGTGCTGCTCGTGCGCTCTCTCTCTCTACTACTCGATGATGAGTTGGCACGATGCTGTCCTTGAAGATGCTCGGTCGCTCGTGGCGCACGGTGGCGCTCGGTGGCGCTCGCGCTTCCTTGGTGGCAGCCCCCGGCTTCTCCACTGCTCGATTGATTGTTGAGTCGGCACGATGCTCGCCGTCGCTCTGGGCGCCTTGTGTGTGCACACTGGTCGTTGGTCGGTGTGCCGTCAGGCACACGGCGCATTCGATGGCGCTGTCCTCTCCCTCCCAGCCGTTTGACCAGGCTTTCTCCACTGCTTCGCGCTCTCTGCTTTGCACGCTTGGTCGACGCTTGGCGATCTCCGCCCTTTTACAGGTTGATTGCTTGTCGTCACTCGTCACTCTCTCTGCTCCGTGCTTCCTTTGTTCGTGCAGCTGCCAGCTTCACTCGCACTTAACTTCGTTCTGCGAGAAGCGACACCTGCTATCGGCATCGGTGTTTCGTTTCCTCACGACGCTCCGCCAGCCGGAGCACGGCTGAAACCCAGCCCCAACTCAGGTTGAACTCAGACTTCTGCGACTCGAACGACTCCTCCTCGTTCCATCACTTCTCGAGGCACAACCGCCCCAGCTCTCTTGCGAGCCCCCGTCGCAACGCTGAGCTCGACTCGGACTGACTCAACTCAGACTGTCCTTTCGCGGTGTGCGCCCGTGCCTAACTCAAAACGTGACTCCCCTCTCTCCGCGTCTCTTGCGAGAGAAAACAAACAAGACAGAGCGAGAAGAAGCAGACACCCCCCCCCCTTTGTGACCTTTTTGCTCCCTCCATGCTTGTCAGACCCTGCTGGAAGACAAAGGTGGCTGAGGAGATGTTTGTAATACATTTATGTGGTCCTGTGTGTTACATTTATTCTTGAATTATATTCTATGAGTTCCTTCGGTCTTAGTATCGTGGTAATCATTCGTCTATGTTTAATGAATATTCGTAATGATTCTCGTCACATTATTGTTTTGGCCTTCGCCAAGTTTAGTTCTCCAGAGTTTGGTGTTTATTCTGAGTTATATTTTAATGTCCTGAGGTTAAGTGTACTATGCACTTAAGCTTTCTGGAATTCGTACTCTTTAGTTTTTCGGAAGGTCGTGTAGATAGGAAACATATACTTCTAAATAATATGTATGCGGTGAATATAAGGGAATTACTAATAATAAAATTATTGTTTGTTGGTTAATTATCTATGTTAAGTTTCTACTTTTCGGTAAGGAAAACGTTAAGAAAACGCGAGTTTCAACCGTTGTTTGCTCTGCACCTTATCTGTACATCTCCAGATGTCTTTGGGAGGTTAGTCCATACATCTTTTGTCCATCTGGATGTCTATGACCTCTTTGTGACCGAACTCTCAACATTTTAACCGCCCTCCATGTTTCATGGATTCCTGGTGTTCTTGTGAGGAGAAGTGAGTTGTTTTCATTAATTAATTAATATATATATAAAATTTTTTTTTTATTATTCTTAATATTAATAACGGAAAACAGGGCATAGATCCAACATAATGACTCTCGGACAACTTCTGTAGTCTCCGTTATTTATATATTAAGGCGCGTCGTGCAGATAACTCGATCTCGTGTCCTACAGATACTTGGCTAGTATAATATACAGATATTTGGCTAGTATAATATAAATACTTCTGGGCTAGGATAACACAAGTAGCAATGACGTAAAGACAGTGACGGCCCGAAGAGAGCGAAGACGTGGAGACAGTCGACCCCGATCCCACAGCAGCCACGAGCTCCCTTGCACGCCGCCTTTTATTTCTCCCCGGCGTGGCGTCGCTCCACCTCCAGCCACACCCCCTTTTTGGAGTTGTTCCACTTAGCCACGCACTGTCCCTGCACCCGCACTGTCTCCCCCCCCCGCACTGTCTCCTCTCCACGCACTGTCTCCAAATACGGCCTGTCTCTCTCCGTACTGTCCTTACATATGAAAGAAAGTAGGTGTGGTGTTGCCAGTGGGGCGTGTCTTTGACCATATATGGTCTTGTGGATCGTGACTAGAGGTGTCTATTGTATCGATTCTTCTCACAGTCGATCTCAGAGCTATGTTAGGGTGTCGATTCATCGATGGTTAATCACTGCGTCAATTCGTTGGCAATAGATCCACGGATCGAGTAATCCCATTGGTTAGTATAGCGTCGTGCGAATAGCCCCCCTTTTTCTGATTGGCGAATATCTGCACGTTCAGATATTAAATTGCAGTTCATTTTTATCGCCCATCCTTTCTCAGGCATGCCTCGTGCTGAACTCATCTCCACAGTTGACCAGGGATTGGCCAAAACATCTTAATTCCTAAAAAAAATTCCTGCAAGTCACTCAGTTGAGATCAACGACAACCTGTATAGCCTGAACAGCCTGCTGAGCCAAGTGCTGTTAGCCAGCAGCACCGATGAAGGCTTGCACGGCACACGAGGGGGTGGGTGGCCAGCACCCCACCGACCTCCTCTGTCTGGTGATGTTTAGACACCGCACTGTGCACTCATTTCAGGCTGAGTCGACCGAGGGGAGGCCTAGGACCGGTTCAGATTATTGTCTATGGTGTTAGTGGTGTTGGCCGTGAGCGGTAATCTAACTCGGGTCTATGCCGGGTTCGTAGCGCAGTGTGCTAAGTGCTGTGCGACCACTCCCCAAGAGATTGAGATTACAGCAGCAGCATGTATATTGAACTTATTTTGCACCATACGTAGCCAACCGCGATAAACCACGCAAAAAGAAGTTCTACAGAAATTCGTTTTCAATTTAGATGAAAAATCCTAAATTCGGAAGAGCGTTCCAGACGGCCGCAGAAGCGCATCTGAAAGCGCGCGATGCGGTGACCACCATCTTTGGTTGAGTTGCAGCGACATCGCTCGCTATTGCGAATGCTTGGAAGGACCCTCCTGGAAAAAAAGTTCTTGAAACTCTGTGAGCCTTTCCTGGGTATACTAGTTTAGTAACAATCTGTTGTACCATTTATGGACCGGTATAAACATTTTGAAAAAAATATATAAGCCTTACCCTTCCCAGAAATAATACAATAGGTGGTGAGATATTCAGACACGAATCCATTGTTGCAAGCAAGTCTGCATTAACCACACATCATGCTTGTGGTAAAGCATGCAAAAAAACATTATTTCATGAAAAAAAAATGTTATAACATAGATACAAAAAAGGTCCTATAGCTATAACTGCTCGACCCGAGCTATTAATGCTGTGATATTTCCATTGTCCTTGCAGTGTTCGCCTTTTGTCGTTATTCTCTGGTCCAACACGGGTGGTGAGACAAGGCAATAAAGGAGGCTGTCTCCGGTGTAGGCCAATCAGTTTCAAAGACAATGCATACATTATCAAAACGTTTGTTTGCATGTTTTACCACAAGCATGATGTGTGGTGAATGCAGACTTGATGAGGCCTTGCAAAAATAGGTGTCTGAACATCTTAACACCTTATGTATTTTAGCTGGAAAGGGTAAAGTCTATTATTTTTCACTAATCATAATCATCATCGTAAAACTTGCAGTTGTAATAATGTTTTGATTCATAACAATGCGTCGTTCATGCAAATTTAAATCTGACAATCGCTGAGGAATTACAGAGCAAGCCGCAAGTCAAGATGTTTTCAGAGAATGCTGTCGAGTTTGTGTGGACGCACCTGGAAGTCCTTGCTCACTACTCTTACAGGGAATTCCAGGTAGACCTAATGTGGAACAGACAAAGACAAAGACGCAGACAAAGATCCATCATTATTAGCCTGAACTCAATGTCCTGTTAGACAGCACACATCAAAGCCACTCGCCTACTGGATGAGCTAAGAACTTTTGAAAAACTAAACTACAGTATTTTATTTAAAGTCCACTGAGCTATATAACTGTATGATATTTTTCTTTTATAACCCATTCGCATTTTCCCCGTGTTGTATGTTCCTAAGCGCCCAATGAACACATCACCCACCTCCAAGTACATAAGCAAAGTATGGTAATAATCATTACCGGTATGATGCCACATTATTACTGATTCAACAACTCGGCACTGTCTGCATAGGAGCCTCTGCGTGGGATCAAGGCGCGGATCAGCCGAAAGTTTGAGCGCAGGAGGGAGTAGCTGGGGGAGGAGAAGAGGGAGGCGCTGGAGCGCGTGGACAAGGAGGGCCGCTCCGTGATGCCCCGCATCCAGGTGGACATCGCTCGCTACGAGAGCAGAGCACGTGGACTGGAGCGGGAGATCAACCAACTGGCCGCTGCCCTCGACCGTGCAGGACACGCTCTCCTTTCTGCAGGTGACCGACCTCCATTTTAAACTAAAATATAAAAAAACACTTTTTTTATTTTACTATGTAAATCCAACTGAGCTATATAGCTTTTTTTCAGAAGCACCATGGCCACAAATGATAGCCCAACCAAGTGGCTTATCATCACGTGGAAATGTATTTCAGCACCTTCGATTAGCACGGTTGGCTATGTATGGAGCGAAAGAAGTTCAACATAAAGTACATATGTACATTATAGCAGCCAAATAATCTAAACGCATGTTAAATTTAAATGTGGAGAACAAAAACAGAGGACTCGGGGAAAAAACCATGCGACCACTACAGGGAGAACACGCAGACTCCAAATATACAGGAGTCTGGGTCGGGATCGAACCCATGTCCATCCTGTAAACCAGGCGAGGTAGTTAACATGTCGCCACCACAGTGCCCCACTCAGAGCTTTGATTTATCAGAGGTTTTATCTACAACTAGGCTCACCACCCTGTGAGACATTGACATTGGTAACATCCACGCGACCACGGCTTGAAAACGCCAAATATACAGGTATCATCAGGGGTGCGATCAAACCCACGTCCTCCTGCATACCAGGCGAGAGAGATAACATCTTGACACCGTGGCACACTGCCCAAGTACGGAAGCTCCTCCTCCACTCCCTCCCCAACTGCCCCATTGCTCATGCGGAGTGGAGGCAATGGAGTGTTTAGTTTAGCTCCACGCGTGGCCGCCTTTGTCTCCCCAGTGCTAATGTTCACACACCGCAGTTGGTCCATGAGGCTGAGTCGACCTAGGAGAGGATGCTTTAGAGATACTTTATACTGATATCGGCTGTGAAGTGGAGATACAACTAAGGTCGCTGGGTTCGTAGTGCAGTGCACTATTCACTGTGCCACTGCTGCATACACTGGGATAAAGACAAAGATCCCCCATATAGCCTTGTTGAGGCAAGTACTGTTAGCCAGTAGCAACTATGAAGGTCGGCGCAGCACATGAGAGGGTGGGTGGCCAGCACCACGCACAACCTCCTTTGTGTACACAATGCTTGTGCTTAAACTCCGCAACAGGTACTCATTTCAGGCTGAGTTGAACTAGGGGAGGACCAGGAGCGGTTCAAATATTCGCCACTGGTCGTGACCTGGAATCGAATTCGGTTAGACGGGTTTGTAGTAAAGTGAAGTAACAACGGCGCCACCGCTCCCCATACACAGGCTCACACCCTTACACAAAGATCTCCATATAGTCTCAATAGACTGTAAGGGGAAATGCCCTTAGCGAGTACCTATGAAGGCCACACTCACCCATTCACTCACCCAATGGGTGAGTTGTGAGTAAGTAGGTGAGTGAGGGAGTGGGTGGCTGAATGAGTGAGTAGGTGGGTGAGTTGGAGGTGAGTATGTGAGTGAGTAGGTGGGTGGGTGACTGGCTGAGTGGAAAGGGGTGTGAGTCAGGGAGTAGGTGGGTGGCAGGAGGGGGTGTGGGGGGGGGGTGTCCAATGCATTGTGATTTCCTTACCAGGGAACCAACTTAGCCCGGGTGGTCCCTGCACCCCAGGAAGTCCGCGGCTCCCGAGTTGCCCAGGTAGCCCTACGCAAGTGCATTTGGGTGGGATGTAGGGCTCCGAGGTCGACCAGCTGGGAGCTCCCAGACTACAGAGTAGAGCGGCAGCGAGCAGCAGGGACGCGTGGTGAGACATCACCTAATCCTGTGCACGGAGAAACCACGTGGTTGGTGGTGGTCGTGTCAGCAGCACACAGTCTGACATTCTTCCACTGGGGTAGTGGACACCTACCATCGCAGTTGAAGAATGGCAGGGGCATCTTATAGATAAGTTGTTGATCAGTGGGAAGATCCGCTCCACGGTAGGTCTTGGTGTCAAGGCCATGGGCCCGCATCCACTGCTCGGTAACTATATAGGCCAGCATAAGTTCTTGCTTGGACCAGGCATACATCTGTAATGCGAGTGTAGTGGTGGTGTTGACGCGCGCCGACTGTGACAGTGATGGATCACGGGGCGGCACGGGGTGCGGGGTTGGGCACGCGTTGGGGGCGTGGTATGGACACGCGCGCCGGGAGTGACGGATGACGGGGCGGCGCGGCGTGGGTGTTGAGGCACGCTGAGATGTGGGAAAACAGGATCGTAGCCAGCGCCCAGTGATTGGTCAAATAGGATGGGTGCTCTCAGCGACGTCCACAGGTGGGGTATAAAGGGGGACGCGCGAGAGCACTCTGGGTTGTTAACCAGTTGAAGATCGAAGATGGAGTTGAAGACATAGTGCCCCGAGACCCCTAGTCCCGCTGTCCTTGAAGGGACCGGGGCCCTGTGTGGCTCGGAGGCGAGACTGTGGGACCCGTGGTTCGACGCCCACGTGGGTCGGGACTGGGGGACCCACAGTCGAGACGGACACCCCGGCAGGGTGTGTCCCAAGTAGCTCAGTGGGTGTTTGTCACCCGAGTAGCTCAGTGGGCGTTAGTCGCCAGAGTAGCTCAGTGGGTGTTAGTCGCCAGAGTAGCTAAGTGGGTGTTGGTCACCCGAGTAGCTCAGTGGGTGTTTGTCACCCGAGTAGCTCAGTGGGCGTTAGTCGCCAGAGTAGCTCAGTGGGCGTTAGTCGCCAGAGTAGCTAAGTGGGTGTTGGTCACCCGAGTAGCTCAGTGGGTGTTAGTCACCCGCGTAGCTAAGTGGGTGTTAGTCACCCGAGTAACCAAGTGGGTGTTAGTCACCCGAGTAACCAAGTGGGTGTTAGTCACCCGAGTAACCAAGTGGGTGTTAGTCACCCGAGATACTACAGTGGGTGTTAGTCGCCTGTGAACCGAAGTTGGTGAAATAAAGAGTGTGCTACCCGTGAAGTCGTCTCCCGCCGAGTTACTACATTACAACTGGCGTCAGAAGTAAACCTGTCTTCAAGAAGAATGGATACTAGGAAGACTACCCGTACCCACGAGCGAGATCGGGAAGACGACGGCGTACCGGAGACACCAACCTCGGGAGGAGAGGACGAGGAGTTGCCGCCGATGCAGCACTTCGCGGCGATGGCCGACGCTCAGCTCGCCTCCGACACCAGCCTACAGGATGCGCACTCCCGCCTGGCGGAGTTGCTGCTCGCCGCCGCTGCAGTTTTGGCGGAGATCTCCGTGCCAGCGGGCGGAGGGACGGCTGCGGGGTTGGAGGAGGCGGCGCGGCTGGAGGGTTCCCGCCAGAAGGCGCTTCGCGCCAAAAGTTTTGAGGTTGGCGCCGTTTTTGAGGGACCGCCATTGTTTGGCGGGAAGCGGGGACACCACGTGGCCGGAGATCTCCACTCAGCGCGGCCCGCGTCATCAGCGCGCGCGGAGCTCTCCAGGGTGCGACTGCTGACAGAGCCGACATTTTGTACAATCACTGTGGCGCGGGGGAAAATCGTTCCGACGACGACGACGACGACCGAGTCCTCCAGCAACGATTGCCCGCGCTGTCGGCGTTCAAGGCAGACGGAGGCGACTGGGGAGCCTTCCACCGAAGGTTCCTCGCACATCAAGAAATGTCGGGGTGGTCCGACACCACTGCCCTGCGCGCTCTGCCAGCGATGCTCGACGACGACGCGCTTGCAGCCTTCACATCGGCCCCAAGGTCGTCTCGCTCAACGCTCCAGGCCGCGCTACACCTGATGGCTAAGGTGTTCGGCCCGCCCTCGACCTGCCGCCACCAATTCTACGATCGGCGGAAGGTGGTTGGGGAAACAACGCTCGCCTATCGCACGGCGCTGCTCGCCTTGGCGGACGCAGCTTTTCCCCGCATGGACAAGGAGGGGAAGGACGCCATGGTGACGGAGCAGCTGCTGGCGTTGGCCCACGAGTTGGGACTCCCCATTAATGTGGCGGACGAAATGGATATCTGCTCCCTGGCGATCGCCACGAGTATTCACGCATACGAGGTCCTCAAGCGCAAGCCGACGGTCGTCTGCAAATTGGCGGAGAACGCGGCACTGGCCGCCACGATCGCCGAGCCTCAGCCAGCTGCGGATCGGGAGCAGGCCTTCGCTGTTTCGCGTCCGGGGGAGTGGAGAACGGGAGGTCGTTCACCCACACGTTCATCCCGCAAGCTGGAGCAACCGAAACCTACGACGTCCCTCGTCGTCTGCTACAACTGCGGCCTTCGGGGTCACGTCGCAGCCGGGTGCCGGGCCCCGCGTCAGCGCGCCACGGGACCACGTCGGGACGACGACCAGGCCCACAAGTCATCCCAACTAAACCCGGCAAGTCGCGGCACCTCACACGCCCGGTCCACATACGCGGCACGTTCGGGTCGCCGCTTGGCGGTGGGGGGTCCGCGGCTGGGTGCCGGGGGTTCACTTCGGCGGGGGGGGTCCGTACACGGCCCGCAAGCAGTCGAATGGTCCGAATTGGCCCACAGGATAGTGGCTGCGTCGGCCGGGTCGTCCGTGGTAACGGGGTTTATTGACGGGGTTGAGGTCCGGGTGCTTGTGGACACGGGTGCGTCGGCCACTATCATTTCGGACCTTATTTATAACATTCTTCCCGTCCAAAGTCGACCCCTTCTGCCTGTGGACGTGCCATTTTATGCGGCGAATGGGGGATCCCTGGGGATCATCGGCCAGATTCGGGCGACTATTTGCATTGGTGACATCAAATTGGCGGGCCCTATTTTTGTATCATCATCGCTGGCCGTTCCTTGTTTGCTAGGTACGGACTTTTTGTCCAAAATGCCCATCAAAATTCTCATAGATCAGGCCTGCATTGAGCTTCCATCGGGACGGCGGGTTGCGTTCTTGACAAGCCCTACCAAAATACGCACGGTTTGTGCGACGGTGCAGGCGCTGGCAACTCAGACTGTACGGGTGCCCCCGGGATCGCAAATGTTGGTACCCCTTCGGTTGCGGAAACCACTCGGGGTGGGTGCGGGGGCACAGGGAGTACTGTTGGGGCCGTCTAACAGGGCCAAAAGGGGCCTCGACTTGGCGGTAGCTCAAACCATGGTGAGAGGGGACAGTGAGCCGTTCGTAATGGTTCTGAATACGGGGTCGCGGCCGGCCATAATTACGCAGGGAACGGTGCTGGCTCACGCCGCGCCGCTACCCGTTGAGGAACAGCTCGTTGCTCACGCCGATTTCAGTGTCGAGTCGCATCCTCCGAGTGATGAGGGGACGGAGTGGTTGGACTCGTTGTGTGTCGGGTCTGCTAACTTGTCCAAGGTGCAATCGGGAGCATTGAGGGGTTTGCTACTCGAGTTTGCTGACGTGTTCAGCAGACATAAATACGATATCGGCTGCACAGACCTGTTGCGCCACCACATAGCTACGGGGGACGCGGCCCCTATTCGACAGAATCCCTTCCGGCTCAGCCCAGCCAAGAAGGAGCATGTGCAGTCGGCGGTTAATGATATGTTGGCGGCCGACATCATTTCGCCCTCTTCTAGTCCGTGGGGTGCTCCTATTGTCCTAGTTAAAAAACAGGACGCGTCTTTGCGGTTCTGTGTCGATTTCCGCCGCTTAAACAAAATCTCGATGGCGGATGCGTATCCGCTCCCCAGAATGGATGAGTCGCTGGATGCCTTGGCGGGAGCACAGTTTTTTTCCACACTCGATCTGCTTTCCGGATTTTGGCAATTGCCCCTCGATAATGAATCTAAACCTAAAACCGCTTTCCGGACACCTGGTGGCCTATTTGAATTCAACCGTTTGCCCATGGGCTTACATTCCGCTCCCGCCACGTTCCAGAGGCTCATGGAATTGGTTTTGTCGGGCCTCCAATGGGACACCTGTTTGATTTATCTCGACGATATCATCGTTTTCAGCCGGACTTTTGAGGAGCACCTCCAGCGACTGAGAGCGGTGTTCCTCAGGATGCGTTCCGCTAAGCTTAAATTTAAACCGGCTAAATGTTTTCTGCTTCGGGAATCGGTCAGGTATTTGGGCCATATTGTGAGTCGTTCAGGGATCTCGACAGACCCTGCTAAGACGCACTGCGTCAGCTCATGGCCAACGCCAACCTCGGTCACGGAGGTTCGCAGCTTTATTGGATTCGCCTCCTATTACCGTCGGTTTGTCAAGCAGTTTGCCACCATAGCCAGGCCCCTGCACGCTTTGACGGCTAAGGGGGTGCGGTTTCACTGGGGGGCGGAAGAGGAGGCTGCGTTCTGCTCCCTTCGTGACGCCTTGGTGCAGGCTCCCCCCTTGTGTTACCCCGATTTCACACAACCGTTTTTGCTTGACACGGATGCCAGCAACACGGGTATCGGGGGAGTGCTCTCACAGGTGGTCGGGGGGGTTGAACGGGTGGTCGCCTACGGTAGTAGAGTTATTTCCCCCGCCGAACAACGCTATTGCGTGACTCGCCGTGAATTGTTAGCGATTGTGTTTTTTACACAGCAATTCAGGCCATATCTTTACGGCCATCATTTTACGGTTCGTACGGACCATGCGGCTCTCCAATACGCTATGCGGGTGGCGCAGCCATCGGGCCAATTGTCCCGATGGTTGGAGGTCCTTCAGGACTACCAATTCACGACGATTTACCGCAAGGGATTACGACACTCAAATGCGGACGCCTTGTCGCGGTTGCCACCGCGCACGGACTGCGCATGTTTGCTGGGATCGGCGCGGTGTAAACCCCCGGTCGCCGACACAGCGGGAGTTGCGCTCGCCGCCACTGACACCCCGGGTGTCGACGCTCCCACGGGGAGGGACTCGCTGTTATCGTTGCCCCTCATTGAGTGGGGCCGTCTCCAAATGTCCGACAGCTCCCTGCTTACGCTACGTCGAAAAGTTGACGCTCCCGAGGTAGGGGATGCGCGGGTCGGTTCCTGGGTGTGCAGACAGGGCCTCTTGATGAAGTGGGACAACATGTCCCGGCGTCACGTGCTTGTTGTGCCTTTTGCTATGCGGGGTAAGGTCGTTCTGGCTGCTCATGAACGACTCGTGCATCTGGGTTTTCACAAAACGCTCGCCCTAATCCAGCGAGACTATAATTGGCCGGGGATGGGTAACGACGTGGCGAACATTCTTAAGGGATGCGTAGGGTGCGCCCGAAGAAAACCGCCACCATTGGCGGCTAATCCACCGCTGCAATCCATTCAAGTTTCGCGCACAAACGAATTGGTTGCGTTAGACATCTTGGGGCCCTTTCCTGCTACGCCGAGGGGAAATAGGTTCCTGCTGGTTGGCGTAGAGTACTTCACCCGATGGCCCATGGCATGGCCACTCGCCAACCAGTCGGCTGCAGCGGTTGCGGACGCCTTCGTCCAGGGTTATGTTTTGGACAAGGGCACCCCCGAACGCTTGCTGACGGATCAAGGAAAGAATTTTTCGAGCGTTTTGTTGCGTGAGGTGTGCGACCTGTTGGGTACAAAGAAAGTGCGGACTTCCCCGTACCACCCGCAGACTGACGGGATGGTTGAGCGTCTGAACAGGACGATTACGTCTATGCTGTGCCAACAGGTTTGCGACGATCAGGTTGATTGGGACTTACAGGTGCCGGGGGTACTCGCGGCCTATCGAATGGCCCCTCATGCGGCGACGGGGTTTTCCCCATTTTTTCTTATGTATGGGCGGGAGGCCGATCCGGCCATGGACGTCCAACTGGGGATTTCCCAGCCACGTGCAAAATCAAAATTGGCAGACCACATCAAATTTAATATCGCCAAATTGGCTGAAGCGCGGGAGGCGGCGAGATTGAATTCGCGGAAAATCGCGAACAAGAGATTGCATGGACGGAGGGTGCATACGCACGATTGGAAACCAGGCGATAAGGCCTGGCTGCATTGTCCACATGCACCGTTGGCTACGTCCCCCAAATTGTTGAGACCTTGGAGGGGACCGGTGGAAATTGTGCGGGTTGCACGACCCCAGAGTATACAGATTAAATGGGGAAAACGCCGTTGGTACGTGCACCCCTCCCGACTGAAGCCCTATGCGGCACCGTGTGACCCCGTTCTGTGCCGTAACGACCGGGCGTGTGATGTGACCGTCGACTCGGGGAGGGATGTGTCGCAGGCTGATCCTCACGTGTCTCCACCTGACCCTCCCCCAGGTGTCTCGGGCCTGACGGCTGCTGACCGTCGGGAACCGGAACCCCGCGGCACGCGCGGGTCCCCGATGCCTGGCCCGTGCCTTCCTGAACTGCCGGCACCGCCGGACGGTCAACCGCGTCTGGTGCCGTACGACGGACCAGCAAAGCGGACTCGGGCTAGGGCACAACACTTTTCATGAAGACATTTTTCAACACCGAGCTCGCCCGGTGTTCCCCCTCTGCCGGGGTAATGTCCCGTTCTAGGGACGCTCGGAAAGAATGGGACGCTGCACGAGTCGGAAGAGAAGAAAAAAAAAAGAAAAAAAAAATTATTTTTCTTTTCTGCATACACATTTGGTATTGTCACTCGCCGGATTGTATATATTGTTCTGTTGTTGTGTAGTGGCATTGGTTGATGGTTGCGGATGGCAGTGTTCGCGTTGTGTTGTGTTGTTACGTTGGTTGTTGTTCTTGTTGTTGTGTTACGGGGCACACTGGGGGGAGCGGGTGTTGTATATTTTTAGCAGCCGAGTCGGCTGCGAGCTATGTGGTAGGGGGTGATGTAGTGGTGGTGTTGACGCGCGCCGACTGTGACAGTGATGGATCACGGGGCGGCACGGGGTGCGGGGTTGGGCACGCGTTGGGGGCGTGGTATGGACACGCGCGCCGGGAGTGACGGATGACGGGGCGGCGCGGCGTGGGTGTTGAGGCACGCTGAGATGTGGGAAAACAGGATCGTAGCCAGCGCCCAGTGATTGGTCAAATAGGATGGGTGCTCTCAGCAACGTCCGCAGGTGGGGTATAAAGGGGAACGCGCGAGAGCACTCGGGGTTGTTAACCAGTTGAAGATCGAAGACGGAGTTGAAGACATAGTGCCCCGAGACCCCTAGTCCCGCTGTCCTTGTAGGGACCGGGGCCCTGTGTGGCTCGGAGGCGAGACTGTGGGACCCGTGGTTCGACGCCCACGTGGGTCGGGACTGGGGGACCCACAGTCGAGACGGACACCCCGACAGGGTGTGTCCCGAGTAGCTCAGTGGGCGTTTGTCACCCGAGTAGCTCAGTGGGCGTTTGTCACCCGAGTAGCTCAGTGGGCGTTAGTCGCCAGAGTAGCTCAGTGGGCGTTAGTCGCCAGAGTAGCTAAGTGGGTGTTGGTCACCCGAGTAGCTCAGTGGGTGTTTGTCACCCGAGTAGCTCAGTGGGCGTTAGTCGCCAGAGTAGCTCAGTGGGCGTTAGTCGCCAGAGTAGCTAAGTGGGTGTTGGTCACCCGAGTAGCTCAGTGGGTGTTAGTCACCCGCGTAGCCAAGTGGGTGTTAGTCACCCGAGTAACCAAGTGGGTGTTAGTCACCCGAGTAACCAAGTGGGTGTTAGTCACCCGAGTAACCAAGTGGGTGTTAGTCACCCGAGTAACCAAGTGGGTGTTAGTCACCCGAGTAACCAAGTGGGTGTTAGTCACCCGAGTAACCAAGTGGGTGTTAGTCACCCGAGTAACCAAGTGGGTGTTAGTCACCCGAGTAACCAAGTGGGTGTTAGTCACCCGAGTAACCAAGTGGGTGTTAGTCACCCGAGTAACCAAGTGGGTGTTAGTCACCCGAGTAACCAAGTGGGTGTTAGTCACCCGAGTAACCAAGTGGGTGTTAGTCACCCGAGTAACCAAGTGGGTGTTAGTCACCCGAGTAACCAAGTGGGTGTTAGTCACCCGAGTAACCAAGTGGGTGTTAGTCACCCGAGTAACCAAGTGGGTGTTAGTCACCCGAGTAACCAAGTGGGTGTTAGTCACCCGAGTAACCAAGTGGGTGTTAGTCACCCGAGTAACCAAGTGGGTGTTAGTCACCCGAGTAACCAAGTGGGTGTTAGTCACCCGAGTAACCAAGTGGGTGTTAGTCACCCGAGTAACCAAGTGGGTGTTAGTCACCCGAGTAACCAAGTGGGTGTTAGTCACCCGAGTAACCAAGTGGGTGTTAGTCACCCGAGTAACCAAGTGGGTGTTAGTCACCCGAGTAACCAAGTGGGTGTTAGTCACCCGAGTAACCAAGTGGGTGTTAGTCACCCGAGTAACCAAGTGGGTGTTAGTCACCCGAGTAACCAAGTGGGTGTTAGTCACCCGAGTAACCAAGTGGGTGTTAGTCACCCGAGTAACCAAGTGGGTGTTAGTCACCCGAGTAACCAAGTGGGTGTTAGTCACCCGAGTAACCAAGTGGGTGTTAGTCACCCGAGTAACCAAGTGGGTGTTAGTCACCCGAGTAACCAAGTGGGTGTTAGTCACCCGAGTAACCAAGTGGGTGTTAGTCACCCGAGTAACCAAGTGGGTGTTAGTCACCCGAGTAACCAAGTGGGTGTTAGTCACCCGAGTAACCAAGTGGGTGTTAGTCACCCGAGTAACCAAGTGGGTGTTAGTCACCCGAGTAACCAAGTGGGTGTTAGTCACCCGAGTAACCAAGTGGGTGTTAGTCGCCTGTGAACCGAAGTTGGTGAAATAAAGAGTGTGCTACCCGTGAAGTCGTCTCCCGCCGAGTTACTACATTACACGAGCATAAACAGGGTGGTTACTGGCCCCTGAGCCAATCACACGGAGCGTGTGGGAGGAGCCACTGCTCACCTCGGCTCCAATGGGAGACGAGGTGTACGGGGGGCGGAGACGGGGGCAGTATGGGAAGGAGGAGTCAGGGTCACGTGATGGGAAAGATATAGGGAGAGAGCCGGAAGGGATCGGGAGAGTTGGAACGGAGCGAGAATAGGGGAAGCCACGCTGGGCAGTGGGGGAGATGGCGCCATCTGCCACGTGGTGGAGCGGCGCCATCTGCCACGTGGGGTGCGTGGGGTAGACGAGGCTAGCAGAGTGTGGAGCTAGCAGGGTGTGCGGGGCACACGTGGCTAGTGAGTGACTAGCCGAGTGTGCGGGGCACACGTGGCTAGTGAGTGACTAGCAGAGTGTGCGGGGCACACGTGGCTAGTGAGTGACTAGCAGAGTGTGCGGGGCACACGTGGCTAGTGAGTGACTAGCAGAGTGTGCGGGGCACACGTGGCTAGTGAGTGACTAGCGGAGTGTGCGGGGCACACGGAGCGAGCGGTGTAGCTGGCGGCGTGTGCGGGGCACACGGAGCGAGCGGTGTAGCTGGCGGCGTGTGCGGGGCACACGGAGAGAGCGGAGCAGCCACACGGAGCGTGCGCGGGGCGCGTGCGGAGTCTGCACAGGTCCGGCCGAGGACCAGCGGGATGCGATACGAAGAACCTAAATAAACGACACAGCGGAGACCAAGAAAGCCTGACAGAGTCGTTTATTACACATCCATAATGTTGTATGGATACGCTTATGCTGGCACAGTGTGTTGCTAATTACAATCCCATGGGCTAGCAGCCTCCTATCATTATTATTGAGCTGATCTGGCCCATGCCTTTCAATCACTCGGGCCCAGGTGTGCATCATGACCCACTCGGATATTAAAGTCATCCAACAGGCTGACTATCCCGAGGGGCCAATTTAGCTAGCACTTGGGACAGGAGGTTATAGACTAATTGGACTTGTCTGCATCCCTTAACCATTTTCCACCTCAAGATGATGGGGAGCGAGCCCACAGCAGCCTAGGACTCACAGCTTCCCACACTTTGCCTCCACAATGATATTTGGCAGTTTCCTGCTCTTGAGTGGAGGACTATTCACACCTCATGGCAACTGGAGCCAGAACCAATCTACCAGACCTTCTGCATTCCACAGAGGGCCAGATGCGGTATCGGTCTATCTCCTGACAGAGGAACGGCAGCATCTCCTCAGCGAGAGTTTGAACATTCCATGTTGCCAACAGCAGTAGTTTCCTGTTCCTGGAGGAACCCCGAGATGGGGGGGGGGGGATTCAGTCTGGCTCCGCCAATTGGGGACTGGCCAGAAGGCGCCATAAACGCCTGTCCCCCTGGGGCCTCCAGCACGAGCTTAGTTGGGTGTTTCCACTGTGGTATTTAGTAATGAATAGTGCCAGGTGGAGGTGTTACCAGCACTTTGCACAAATTTATCTGACTACATAAACACACTAACAAACTTACTCAACCCCTGCTCACCCAACTACACCTGACCAACCGCATACTAGACCACATCACATACCCACATACTAACCATACACTAAAGTCAAAGACTACATTAGAACAAGTGTGAGATTGTTACTCCCTCCTGATTTTTTTAAAGCCCATTTTTTCATCACGTAACATTTGTGAATAATTATTACTCAATAAAGTATTGATTTTATGCATATTAAATGTCAGTAAAATGTTGATTTCACATTTGGTAAACATTGCATCCTGTTTACAAAACCGAATGAATGTGACACACGTTTACGTGTGTAGTGACGCAGATCAGAGACAGCAACACTTGGAGGCACTTTATTTAACAACACCATCGGGATATATACACACCCTACGCAGGTGCACACTATTAGAATTAAGACCGTCTATTGTCGGTGCTACTACTTAGTAAAAACAGTTGGTAGGCTGTCTGACTAATAGCAACCTACAATGGTGAAGACGGAGACGGCGACGAGGAGATGGTGACGACGACGAGATGGTGACAATGATGATCTTGAACAGCCACGATGGGGATTCCACTTCCAGCAACAGCCCCGAGCTCCCGCTCAGGGCCCCCTCTTATACTCCCAGCGTGGCTTTGCTCCGCCCTGGTCACGCCCCCCTTCTGGAACCTACTAGCGGGTTCCCGGGGCTTCCCGATGGGCCCCTTCTATGACCTTTCCCCTAGATGTCCCCCTGTCGCATATATATCGTGGCCTGCTAATGCGAGTACTGTCGTATACCGCAGTTTCCCTTTTTTGCCAGCAGCCAGCGCTATACCACTACACGTGTGTACAGTATAAGGCCAACATTGATCGATTTCCTACACAGAAACTTAATTCGCGGGATGTTTCTACTGTGCAACGTACTAAAAATGATGTGTTTTCTTAAATAAATGGTCACGTCACTGCAGGAGAGGAAGACAAGGTAAAAAAATAGATATATATTTTAAACATTTCTCAAATATATTTGTGTTAATCTCGGTAAAAATAATCATGTTCAGTATTGCACTGTACACTTAGCACTCTTCTCCAAATAAATGCATAGCAGCCAGGGGCTGTTTTCTACCATGTCATAGTATTAATAATGGTTAATGCTTCATATACTTAACTTAATCCCCTTTTCTTGTGAAAAATTGGGGTTCGAGCCCGTGTTCAGGAACGTATGATTGCACCTATGGCAAAATAGGGTCTGAAAATTACCATCTCATTTACAACGTAGTTTCCATCTCACTAAGTCGACAGCAGTCTGTGCTCCACTATCTTCGCACGCTTCTGGATCACAAAAATGGGGCAACTTCTTATTAAGACTTGCGCACAATTGTCACCTTTAAATCAGCCTGTGTTAAACTCTGAGTTTTTGAGGATAATAATGCAAAGAATTGAGTAATGGAAGAAGTTAATACCGTCAGATTTGGGCCTCCACTATGTCAAGTATTCGCCACAATCTTCTACTGCACTCTTGAACAAAAGACTTGTTGCACGTCAAAACTAACGAATTCATTCTGGTCATTGAACGTACGGTTCTCCTCTATCTTCAAGAAAGAGTGGAATGATAAGGACTTGATCTTCATGCAAATTTCTCCTCGTCTATACCTGATCCAAAAACATCATGCGGAAAGCTCAAGTACCAAGAGTCATCTGGGAGGATACCAATTTTGATGAACCTGAACTTGAAGCCAAGATTCAAAGAAAGTTGCTCACTCTTAATCCCGAAAAAAGATGTGTATGACAACGTCATGGAATCGATTGCACCAGAACAAGACAAAGTAGTTGGCCTCAATGCAAGTGGAGGCACGAGAAAAACATAAACCATTAATGTCATCCTTGACAAAGTATGATGTGAAGGAAACATTGTGATTGCTATGTGAGGAATAGCAGGCACTCTGATGGAATATGGCCAAACTCTTCATTCAAGATATCTCGGGATATCAAAGAGGAATCCACTTGCAACTTCACCAGAAGTGGTACGGACAACTTAATGGAAAAAATGCATATCTTGATATATGTAATCGGTATGGACCATCGCTTTATCTTTGAATGCCTATGTTGTTAATTGTAAGATGTATAAACAAATAGCAAGCCTTTTGGAGGTCTTACAATCCTTTCGGCCAGAGATTGTCAACACATCTTGCCTGTGATTTGTCATGGAGGTAGACCTCAAATCATCGAAGCAACGTTGAAAAATTCAGCACTTTTATCACATGCAGTGAAATTCAAACCTCATACGAACATGCAAATTGCTCCGCTGGAGGAAATCACGAAACATAGTTTGCAAATTCATTACTGGGTCTTGAAGATGAAATAGCAACCATGGATACATTACCTGGTCAATTCAAAATTCGAATTCTACATACCTGTCATTAGGCCTCGGCAAGGTAAGGTACAAGTTAAAAGGTAAAAACAACGAGCCTATTTTTACCCTACCTTTTACCCTTACCCCATACAAATTACCCAATTATAGGGTAATTACTAGGGAACTACACATGCACAAGGTTTATAACGGTAAATGCTGGGTAGAGCGCTTTATTAATATAGAATACTCTCGATGATTCCAATTTTACACGCTTGTTGTTGTTGTCATTGTTGTTGTTGTCGTCATTGTCGTTGTTGTCGTTGTTGTCGTCGTTGTCGTCGTTGTTGTATCCTCAAATCTTGTAACTAAATTTTTACTCATTTATTTATTATTTATTTCACTTCCTAATGTGGTATCGACTGCAAATTTGGTATACTTATGTCATACTGACGACAACACTATATTCTATCATAAAATCATTTTTTTATATGTTATGTTTCGGCTTGGGTCTAATTGTCCACGCTCAACTGACGGCTGTAAATTACCACGGCCCCTTACGTTGAGCTTCGGGGCCACTTCCTGGAGTCGTGGAGTTCTGCCATTACTAGTACGTTTAATAAAAGCGTGTTTTTTTTAAAGTTTGTTTTAATATTACTTATTAAATGGAGGCAGCGGACTGCACCACGGAGCTTTTAGTGGTAAACTAGGTACTGTATTTACCGGGTAATACTTCGCGCTTCCTTTACCCTACCGGGTAATTCTTCCGAGCTACCTTTACCCTACCCTTTACCTTACCCCTTGGCATGTCGACATCTTTACCCTTTACCTTTACCCTTTTACCCGGTAAAAAGAGTAAATTACCTTACCTTGCCGAGGCCTACCTGTCATCTGAGAACCTCAGTAATCTCTGTGATTTCGTTTCTGATGCCTGAAGAATAACTGCAATGATGTGAAATGGGTTGAAAACCATGCCATCATTGCTCGTACAGTGACGTTGATTTGAATAATTGAATGATGAACCGTTTTCCTGTTGAAGAGAGTTTACAAAGGCTCAGATACATTCAGTGGATATTGAACGAATCTCTCTGATTGAATTCATCAACCGGGTCAACCCTTCTGGATTTCCACCACACTTGCTCAAACTGAAGGTTGGAATTTCGTCACAGCGATGGAACACACTCTATCATGTTGGCAATGAATAGTCACATCATCGAAGCCATGATTGCAAGTGAACCTAACGACAAGACAAAGCTCTTTATCCCTCCGATTCCTCTGGCTCCAGTTAAAACAAATTTCCAATGTCGATGACACGAAAACTATTTCCAATTCGTCCCACTTTTGGAGTCACCGCCAACAAGAGCCAAGGACAAACACTGCAAAAAATGTTAATCTTACTCCCTTACAGCAGTTTACATTTCACTATTGCATAGTTTAGCCTTCATGGCCACCAAGCCCTGCGCAGGATGCAGATAAGGGCCCGTAGGGCCCAAAATCTTCTAATAATGTCAAGGAACGAAAATACACATTAAGGCAAACATACTCGCACACACAGATACAAAGGCTCACAAGGCCAAAGATCCCCCGTATAGCCTTAACATACTGTAGGGGCAAGTGTTGTTAGTAAGCACCTAATGAAGGCCGGCACAGCACACGAGGGGGTGGGTGGCCAGCACCACGCGCGATCGCCTTTGTTTCCCTCGTGGCGATGTTTACTACTACACAGCAGTAACAGGAACCACAACCTCTGGGGGTAAGCGGTGGGGGGGTTGCCCCTTCCCAACAGACCTCCCCCATGCCTTCTGAACCGACCCCCTCGTTTATCGTTCCGACTTTATCAGGCGCTACTCTACAACGGCACTTGCCCCTGTTAAGGCTATACGGGGGGCTCTTTGTCTATTATTATACTCCTGAGATGTTGAACCGTCCTTAAAGTGGTGAAATGTTTCTGAATTAGCGTGCCGAGTGGCGCTGGAGAGTCAATGAAATATTAAAATAAACGATGCCCAGCTTGACCGCCAGAAAAGTAAATGCAATGCACTTCACATCCGTTAGGCAACGGGTCCTCGGCGTTAATATTGTTGTGCAGTCATAGCACGGGCAGAACATCGCCTTGCGAGACCTCACAGGACGCCGATTCATTCTAGTGCCCTTTGTCGTGGAGAACGTTTTGTACGAAATCCAAAAATAATCTGCAAAGCGCTCACGAGTGAAAACACGCGGCAGCACTGCCTGAGGAAACGTCGCCCCGCCCCCACGATTCGCTCAGCCAATGAGAGAGATGCACGGCTCTGAGCCAACCAGAACACACCACACCACTCCCCGCGATTCGATGATCACGATTCGTGGTCACGATTACGTTTAACAAAGAAAATGTCTTAGCCAGGTGCGAAATCATGAGAGACCAGGATAGAGTTACAGGCTCCAGCTAAAAGATACCTCACCAGAGGCATTTAGACCAGTGGTTCTTAACCTTGACTGCAGACTTGCACCCTTTTGCTTCTCAATTGTAAAACAAATTGTGTTAATACATACATTGCTCTGATAAAACTTACGTGCCCTTGCTTAATTCGTGCTTTCTAAAAAAATCTGGCCACGTCTCGCATCCCCAGTAAGGGCATCTCGCATCCCCAGGGGGTGCGTGCGCCCCAGGTTAAGAACCACTGATATAGACCGAGAGCATCGCTAGGGTTACCGAGGTGCTGGAGCTCTTCTCTGAAAGTGACCCCGGACTGGGAGCGCAGCAGCTGCCCCACCGCTGCCTTGTACGAGTTCAGAACAATACACTCAGGAATACAGTTCATAATACTTACTTATGATTTTGTATTTTTTTTTTAAAGAGGTAACGTTTACCGTCCATATTATTATTGTTGGCGTTATTACCGATACCTCAATGAAGCCCTCCTATATATTGCTGATACCAAAGAAATAACGTCGGGAATGCATCCCCATATTTCCAATGATACTATAATGACCCCCTGTCACGCTGATTGGTGAGCGCTCACTTCTCCAGGAGCAACGCATGTTGAGGAGCGTCAAGCGAACCCTGCCTTTACCTGGAGAGCAGATGTGAAGAAGAGGAGCTCTGTGCGAGAGGAGATCTGTACGAGGCCCAGTCAGCAACGATTGGTGTCGCAGACTGCCCCCCTCACTTGTGAGCAAACATCTCCCCCACCTTCCCACTCTGTGTGTTTTAGAGATTGGGGCAAGGGAAGGGTCGCGAGAAAAAAAGAGATAGCGATAGAGGGAGATAGCGGAGGAGCGATTAGGGGCCATGAATTCGGTATCACGGTCACTTGGGGACAAATTCGTCATCATGGCTCAGCTCTGTTTTTGGCTGAGGACATTCTCTGCGAGTCTATGGGCCTCTGTGTGAGTCTATGGATCTCTATGTGGTGAAACTATGGGTCTATGTGAGTCTGTGGTCTCTGTTTGAGTCTAAGGGTCTCTGTTGAACTATCTTATTATTACAAACCTTATTTGGTGATAACTGCATTGGCAGTGGAGCACAAGCATTAAACAACAGCAACACAGTCATTGCCTTGAAAAGTCGCTCATCACAATCACACACACCATTCCAATTACTCACACATTGGCATTCCAATCACACGGTATTCAATAACACAGCATTCTGATCACATGCAGCATTCCAATAACACACAACAGCAACGGAAACAACAGAAGAAACAAATGCAACAACAGCAACAAGAACATCAGCAACAATAGCAACTGCAACAACAGCAGCAGCAACATTAACAACAGCAACAACACGCTGTGACTCATGCTGCTAGTGACCGTCTGTTTGCAGCCGGGCCTTGCTCTCGCGGGACTCCGGCTGAGGGAGCTGAGTGGTCTGGTCAAGAAATGCCTCCCCTCTTCCCTGGATAATGGGGGGCCATACCCAGAACTTCTCTGGCCTGGATCGACAAACCAATTCTATTTCATCTAATGACGATACTGTGGTGGGACTCACCAGCAGACTCGGCCCAGCATCCAACGTGCAGAAGTGAGTGCTGATCGGCCGACTCTCTGGTTCAAACTATGCGAGTTCCACACCCACTATGCTATGATCTGCTGTGGAAATACCGATCCCTACCCGAGCGTAACTTGTTGCAATGCCTCACGCATAGTTGTGCTGCAGATCCGGTCAGTTATTCTGCTCTACATTCACACGATCACGGAAGAGCGACTTCATTGCCATACTGCTCCTGATGTCGGTTGTCCAGCCAAACCCTGGACCAGGGCAACTCAACTTTCCATTGGTCAACGCATGCTTGGAAGAAAACCGAAACAAAGATGGTCAATGCATCACACGTTTTCAGATGTGCTTCTGGGGCCATCTGGAATACTCCTCCTTTCGATATTAGGAAGCCACTAAAGCTATCCACTTTTAAATCTAAATTGAAAACACATTTTTTTAGAAATACTTTTTGTGTTTAGTTTTTGTCCTTCCCCCCACCTCCGATTATCACGGTTGGCTAAATACGGTTCGAAAATATACATACATTACACATGTTTAGTTTTAAGACAGTGTTCTTGATGAGTGTGTGGAGTCTTTTTAAGGAAGGTTCTGCTAAGTTCTTACACCAGTGAGGGCAGGGCGGGCGATGTTGCTGTGCATGATCTCCATTGCGTGATTTGCAGCGAATTTTTTAGCATTGAGATATTTGACCAGTACCAGTTACGAGCAGTCCTGAGACTTGTTCGTAAGTTTGGATTTGTTCGTAACTCGGAACTCAATAGGTAAACATACACTACACACGGTTCGTGTAATAAAATGTGTTTGGTTCAACAAAAATGCAAAACATTGTTAAACTCATAAATAATATATATCGTACATTTGCATGTAATAAATACTGTACTAAAATAAAACGTAAAATAATTTAATCCTGATGCTGGCTTCATTGTCAGAAGGGGTGCAATGAGTCCACGCGGGATGCTGGGACTCACTGCATATCGCAGAGGATCGCTCTGGTGAACGTAATAGATCCACGGTTTAGTTCTTAATCACGACTGAACGCTCGCAAGTCGGATGGTTCGTTCGTAAATGCGGATGTTGGTAAGTTGGATGTTCGTATCTTTGAGGAACTCCGTTGTACTTCATATCTGTGTTTTTAGCTAGGTGTAGTGACGGTATATCACCCACTAGGGGGTTAGAGCGCTGTTGCCCACCCACATGGGTACGGCATACGAACGGCCCCTAGGGGAGGCGTGATTCGTGCAGTCCAGGGAGCGAGCCTTCTGGAAGATGCCAGAAGGGGGGCGTGGCCAGGGGGCGGGGCGAGGCCACGCTCAAGTGGATAAATGGGAAGCCCCGAGATTGTTGGGGGTCGATTGGATGGATGAATTCAGTGAGCCTGCGTCATGTCGTCTCGTCTTGGATCTGGAATAGCCTCGGTATCGTGGGTCAGTTGGTGGTTGTGCTGACTGACCTGTTCGTTGAGTATCTCGCTACCCACATAGTGATAGGTACGTCTACACCAACTATGGAGCCAGTTCCGTTAAGAGTTCCCTACACAAGGCAAGTGTTAATACACGGGTTGCCTCCAACCACAGAGTGTGTCTCAATTCGCACCACTACATATGGGAGGAAACTCGACAACCCGAGGAAACCCATGCAGAACAAGGTGAGCGCAGACAGGCTCTAATAACTCGCACTGACACATCCACTAAAGACAAAGATTCCCTGTATATTCTTGATTTGAAGCTTTCGTGACTGCAGGAATCCATACTTTTTGGATCTTTCGGTAAAGTCACGTAGATATAAAATAAAATAAATCACGACGCTTCGATTGCAACACAAGCGACCGTCATCAGGTGGAACAGACACAACAAGAGAACAACAGGAGAACTGCTGTTGTATCTGTTCCACCTGATGACGGTCGCTTGTGTTGCGATCGAAACGTCGTGGATTATTTTATTTTATACCCCTGTATATTCTTAACAAACTATTGGGACAAGTACTTTTGGCGAGCAGCTATGAAGGCCGGCATGGCACGCGAGGGGGTGGCAATATTTACACACTGCACAAGGTACTCATTTTAGGCTGACCTAGGCGTTGCCGGGTTCATAGTGCAGAGCGCTAACCACTACACTACAACTCCCTACACATCCTCACACTCAAACTCACTCACACGCTCTCATCTCACACTCTACAGTACAGGAGAATATACAATTGTCTCACGTACAGACACAACAAAAATAATTCGCCACTAAGTAGCAGTGACATCAATATAGCGAGTGTGCCAGGCAAGGTGCAATTTTAAGCCAAGTGAAGTGTCGAAGGCTCCCTATCAGGAGCTCAAGGAACAGAACCAGGTGCGATTGGATGACTGGCATATGCACCACCCGTGCTCCTTACTATGCCAACTGGCTGTATGTGAGCGTCACTCCTCTCCCCTCCATTGTTGTTGGAGGGTGATTGCCTCCAACTGCCTCGTAGCGTCATTCACGAGCCTCCTCCACAGAATCCGATCTTGACACCGCTTGTACCAGTCTTCAGCAAGTCCACTCAGCTCCACATCCTCATTTACGACATCAGCCCACGTCTTCTCTTGGCTGTGCTGCGCCCTTTTAGCCCCCTCTACCTGGTCAAAAAAAAGTTGTTTGGGCAAGTGGTGACTGGCAATGCATGCTACATGGCCCAGCCACTGCAGTCTCGCCTGCTGGAGGAGCTCACTGATGGAACTGTGCCAAGATCTTTCAAGCATCTCTGAGATCCTCACACAATTATGGTTAAATCCTGGGTTAATCATAGGCAGGCCAGCTTAAATATTTTAAATCGGTGCAGATATTCCTTTAAAGGGGCCCACGTTTTGGAAGCACAGCGTCGTGTAGAGCAACAGGCCAAGTAGCTTCCACACAGCGTTATGCAGCTGGTGAAGAAATAAAAATACCACTCGACTGATTCGGAATGAGACCTCCGCTGCCAATCCGGAGCTGTACATAAGCACACGGCCCAGGTATGGAAACTCCTCTTCCACTCTTCCCAACTGCCTCATAATTCATGGGAGTGGAGTGTTTAATGACATAAAATACCTCGGCAGGTGCTCTGTTTTTGTGGGGCTGATGGTAATGCCCCACCTCTTAATGGCTCGCTAGAGATTTAGCCGTAGAATCTCCAACTCCTTAGAGTGAGCAGCAACCACCAGATCATCAGCACACGTAACAATGGTTGACCAACTGGGAGCCCATCCCTTGACCACGCCTACTGAGCCTGTCCCTCAGAATGCACAGCAGGGCTCGCCACTATCAGCTCACTTCAATGTTGCACGCTGAGGCTGATTGGGTGACAATAACTCTGACAAGTAATCTGGTGACATTCCATTTAGGGTCCTAGATTTGAAGCTTTCGTGACTGCAAGGATTCATATTCTTAGGTTTTTTTCGGTAAAGTCACGTAGGTAAAAAAAAATTAACGAAAAAATTGACGAAACGTCATGTTTCTGATCGTGTCCGCGAGCACAAGTCAGATCTGAAACACGGCAGAACTGATTCTTCGGCTGTTGCCGATCATTGCTACAACTCTGTGGGCTCTCATGAAATTGTCTTTTCCGAGACCAAGGTGCTCTGCAAACCTCCTGGCTACCAGCAAAGGTTTGTACACGAAGCCATACAAATATACAAACACAGACATAATTTCAACCGTGATGAGGGTTATAAACTGAGTAATCATTGGAAAGATGTGATTAACCATGCAAAAAAGATGTAACTACACTTATTTGGACCATCTTATTTGACAGACAACTATTACAGGTTATTGATAGACAGCCAGTTTGTTGTTTTACCAGTTTTAGTTTTTACTTGTTTCCTTTTTTCACACTTTTGTTATGTATGCTAGGTGTTAGTTACAAACCGCACCTCTCCATAACAAAGGCTCAGTCCTTTGTTATGCAGTCTATTCTTAGTCTTAAGCCTCACCTCACCATATTAATAAAAAGTGTGCCGTTCCTTGCCCTTCCCCCCTCAACCATTATATATACGGGGTGGTATTTCTTGTGATCTCTCATTTACTTGATACAGCTGTCGTGGCTGTGACGGTTCCACCTGAAGACGGAGGCTTGTGTTGCTTCCAAAACGTCGTGATTTTTATTTTGTTTTATTTTACTTTTATTAATTAAATTTTTTACCTACGTGACTTTACCGAAAAAACCTAAGAATATTATTCCACTTAGGGCTTTAAGCGTCCTCATAGGATTTTAAAATACATTTTGTATTTCCCTTGAAACCAGTGCAGAGCTACAAGCACAGGCGTGATATGCGATAACTGTGTTGTTTTGGTAAGAACCATGCATTCATTCGTTCATCATGCAGTCAGCGAAGGACCGTTGTGCCAAACGTTTGACCTCTTGCGACATCATTCGCATAAACTTCTCTTGTTGCCATACACCGTTGTCTCGAGTTGTTTTTTTAATCCATGGATCACGGGGGCATCATGGGGGCAGCGCCATTCCTTTGAGGGTCGCAATCTACTACGAACATGAACTGCCAACTGAAATGCGCAGTTAGCTAGAGGAGTTTGCGCATCAAGACGGGCGACGTGTCCACAATGAACTGAGCTCTCGATCATGAGAAGACCGGTCTCATAGACGCAATGGGAACATGATGAAGTCGAACGATCGAATGGCAAGAAGGCATCTTTGGCATCGTGTGTGGAAAGACTGCAGCAAATCCTAATCAGCTCGAAGCAATTGTCCAGGCCTCCGCACCGTACAACAACTTTGAGAGAACACAGCACTGGTAGACTCTCAGTTTGGTGCCCAGATTTAACAGTTTCTGGAACCAAATATGGTTCAGACCGTTCTGCACTCTTGCAGTTGAATTCGGCACGAGCTGTAGCCGTGTTTAGGCATGACTTGTCAGCCCAACAGACAGAGCATTACAGTCGGCTGATCGAAATGCAATAAAGGCATGGACTTTATCGGCAGCAGTGAATGATAGGAATTACATTTTGACAATAGTTCTTAGATAATAGAAACACATCTTTGTAACCTGTTAAATGTGACTCGGTAGTTAGACCAGAGTCAAAGATAACACCCAGATTTCTCACTTCACAGTTTAAATTTAAACAAAAAAGAGTTGTATTATTTTACCAGATAAAGCCCCTGACCTACAGTGAGGGAAAAAAGTATTTGATCCCCTGCTGATTTTGTACGTTTGTCCACTGACAAAGAAATTATCAGTCTATAAATTTAATGGTAGGTTCATTTGAACAGTGAGAGAAAGAATAACAACAACAAAAAATCCAGAAAAACGCATGTCAAAAATGTTATAAATTGATTTGCATTTTAATGAGGGAAATAAGTATTTGACCCACTCTCAATCAGAAAGATTTCTGGCTCCCAGGTGTCTTTTATACAGGTAACGAGCTGAGATTAGGAGCACATTCTTAAAGGGAGTGCTCCTAATCTCAGCTTGTTACCTGTGTAATGCGAGCAAGGACAGGGTGGGCGCTGCCTCCGCACCACTCACACGGGCCGGTGTATTGGAGAGGCGGAGCCTGGTCGTCGGGGTGAGTGGGGGCGGAGACAGGGGCAGTAAGAGAAGGTGGAGTTTGGGTCACGTGAGAGAGGGGATATAAGGAGAGAGCCGGAAGAGGAGGGGGGGAGAAAGAGAGTGAACCACGGAGGGAGCCACGCTGGCGGTGGAAGGAGAAGTGGCGCCATTGCTACGTGGTCGGGGGTCACAGGCGTACTGGGATCCAGCGTACGCGGGGTGCGGCCAGGCCAGCGGAGCGTGCGGGATCGCACGGAGATAGAGAGGCCAGCGGAGTGTGCAGGGTACCCGAAGGGTGGTGTGGCCAGGGCGGGTGAGGAGAGGGCACACGGAGGGGCCGACGGAGACGGTGTGGGCGAGAGCCACACGGAGCGTGCGCAGGGCGCACGAACACGGAGACGGCGAGGGTCAGAGAGAGGACCGGCAGGTTGCGAGGAAGAACCCAATAAAGGACCAACGGAGAGCGACATCGTGTGTGAAGGAGTCCTTTATTACACCTGTATAAAAGACACCTGTTCACAGAAGCAATCAATCAATCAGATTCCAAACTCTCCACCATGGCCAAGACCAAAGAGCTCTCCGAGGATGTCAGGGACAAGATTGTAGACCTACACAAGGCTGGAATGGGCTACAAGACCATCGCCAAGCAGCTTGGTGAGAAGGTGACAACAGTTGGTGCGATTATTCGCAAATGGAAGAAACACAAAAGAACTGTCAATCTCCCTCAGCCTGGGGCTCCATGCAAGATCTCACCTCGTGGAGTTGCAATGATCATGAGAACAGTGAGGAATCAGCCGAGAACTACACGGGAGGATCTTGTCAATGATCTCAAGGCAGCTGGGATCATAGTCACCAAGAAAACAGTTGGTAACACACTACGCCGTGAAGGACTGAAATCCTGCAGCGCCCGCAAGGTCCCCCTGCTCAAGAAAGCACATATACATGCAAGTCTGAGGTTTGCCAATGAACATCTGAATGATTCAGAGGACAACTGGGTGAAAGTGTTGTGGTCCGATGGGACCAAAATGGAGCTCTTTGGCATAAACTCAACTCGCCATGTTTGGAGGAGGAGGAATGCTGCCTATGACCCCAAGAACACCATCCCCACCGTCAAACATGGAGGTGTAAACATTATGCTTTGGGGGTGTTTTTCTGCTAAGGGGAAAGGACAACTTCACCGCATCAAATGGACGATGGACGGGGCCATGTACCGTCAAATCTTGAATGAGAACCTCCTTCCCTCAGCCAGGGCATTGAAAATGGGTCGTGGATGGGTATTCCAGCATGACAATGACCCAAAACACACGGCCAAGGCAACAAAGGAGTGGCTCAAGAAGAAGCACATTAATGTCCTGGAGTGGCCTAGCCAGTCTCCAGACCTTAATCCCATATAAAATCTGTGGAGAGAGCTGAAGGTTCGAGTTGCCAAACGTCAGTCTCGAAACCTTAATGATTTGGAGAAGATCTGCAAAGAGGAGTGGGACAAAATCCCTCCTGAGATGTGTGCAAACCTGGTGGCCAACTACAAGAAACGTCTGACCTCTGTGATTGCCAACAAGGGTTTTGCCACCAAGTACTAAGTCATGTTTTGCAGAGGGGTCAAATACTTATTTTCCTCATTAAAATGCAAATCAATTTATAACATTTTTGACATGCGTTTTTCTGGATTTTGTTGTTGTTATTCTGTCTCTCACTGTTCAAATAAACCTACCATTAAAATTCTAGACTGATCATTTCTTTGTCAGTGGGCAAACGTACAAAATCAGCAGGGGATCAAATACTTTTTTCCCTCACTGTATATACTGTAGCTCTTTTTCAGAAGCGATTTGACCACAAATAATAGCTCAACTAAGTGGTCTATGTGGAAATTTATAGAAGCAGTAAAATATTATAAGCGCATGTTAATTTAAATGTGGAGGGAAACACTGGAGGACCTTGAGAAAAATCCATGCCACCAAGACGTGTAAACTCCACATGTGCAGGCTTCAAGGTCGGGACTGAACCCACGACACGACCTCCTGCATACCAGGTGATTTCGTGGTAATTTAGTTGAAGGTGGAGGGGTCACGAGCCCCTCACCACCATCCAGAGCCCGCGTATGTCGCTGTGGTGGCTACAAGCGTGATGAGGGGAACAACCAATTGTAAATCGGCCTTCCCTCCATAGCATTGTTCACAGTCACCACAAAGTTACCGACCAGCACCACTGAGGAGATAAGGGGATTTGCATAACTAGTGGAGAGTGGTAGTGTATTGCTTTGCGCACTGCACTACAAACCCGTCGATCAGAGTTTCATTCCTGTTCATGGCCAACACTGGTCACGATTATCTTCACTAACCCTGGGCCTACCCTAGGTCGACTCCGCCTTAAATGAGTACCTGGTATGGTGTGTAAACATCGCCACTCGGTAGACAAAGTCGGCCGGGCGTGATGCTTGCTGGTACTCATTTGAGACTGAGTCGACCTAGGGGAGGGGAGGCTAGCACACACAGTTACACACACAGATACCAAGTTGCATACACAGACTCGGCTACACACGCACACAACTACACAAGCAGAGTTGCACATGATGACCCTGGGCTCGAGAACATTGTCAACAGAAGCTGCGGCCGTTCAAACACGAATACCGGGAAGTTGCTGAAGTTGCTGACGCTAAAACCCAGCTGTGTGAGCACTGCATGGAGGGGTTGGTGAGGGCCAGTGGGAGGGCGATATGGAGATTTATAGAAGCCAAATACTGGAAGCACATGTTTCTAAGTGTGGAGGGAGAAAAATTCACGCGACCACGGGGAGAACACTCGAACTCCAAATAGGGTCAGGGGTGTCAGGGTCAGTGATACACCGACGACCTCCTGTATACCATGAAAGGTAGGTAACATCTCTCCAGTGTGAGATGTTAACTGTTAAGAACAGCATCACTATAACTCTCAATGCCTATGAACGAAAGCCAAGCAGATCTGAGCTGTTACAGTACCTGGATGTGTGCACACCATGCACAGAAAGGTTGTCATAGGGTTGCGGGGCCATGTTTTGTTGATATCCACTTGTACTATGCGACTGTGCTGCCTGCTTTAACCAATCCCCACTGACCAACTGGGGTGAAGTTTGGTCAAACGGCCTCCACAACCAGCACGGCGTGGGAGGGCCCACATCCAGCAGTGGATTGAGAAAAGACCTCTATGCTCCTACGGGTATTTTGCGGCGCTCATCTCCACCAGTGGAAATTCCACATTCCCATGGGAGGGAACATGTTTAACAACCACTGACTTCGCATGAAGTGGTACCTATTTTAAGACCCTGTAGTAATGACAATGATGGCTTGCTTTCGTCAACCGTTTGACCCTACAAGAAATCTGATATACGAACAAGAATGGTGTTGCAATAGTCCAGCTGGTAGCCAACGATTCTACATGGCAGAGTGTTTGCTATGGCAACTGTCAGCATCGGTCAGAGCATTAAAGGAAGGGTAACATCCAAGGTTTGCTAGTGGTTAGACACTAATGGGAGAGACAGTGATGAGTAGATTGAGGCAGTGAAGGGGACCCTAGTGTTCTTCTTTCACATGGCTACTGATGTAGATGCAGAGTGTTGTATATATGCCTAATTTTTACGTAATTGTTTTTAGATCTGGATTTAGCGCTGTGGCACAAACACGCGATGAAACCCCCCCACTCCACCCCCCCGATGTCTCGCCCACACAAAAGACATCTGGAGGTTAATGGGAGCTAATGAGATTCCTGGGGAAACCCCAAATTTGACTTCAAGAGGAAACCGCAATGAAAGAGACAACACGCAATATAGGAAACAACACCACGCAATAGCGGAAATGACACACAGAGACAGAACCAGAGGGGACCAGGGGCCTATATGGATAGCGAAATCTACCTAACTACCTAACGGGGGTTAAACATTACAAACTGGCTGGGGAAAGTTTAAAAGTTCAGCAGTAGAGTTCTAAGCTTATCTATATCTTCAACATCAGGATATGAAAGCATAACTTGAGAATAAGAAGTGTAGATCCTTGGCGATACAGACGGGGAACAAAAGTTAACAGTACCCTCGGAATGTCCTTGGTAACAATTACTCTATGCCACAAATCTTGGTTAAGCATAAACCAAATAATGATGGTAGTATTAGACCAAGGATCATTCAAAACAGATACAATACGAATTATTTTAATCACACACGACCAAGATAATATGTATTCCAGGAGATCAGAGCCTCACCAACCGCCTTTGTCTTCCCAGTAGCTAACATAGCACGTGGTAGCAGGAAATTATGCTATGCGGGGGCACCTCTAATATATTAAATACCATGCGAGAGTTCCTACTGCGACGTGATTGCTGCGAACGCTGCTCAAAACGTATTTTGGATCTCTTGCAGAGTCAAGGACTGCGAGAAGTTGTACTGTACTAAGCTATAAGTGGTGTGCGAAAGTATTATTTTTCCTTTCATACTTACAACCCGTGATGGGAGGATGTAAGAACGCGGCTCAAAACGTAAACGGAAAACATGACGGTAGTTAAAGACATCTGGACAACAAAGGTCACGGCTTCAATTTGACAGCTGCTCCGTTGTGACAGAAAACCGACCAATGACAGACCAAGGAGCGATATCAAAGGAATTCGGGTCCTTTGTGACTTCTCAGCCTGCGCCTGAGGCGGAAAATTTCGAATATAAGCAAGAGCACAACCACAAAAATCAGATCTGCGAGAGGCAGACTCCTGAAAATTGCCCTCGTGACTGGCAATTGATAGGGAGCTCTGCACTGGCAGAAGCCACGCATCATGGGGAGTTTGTTTTATATTTTCATTTGTGTCATTGGGACAGACACTGCAAGCTAGGGGGCCTTCCATAAATGATGTCAAACATCTAGACATGACATCCAAGATGAATGGGTACTCGGACCGCATTATTCGCAAAGCTGCTTCTCCAGCCAGGGAGAAACCACCCCCTGAGACGCCGATCAAAACCATCATGTTACCATACATAGCAGGCGTTACCAAAAATATTTCCAAAACCTTAAACAAACACAAGATCAAGGTCCGATTCAGTACAGTTCACAAAACCCATGACCTAATCCCATCTGTGAAGGATGTCATTCCTGACATACAATACCCTGGAGTCTACGAACTAAGTTGCACATGTGGTGGGTGTTACATTGGGGAAACGAAACGACATGTCTTGGACCGTGTTCGCGAGCACAAGTCAGATCTGAAACATGGCAGAACTAACATCTCCACCGTGGCTGACCATTGTTATAACGCTGAGGGCTCTCATGATATTGTTTTTTTCCGAGACCAAGGTACTCTGCAAACCTTCAGGCTACTATCAAAGGTTTGTTCATGAAGCCATCCAGATATATAAACATAGACATAACTTCAACCGAGAAGATGGATACAAATTGAGCAATCATTGGAAGGATGTTATTAACCAGGTAAAACCTTAACTGCCTTTTGGTGTTGCCTTCATATCCGCATCTCCAGTTTATTTAGCCTCCTACTCCTAGCCCTACTCACTTCCCCTTCCCTCCCCGGACATTTTGTCGTGGCTTGCTCTTTAGTCCCTCCAGAGAGCAGCACTGCACTTCCCTGCTCCACTCCCCTCTCTACCTGGCTCTTCCCCCTCTTTTACCTATGTAGTGGTGATACGCGCTGGGGTAGCGATCAGGTGCCAGCGCGTCGTGATTGGATGTGTGTGTGGTGACGCGCGCTGACGGTGAGGGATCAGGGGTCAGCGCGGGATCGTGGGTTGTGTGGTGCTGATTGGCTGGGTGCCGGTGACGCGCTGGTGTGGGAGTGATCGGGTGGCAGCGCGGCGTGATTGGTTGGTGAGTGGAAACACGCGTTGGGGAAAAGAGGATCGTAGAGATAGCGCGTTGTGATTGGTTCACTAAGAAGCGATGCTCGCATCGAGGTCCGCATCCGCTCCGTCTCCCGGGAGGAGGGACTATATAAGGTGATGCGCGCAGGCGCACGGGGAGAGGGTAACCAGCGAAGACTGAAGACGGGAGGAAGAGATAGGGCCCTGTGGTACCTAGTCCCGCTGTCCTGTGAGGACCGGGACTCTGTGTAACCCAGAGGCGGAGTGTAGGGTGAGCATGCAGTGTCAGCATGCAGGGTGTGTAGCCAGGGCCTAGAGTCTACACGAGACGAGTGATGTGTGTGTAGCCAGAGGCATAGGGTCTACACGAGACGAGTCTACACGAGAAGAGTCTACACAAGACGAGTGATGTGTGTGTAGCCAGAGGCATAGGGTCTACACGAGAAGTGTCTACACGAGACGAGTGATGTGTGTGTAGCCAGAGGCATAGGGTCTACACGAGAAGTGTCTACACGAGACGAGTGATGTGTGTGTAGCCAGAGGCATAGGGTCTACACGAGACGAGTCTACACGAGAAGAGTCTACACAAGACGAGTGATGTGTGTGTAGCCAGAGGCATAGGGTCTACACGAGAAGTGTCTACACGAGACGAGTGATGTGTGTGTAGCCAGAGGCATAGGGTCTACACGAGACGAGTCTACACGAGACGAGTGATGTGTGTGTAGCCAGAGGCATAGGGTCTACACGAGAAGTGTCTACACGAGACGAGTGATGTGTGTGTAGCCAGAGGCATAGGGTCTACACGAGACGAGTCTACACGAGACGAGTGATGTGTGTGTAGCCAGAGGCCTGGAGTCTACACGAGACGAGTGAAGAGTGTAGACAGAGGCGGAGGGTCTACACGAGTCAAGTACAGTGTGTTATAAGAAGAATAGAGGTTACGAGTTGTACCGGTGTCTGGTGACCGTACTAGGAAGAATAGAGACCACACGTTGTATCGAGATAAGCGAAGATTTAATAAAAGAAGTGTGTTACCCGTCAAGGAGTTTCCTGCCGTCATTTCCAATACTTCAACTGGCGTCAGAAGTGAAACTGTCTTCCAAGCATGGATACAAGGAAGACCAATCGGACCCACGGGATTGACCGCGAGGACAACCTTGACGACCCGGGCCAGCTGCCGTCGGGGGGTGAGGACGAAGAATGGCCCACGCTGCAGGATCCGCCGGCGGCGCCGGAGGAGTGACGGGGGACCGAGGCCGTGCTCCGGGAGGCGCACTCGCGTCTGGCGGAGCTGCTGCTCGCCGCCGCGTCCATCCTGGCGGAAATCAGCTCGTCGGCTGGAGCGGAGACGGCGGTGGACATTCTACAGGGTCGCCCCGCAGATTCCCGCCAAAATTACTTGGCGATTCCCGCCATTTCATCGGCGTCGACTTTTGGCGGGAACGGCGACCGCCACGTGGCGGCGGTTCTCCAAGCGCGCCCTCTTACGTCATCAACGCGCGCTGCGGACCGCCATCAGTCGTCCGCCATTGGGGCCGCCATCTTACACACCGACGGGGCGGCGGGAAGGAACCACGACGCGGAGGACGACTTCATTTTTCAACAGCGCCTCCCCGCATTGTCAGCCTTCAAGGCGGAAGGCGGGGACTGGGGCCAGTTTCAGCGCAGGTTTTTGGCGCATCAGGAGATGTCTGCCTGGTCCGATGCTACGGCGCTGCGGGCACTGCCTGCCATGTTGGACGACAACGCGCTCGCGGCCTTCATGTCAGCTCGGAGGTCGGACCGCTCCACGCTTAAGGCAGCGCTGGGTCTCATGGCCAAGGTCTACGGACCTCCCTCGGCGTGCCGCCATCAATTTTATGCGAGGCGGAAGGCGGACACGGAGACCGCGCTCGCCTATCGCATGGCGTTGCTGGCTCTCGCCGATGCTGCATTCCCTCGGATGGACGAGGAGGGCCAGGATGCGATGGTTTTGGAGCAGCTGCTTAAGTTGGCGCAGGACCTGGGGGTCCCCATCAACACGGCCGACGAGATCGACATTTCTTCCTTACGGGTCGCTACGAGTATACAAGCGCACGAGGCCTTTCAACGCAAACAGGGGATCGTCTGCAACGCTGCCGTGGCCTCAGCTCCGGGTCCGGTGATCACCGAACCCCAAGTCGTCAGTCCGCGAGAGGAGGCGTTCACCGTGGGACGACCGGGGGACTGGAGGTCGGGGGGTCGGTCGCCTCTGCGATCGGCCCGCAAGCTGGAGCAACCGAGATCACCGACGACCCTCATCACGTGCTACAACTGCGGCCTCCGGGGCCACGTGGCGTCCGGTTGCCGCGCTCCCCGTCAGCGCGCCATGGGATCTCGGCTGGACGACGACCAAGGCCCCAAGGCATCCCTACAAACCCCGGCAAGTCGCGGCACCTCACATGCTCGGCCCACACACTCGACACGCATGGGCCGTCGTGGGGCGACGGAAGAGGGCCGGTTAAGGTTCGGGGATTCGGTTCGGCGAGGGGGTTTCGGCCGGGACCGGAGAGACATTGAGTGGTCGGAGTTGGGGCATAGAATTGTGGCTGCTTCAGCGGGTTCATCCGTCGTTGCGGGTTCTATTGATGGGGTAGAGGTCAGGGTATTGGTGGACACGGGGGCGTCGGCGACTATTATATCTGACCTCATTTATAACATTCTCCCCGTCCAGTGCCGTCCGCTGCTCCCAGTGGATGTGCCATTTTTCGCCGCAAATGGGGGATCGTTGGGCATTATCGGTCAGATTAGGGCGTCCATTTGCATTGGAGATATCAAATTGTCGGGACCCGTTTTCGTTTCGTCTTCTTTGGCGGTTCCTTGTCTATTGGGCACTGATTATTTGGCTAAGATGCCCATTACAATTCTAATCGATCAGCGTTGCATTGAATTACCTTCGGGTCGCCGTATTTCATTTTTGACGAGCCCTACTGAGATTCGGACGGCGTGTGCCACGATACAAGCATTGGCGACGCAGACCGTGCACGTGCCCCCGGGTTCACAGATGTTAATTCCCCTCCGGTTGTGGAAACCATGGGTGGAGGGGACTTCGGAACAAGGCATGCTTTTGGGTCCTTCTAACAGGGCTGTCGGGGGGGTCGATTTGTCGGTGGCTCACACTTTGGTTGGGGCGGACAAGGATCCGTTTGTGATGGTTTTAAACGCTGGATCGCGGCCAGCCGTCATTCAGCAGGGTACCGTGCTGGCTCACGCGGCGCGGGTTCCTGCGGAGGAGCGGCTGGTTGCGCACGTTGATCCGAGCCCCACGCAGAACATTGAACCGAGGGAGGACCTTGAATGGGTCCATTCGCTGTGCGCGGGCTCGGACGATTTGTCAGGGGTGCAGTTGGGTGCGCTGCGCGAGTTACTAATGGAATTTTCTGATGTGTTCAGTAAACATAAATATGACATTGGGTGTACGGATTTGTTGCGCCACCACATTGACACGGGCGATGCGGCACCGGTCAGGTTAAATCCCTTCCGGCTGAGTCCTGCTGAAAAGGAACATGTTCAGTCGGCCGTTAACGATATGCTTGAAGCCGACAATATTTCGCCTTCCTCCAGTCCGTGGGGAGCACCTATTGTGCTGGTTAAGAAGCAAGACGGTCCTTGCGATTTTGCGTAGATTTCCGTCGCCTGAATAAGATCTCTGTGGCTGACGCGTATCCGCTCCCCAGGATGAACGAGTCCCTCGATGCATTGTCTGGTGCGCGATATTTTTCGACTCTTGATTTGTTATCGGGATTCTGGCAGTTGCCACTCGACGAAGAGTCTAAACCTAAGACAGCATTCCGGACTCCAGGGGGCCTGTTCCAGTTTAACCGGTTACCCATGGGACTTCACTCCTCTCCAGCGACGTTTCAGCGCCTTATGGAGTTGGTTTTGTCGGGCTTGCAATGGGAGACGTGCTTGATTTACCTTGACGATGTCATTGTTTTCAGTAAAACATTTGAGGAACACCTCCAGCGATTGAGAGGGGTGTTCTTGCGGATGCGATCGGCTAAATTGAAATTTAAACCGGCCAAATGCCACCTTTTTCGTAAGTCCGTTAGATACTTGGGTCACATTGTCGACTCTTCGAGGATCTCTACCGATCCCGCGAAGACGGACTGTGTCAGTTCATGGCCGACACCCACGTCAGTTGCAGACGTGCGCAGTTTCATCGGGTTTGCTTCGTATTACCGCCGATTCGTTGAGCACTTCGCCACTATTGCAAAACCCTTGCACGCTCTAACGGCGAAGGGTGTGAAGTTCCAATGGGGACCGGAAGAGGAGGCCGCGTTCTGCGCCCTCTGGGACGCCTTGGTGGGTGCCCCACCCTTGCGTTATCCGGATTTTGCGAGTCCCTTCTTGCTAGACACGGATGCTAGCAACACGGGCATTGGGGGGGTACTGTCCCAGGTCGTTGGGGGAGTCGAAAGGGTGGTCGCTTATGGTAGCAGGGTGTTGTCTCCGGCGGAGCAGCGCTACTGCGTCACCCGTCGTGAACTGCTCGCCATTGTTTTTTTTGTACAACAGTTCAGACCGTATCTCTATGGTCGTCACTTTACGGTCCGGACGGACCACGCGGCGCTACAGTATTCATTGATGGTCGCCCAACCCTCGGGCCAATTGTCACGGTGGTTGGAAGTCCTCCAAGACTATCAGTTCACGACCACATACCGTAAGGGGTTGCGACACACAAATGCCGATGCCCTGTCGCGATTGTTGCCTTGTCAGAAATGTGCGTGTCTATCGGGATCGGCGCGCTGTAAACCGCCGGTTGTGGAAGATAAGGGGGCATTGGCTGCGACTGCGGGCGCGCCAATCGGGGATGTCCCCGCTACCTCTCAGGATCGGGACTCGCTGCTCTCACTGTCGCTGGGGGAGTGGGGCCGCCTCCAAATGGCGGACAGCTCCCTGCTAGCATTGCGCCGCAGGGTGGGAGGTCCTAAGGAGGACCAGGAGCGAACTGGCTCCTATGTACTTAAACAGGGCATGTTGATGAGATGGGACAGTTTGTCCCGGCGGCATGCGCTGGTGGTGCCTTCTGCTGTAAGGGGGGAAGTTGTTTTGGCCGCACACGAACGCCTCTTGCATTTGGGAGTAAACAAAACGCTTGCCCTGCTTCAGCGTGACTATTATTGGCCAGGAATGGGGAGTGACGTGGTAAATATTCTGAAGGGGTGCGTTGAGTGCGCCAGACGGAAACCACCGCCCGTGCCAGCTAATCCACCGCTGCAATCTATTCAGGTCTCGCGCACTAACGAGCTCGTTGCTCTCGATATTCTGGGGCCTTTTCCAGTCACGCCTAGAGGGAATAAATACCTGTTGGTGGGGGTCGAATATTTCACCCGGTGGCCTATGGCGTGGCCTCTCGCCAACCAGTCGGCAGCGGCCGTGACGGACGCCTTTGTCCAGGGCTATGTCCTGGACAAGGGGGCTCCCGAACGCTTGCTGACCGACCAAGGTAAAAAATTTTCGAGTAAATTGTTGCAAGAGGTGTGCGATCTGTTGGGTACCAAAAAGGTGCGTACCTCCCCGTACACCCGCAGACAGACGGGATGGTGGAGAGACTTCACAAGACTTTGACTTCTATGCTGTGCCAGCAGGTGTGTGAGGCACATATAGATTGGGACCTGCAGGTCCCGGGGGTCCTTGCCGCGTATAGAATGGCCCCCCATGCAGCGACGGGGTTTTCCCCATTCTATTTGATGTACGGTCGGGAAGCCGACCCGCCCATGGAGACGCAGCTTGGCCTGTCCGCTCCACGAACTAATTCTAAATTGGCAGAACACATTAAATTCAATATTCACAAGCTGACAGAGGCAAGGGAGGCCGCACGGCTTAATTCGCGGGCTCGCCAAATTGCTAATGAACGGTTGCGGGCACGGAAGGTGTCCGTGCACGAATGGAAACCTGGTGACAGGGCCTGGCTGCATTGCCCTCAGGCACCCTTGGCTACGTCGCCTAAATTGTTGAGGCCATGGCGGGGGCCCGTGGAGGTCGTGCGCGTTGCACGGCCCCAGTGCGTTCAGATAACATGGGGGAAAACGACGGTGGTACGTCCACCCCTCCCGACTGAAACCGTTCTCGCCTCCATATGGCCTCCCATCGTGTCGTGAGGGCCGAGCATGTGACGTGACCGACGACCCTAAGGGGGAAATGTCTCTGCCTGATCCTCACATGTCTCCGCCTGATCTGCTCCCAGGTGTCTCGGAACTGACAGCTGCCAACCACCGGCGGCCGGATCTTCGCGGCGGGGCCGGCCCTTTCAGGCCCGTTCCACGCCGTCTAGAGCAGCCGGAGCCGCCGGACGGTCGTCAGTGTCCCGTCCCATATGACGGACCGGCCAGACGGACTCGCGCCAGGTCGCGCTACTTTGTTTGACCTGCCACGTGAGGAGTCGAGGCAGTGGGAGCGCCTCGTCACTGCGTTTGGTTGCAGAGACGCTGGGCGCGTTCATTTTCTAGAAATCGCTTTTATTATGTTGTTCGTCGGGCTGTATATAGCTTCTTATAAGGTGTTGTGTGTGGTATTGTTAACTTTTCTTGTGTTAATTGTCAAATTGTACATAGGTTGCTGTTATGTTGTTGTTGCTGTGTTACGGGGCACACTGGGGGGTTTTGTTGTGTTAACGTTGTGGGAGGTTGTTGGTTAGCAGCCGGGACGGCTGCGAGCTATGTGGGGGGGGGGGGTGATGTAGTGGTGATACGCGCTGAGGTAGCGATCAGGTGCCAGCGCGTCGTGATTGGATGTGTGTGTGGTGACGCGCGCTGACGGTGAGGGATCAGGGGTCAGCGCGGGATCGTGGGTTGTGTGGTGCTGATTGGCTGGGTGCCGGTGACGCGCTGGTGTGGGAGTGATCGGGTGGCAGCGCGGCGTGATTGGTTGGTGAGTGGAAACACGCGTTGGGGAAAAGAGGATCGTAGAGATAGCGCGTTGTGATTGGTTCACTAAGAAGCGATGCTCGCATCGAGGTCCGCATCCGCTCCGTCTCCCGGGAGGAGGGACTATATAAGGTGATGCGCGCAGGCGCACGGGGAGAGGGTAACCAGCGAAGACTGAAGACGGGAGGAAGAGATAGGGCCCTGCGGTACCTAGTCCCGCTGTCCTGTGAGGACCGGGACTCTGTGTAACCCAGAGGCGGAGTGTAGGGTGAGCATGCAGTGTCAGCATGCAGGGTGTGTAGCCAGGGCCTAGAGTCTACACGAGACGAGTGATGTGTGTGTAGCCAGAGGCATAGGGTCTACACGAGACGAGTCTACACGAGAAGAGTCTACACAAGACGAGTGATGTGTGTGTAGCCAGAGGCATAGGGTCTACACGAGAAGTGTCTACACGAGACGAGTGATGTGTGTGTAGCCAGAGGCATAGGGTCTACACGAGACGAGTCTACACGAGACGAGTGATGTGTGTGTAGCCAGAGGCATAGGGTCTACACGAGAAGTGTCTACACGAGACGAGTGATGTGTGTGTAGCCAGAGGCATAGGGTCTACACGAGACGAGTCTACACGAGACGAGTGATGTGTGTGTAGCCAGAGGCCTGGAGTCTACACGAGACGAGTGAAGAGTGTAGACAGAGGCGGAGGGTCTACACGAGTCAAGTACAGTGTGTTATAAGAAGAATAGAGGTTACGAGTTGTACCGGTGTCTGGTGACCGTACTAGGAAGAATAGAGACCACACGTTGTATCGAGATAAGCGAAGATTTAATAAAAGAAGTGTGTTACCCGTCAAGGAGTTTCCTGCCGTCATTTCCAATACTTCACCTATACAGCCCCTTGTTACAGCAGCCCTTTTGCCCACTTCAGCAATTATTTCTTGCTGTGGTTCTCCTACCTGATGACGGACGCCTGTGTTGCGCCCAAAACGTCGTGATTTAAGTAATTTTATTTTATACTTATGTGACTTTACCGAAAGAACCAAGAGTATCTATTAGCCAAACCTACACACTCGCATGTACCCTATTGTCTCGGGATATTTCTTTAATTTCATAATTTTACCAATGAATTCATGGATTCTAGATTTGAAGCTTTCGTGACTGCAAGGATTCATATTCTTAGGTTTTTTTTCGGTAAAGTCACGTAGGTAAAACATTAAAATTAATTAAAGTAAAATAAAATAAAAATCACGACGTTTCGGAGGCAACACAAGTCTCCGTGATCAGGTGGGACCGTCACAGCCAGATTTGCTGCATCAAGTGAGGCAATGATTACATCTTGGATGTAATCATTACATCTTGAATCATTGCCTCACTTGATGCAGCAAATCTGGCTGTGACGGTCCCACCTGATGACGGAGACTTGTGTTGCCTCCGAAACGTCGTGATTTTTATTTTATTTTACTTTCATTAATTTAAATGTTTTACCTACGTGACTTTACCGAAAAAACCTAAGAATATGAATTCATGGATGTCACACTAAACATTTATAAGCACCTATGTTATGAATCAACACACTCGCATGAATATTATTGCTTTGAGATATTTATTTTAATTGCATAACCTTACCAATGAATTCATTGATGTCCACTTTTGCCATTGCGGACATGTTTCTTTAACACGGTTCTGTATGAATATAGTGATTTTACGGACTTTCCTATCATCGTGTATTCTCGCGCTACTATGAGAAGTTAGCCTATTGTTCTATTACTTAGTTTAACAACCTAACCATTAAGGTTTAATTGTACGGATCGATGAGTAGGATATCTGATAGAGTACTGTTGTGGCAATTCCGATAATAAGTGTCTTCGCATGTTAGAGTGGTTCTGTTAGATATCAAAATTGCTTAACACAGAAGGGTCTGAGTGGTTCCTTTCTAAGTTCATACATAATTATCGTAATTATACTAACTGTATCCTGCAGTGAGATCTGAATCCTGAGACAGGAAATAATTACAATAAAATCATAATCAGTAAATGTTTTATGCGAGAATCATAATTATGATTATAGCTTTTACTGATTATAATCAGTAAAAGTTCAAGCGAGAATCATTGTATCATCACGATGGGTAATACACCCCTAGACAACGAAGCTAAGCATCAACAACAACAACAACCGCAATTCGCCACTAAGTTGTGGTGACGTCACTGCGATGCTTGTGCCAGGCTATGTGTACCTTGAGGCCACGTGAAGCGTCGAACGCCCGCTGGCAGGAGGTCACGGGGCAGACCCAGGTGCCACAAGTCGACTGACTGAGACGACTGGCTGATGCACCACCTGTGCCCCCTACTGTGCCAACTTGCTGTGCTTTAGCCACCTGGCGCTCCGCTCGTCGTTGTAAGCATCACTCCTCTGCCCTCCGTTATTGTTGGAGAGGGACTACCTCCAACTGCCCAGTAGCGTCCTTCACGAGCCTCCTCCACAGAGGCCGATCTTGTCACCGCTGATACCAGTTATCGGCAAGTCCACTCAGCTCCACATCCTCCTTTACCACATCACTCCATCTCTTCTCTAGTCCATGCCGCACTCGTTTAGCCCCCTCGATCCGGCAAAATAAAGGCTATTTAGGCAGGCGGTAGCTGGGCATGCGGACTACATGGCTCAGCCAACGCAGCCTTGCCTGCCGTAGGAGCTCACCGATGGGACTTTGGCCAGATCTTTCAAGGATTTGTGAGCTCCTCACACAATCCAGCCTGGTTAAAGCCAGGATGGATCGTAAGGCAGGCCAACATAAATGTTTCTAACCGGCGAAGATGTTCCATTAGGGGGGTCCACGTTTTGGAAGCGTAGAAAAGGGAGGGAATGACTGTAGCCGAGAAGACCTGGAGGTTCGTGCGGAGCGACAGACCAGGTATCTTCCACACAGCATTACGCAACCGATGAAAAGATAATGCCGCTCGACTGATTAGGAGTGAGACCTCTACTGTTAACCCAGAGCCGGTCATGAGCACACTGCCCATGTATGGGAAACTCTCCACTCTCTCCACAACTGCCCCATCACCAATTGGGAGTTGTGGGGGTAGATTGTCCGATGGTACAAAATACCCAGGCAGGTGCTTAGTTTTGGTGGGGCTGATGGTAAGGCCCCACCTCTTAGTGGCAAGCTCCAGGTTCAGCAGCAGCGCCTCCAACTCCTCCTCTGAGTGAGCAGCTATCACCAGATCGTCAGCATACGTAACATGGTTGAGCAATAGGGAGCCATCCTTTGATCGCACCCGGGCATCGATCAGCCTCCCATTGTATCTGTACCAGATGGAAATTAATCCGGTACAGCCATTGAAGGCTTCACGAACTGCATGGTCAAAATAGATGTTAAACAATGTGGGAGCCAGAAGACATCCCTGTCGCACCCCAAGGTGTACAGAGATGGCTCTGACTCCCTGCCACATAGTTTTACCCGGGCCCGCTCACCATCAAGCTCCTAGCTTGGTAGTGTCTCATTCTTCACCTGAAGACGGCTGCTTGCGTTGTAGCCGAAACGTCGTGAGAATTATTTTATTATGTTTTATTTTTATTATTTTATTACTTCCCTTCTACGTGACTTTACCGAAAAAACCAAGAAGAAGAAAAATCATGAAGGTCCTTAATGATCATGAGCAAAGGGTCAGGGACTCCAAAAGCACGAAGAACAACCCAGAGCCCAGGCCTACTGATGGTATCATAGGCCTTGACCAAGTCAATAAAGCAGAGATGTAGGTCTTGTTGGAATTCCCTACACCTCTGCTGTAGCAGACATACAGAAAATATGGCATCTGTGCAGGACTGCCCTTTCCTGAAACCACATTGGGTCTCCGCAAAGCGATGTTGAATAATCCTTGCCAGGACCTTTCCCGGCACACTGAGGAGTGAGATGCCCCTGTAGTTGTTACAATTTGTACGGTCCACCTTCTTAAAGAGGGGGACCACCAGGGCATCCTTCCAATCCTGTGGCACCCGTCCAGTGGTTCAGCTTGTTGGTATGATGTCATGTAGGGCAGTCTGTGCACATACGCCACCGTCGCTCAACATTTCACTTGGGAGATCATCTCTACCCGGTGCCTTTCCTGGTCTCAGACTCTGGATCGCCTTCAGTACTTTCTCAACAGATGACACCTCAGCCAGCCACTCACAGCGGGAGACTTCTTCCTCCAATATTTGACGCACCGCAGCCTCGGCAGTGTCATCCCCACTTTGTCCCATGTTGTTTTCCTGGGTGAGGGATTTCCACTCCCCCAGGACCTCACAGAAATGTTCAACAAATCTACAAACCTGTTCCTGGGGGTCGGAGATCGGATCACCGTTTTTTCCCCTAATGATGGTAATAGGTGTGGCGCTGCAGGTAACTTTTTTGATGGAATTACAGAGCGATTTGTGATTGCGGGCCACTGAGGCAGACACCATCTCCTCAGCAACCCACGACCACCACCCATCCTTGCAGCGCCTCACGATTCTCCGAACCTCCGAGCGAAGGCTGCGGTAAGCCTCCTCATGCTCCGACGTGGGATGCTGTAGCCGATGAGAGTGGGCCTGTCGCTTTTTCTCAGCCAGCTTGAACACCTCCTCTGTCAGCCAGCGTCTCTGGGGAGGTCTGGACCATGTTCCCAAAGCAGCCATTGCAGTTGCATGAGCCACAGTCCTAAACCTCGACATCAGGAGGACTGCCCTTTCCTGAAAGATGCGAACCCCAGCTGCAAGCGATGATGAAATTCTCGCTTGCAACTTTCATCAGTTAGCTGAGACCAGGCCACTATGGGTTTGAATGGGGTCCTGGGTGTACACCCACCACCGGAGTGGAAGAATGGCAGGCGCATCTTACAGATGTAGGGGTATTAATATACTCTCCCCATACTATTAGCGGGTAGCTCCCCCTTCTCGTCAACAGGGGGCGGAAGCGGGGTCACGCCAGTATAAAGGATCATGGCCCAAGGGGCCAACGCCAATACCTGGGAAAACGGATCCTGGGACACAATCCCCAAACCCCGGGAGGGGGCATTAGGGGATGATGTCACCTTCCAGAAGGTTCTGGAAGGGAGGCGTGGCTAGGGCAGAGCAAGCCACGGACCTGTATATAAGCCGGACCTCTGAAGGGTCCGGCTCAGTCATCTCCAAGCTGAAGACCGAAAACGGAGCTGAAAATAGGACCCTGGACCCCAAGCTCCGTTGTCCTTTAAAGGGCCGGAGCTCAGTGAGGCCAGTGGTCAGGGGAGGATAGGACCCTGGACCCCAACCTCCGTTGTCCTTCTAAGGGCCGGAGCTCAGTGAGTCTAGTGGTCAAGACCTGGAGACCGTTGGACGGTCGGGTCAGCGTGGCCTCCTCTAGGGCCCCTAGCTGGAGGGTCAGAGCTAGTGTGGTCCCAGTGTTAGGAGGCAGTGTAGCCCGGAGGCCATACCTCCTTAGGTATCAGGTGGAGGGCGGCCATTACCCCTTTATGTTAGGGACCTTGTACTCAGTGTAGTTAAATAAATATTGTGTTGTCTCACCTACGTTCTCCTCTGGTTCCTGACCCACTACACAGAAGACAAGTCGATGGTCAGTGGACAGATCAACTCCACGGTAGGTCCTGGTGTCAAGGACATGGGCCCACATCCGCTGTTCTGTCACTATGTAGTCCAGCAGATGTTCTTGCTTGGACTCGGCATGCATCCACGATGTAGTGTGGATGCGCCAATGCCAGAACAGCATGTTGGTAATTACAAGCCCATGGGCTGCACCAAAATCGTGCAGCCTCCTGCCGTTGTTATTGAGCTGATCTGGCCCATGTCTTCCAATTACTCCAGACCAGGTGCCAGCATCATGACCAACTCGGGCATTGAAGTCACCCAACAAGATGACTCTATTCCAAGGGGCCACTTTAGCTAGTACCTGTGACAGGAGGTCATAGAAGCCATCTGACTCATCGGCATTGCCTGCATCCCTCCACGGATGTTCGTCTTCAGTGGGGGCATAACTAACTGCTACCACCACTCCTCGCCTCTGGTTGACTGGAAGGCGAGCCCAGAGTAGCCTGGGGCTTACAGCTTCCCACACCTCACCGCCACACCCTGTTGTTTGGCAGTCTCCTGCCCCGAGTAGAGGACTGTCTACCCCTCCTGGTAGCAGGAGCCAGAGCCGGTCCATTGGACCTCCTGAATACCACAGAGATCCAGGCGGTACCGGTCCAGCTCCCGACAGAGGAGTGGCAACCTCTCCTCCACAGTGAGCATTCGAACATTCCACGTGGCCACACGTAGTGGTTTTTTGTTGTTTCTGGAGGAGCCCCGAGGGTAAGAATTTAGTCTCCTGGCTCCGTAAAATGGGGTTTGGCCAAGAGACGTCATAGACGCCTGTCCCCCCGGGCCTCCGGTACAAGCTTATTAATTAGATATTTTAAACGTGGTTTAGTGGTGATTAATTGAAGGTGGGGGGGGGGGGTGGTTTCCAGCCCCTTGCACCCATCCAGAGCCCACATTTCGCACTGTGGTAGTTACAAACGCCATGGGACGAAAAGCCAATTGGAATTCGCCCTCACCACACGGCACTGACCACGACAGCGTTGCCCATCCGGCACAACGAGGAGGTAGGGGGTTGTTTTGCTGGACTAAGCATCACACGCACCGTCACACACACATGATACGCCCCTAGACAATGAAGCCGAGCATCACAGCACACACATCAATCACAAATAACCACACGCACAGAATACACCCCTAGAAAACGAAGCCGAGCCAATAATAATATACGTAACCACACGCACACCTATTGATCATAATACAAATTTACACACACAGACAATAATACTCCTATACACATACAAATAGATCATATACATACATTTTCACGTAATATTTTACACACCTTTAATCACACATACGATTGGTCACATTACACTTATATTCAATTAACATCAATGAACGTGAAATACACACGTGGAATTATTGTATTATTTTCGCCTAATTGCATAATTTCACAAATTTGCATAATTTAAGACATTTTAATATTTAAAAAAATTTACGAAAAAATATATACAACAAGAGCAACAACGATAATTTCACGTTGAGATAGTCAAGCCAGAAAGCCGCGTCAGGAGTAGCAGAGTGAATGGCTGTGATGACTCCTTGGTATTGTGGATTAGGCATTGCATCGTTATATGTTGTACGGACTGTTCTGGATGACCAGCCACACATTGAAGCGATTTTTATTGTTCCTTTGTGCATCAGCTATTCGCATCTGCCATCGTTATTCATTGTAACCTATATCCATTGTAATTTATATGAAGACATTAACTCCGCCCCGCCCCTGGTCCTCGCACCTGATTGGCTCACAAGTGGCGACATCACATGTGTCCCTCTATTTAAGACCAAAGCAGGATGATTTCTCCACAACTCTGGCTGTCGCCTGATGATGCTGGTTGGAATTACTGGTGAAACGTCGTACTCAAAATGTAAATGCTATGGGTTTATTCTACAACACACCGATATGCTGAAGTGGTAACTAATTGGTATGCTTTGCTTACGGGACAAACATTACTAACGGGCTGTGTCGGTGGTAGCGGCTTTAAAAACATTACTAACGGGCTGTGTCGGGTGGTGGCGGCTTTAAAAACATTACTAACGAGCTGTGTTGGGTGGTGGCGGCTTTAAAAACATTACTAACGGGCTGTGGCGGGTTTAACGACACATTTATACGTACGCGATATCACCAAAACAATACCTCGATTAGTGATAATATTGGTCACGAAAGCGTGTTAAAACTGAAGGCAATGATGATTAGAGATAGGAGCGCAAGCCTCACGTGCACAGAAAGCCACGCCCAGCAGTGTGTAGACATTTCAGAGTACAGGGCACACCCCCAATTCAGATTTTGGTGGACTCCGTGCTGAGGGACTGAGCTGTGCTGTTGTGACGTGGATGGCGATGCGGGGGTGGCTCTCGTCATATTGCAGGCACACAAATGCTCCTCGGAAGAAGGCTTTGAAATGAAGCATTTGCGTTTCACAAACCTCCGGTACTCATCTGGTGTGGAGTTGCCCACTTCTCAGCAGGAAAGAACACAACGCAGAGTATTTACTTATCGTCTCCGAACTGTATTATTTTTATTGTTGTCGTCACTTTAGCCGACCTGTCCCCCTCGTTACAATTCACAGGAGGAGAGGGACAGGATGGGCCGGCTACACTCGGTGCCGCGATTCGGATATTTTGCAGCAATTGTCATTTGTCTGCTTCGAGGTATATGAAATTATTGAACACACAACATTTTTCCTGTTGCGTGTGTCCAATTTCAGATAAAATGCAACAAAAGACACCTGCCTGTAACACCTATAGGGTTTGCAGATGTGCCACAGCCCGGCATCTTGGACTCAGGTTCCGTGGGTGGGTCTAAGGACACTGGCGAGGGCGTAGCGTTGGCTTGACACTTTTACAAATCAAATAAATTGAATTGTGCTGGGTGACCCTGGCAATTCGGTGGATGAGAAATATAAAATGTGTTTAGAATTTGGCCCGATGTTCCCTCTTACTTCCTGGTTATCAATATTCCATGTAATTATATTTAATTATCTCTTTCCTTTACTGCCCACATTTCTCTTTTCAAAATGATTCCCCCTGGCACCTGGCTAGTGATGAACCAACAAGGTTCCGGAGGCCCAGGCAGAAGAGTGACCAAGTTCTGTGGGGTGAATAAGGCACCGCACTCAACTAAGGAGACACCGGGGACTGATCACCCTCGATGTTCTCCAGACCCATGAAGCGAGTAGCTATCAAGCTGTCACAGAGTCCTTGAGGTATATCTTGCATCCAGATGCTAGGTCGACTTGTTCCGGTGTTATAGTGGAAAGG